>NC_090664.1:56109995-56416039 GCF_013368605.1 Nyctibius grandis
GAGAAGGGGAAGGACCGAGGGGACAGGCCGGGAAGCGCGGCGGCACCTGGGGCGGGCGGGAGGCGGGGCCGGCCCGCCCCGCGCAGGGAGGTGGCCGGGGGGGGGGGGCGGCGGCGCGGCCGGCTCCGGCGGAGCGGTGCGGTGCGCTGCGGTGCGGAGCGGAGCGGAGCGCGGTGGTGTCGGCTCCCTCCCTCCCTCCCTGGATGCGCGCAGCCCGGCGCCGGGAGCGGAGCCCCGCGCTGCCCGGAGCCGCCGCCGCCGCCGCCGCCCCGGCCGGTGCCCGCGGTGCGCGGTGTCCTGCGCTCCGGGGCGGGCGGCATGGAGTACGCGGTGCTGGGCGTCGTGGTGCCGCTGCTCGGCTGCCTCCTCCCCGCGGTGAGTGCTCCCGGGCGCGGCGGGGGGCGCGGGGCCGGCTCTGCCCTGTGCCCGCTCCTTTGTCGGTTTAGCCTCGGGCAAACTTCGGGCAACTTCGAAAGCGCCGTTGGTGTAAGGCAGGTGTATCGTTGTCGGCTTCCCTTTCCCCCCGGTAATCTAGAAAATAACAATCGCTTAATTTTTGTTCAAGGCATGTTTGCTCCTCAAGAGCGAGAGGATCTCTCGAGCTAGAGGAATTCACTTTGGGGTTTTAAGGTTTTATTTCAGGACTGGCTCTTGGTTTCGTTGTCATTCAGGTTTGCAGGATGGCTTTTGGGTTGGTTTCTGTTCGGGAGCTTGATGGTTTCGTGCAAAGCTCCCCACCGAACTGAGGATAACGGGATGAAATTTCCCAGAGGCGATTCAGGGGGCTCTCTGGTGGGACCTTCCTCCAGTTGAAGAACAAGCCACCCATGAGAAGTTCGGCAAAGTGCTGCTCTCTGATACTAAAACCTCACGTGGGTGCACTGTTTGAGGAAAGAGCCAAAGCTGGGAGCAAAGGATGTGTTTTCTGGCTGCTGTGTCCCTCCTGCTTATAATTTCCATGCTTGCAGGTCCCTGATTGGGGCAGTGCTGTTTCCTCCCCCACCGCAGATGGCTCGTAGCACGGGGTAGAATTAGCAAACGGGATTGTTTCTCCTGGCGATGTGTCTGTGTGCGCACACACACACACACGTGCATGCGAAAGCTCATTCTCTGTGCAAACAGCCCGGACACGGGGTTCTGCACATTTCACCGAAGCTTTGTTCTTGCGGCTTCTTTCCTCACACCGTAGGATTTCTGTTGAGGCCATTGATTTTTATTCGGCAGGCTGGGGTGGGAGGGAGACTGGGTGATGGCTGTGGCTGAGTTTCCTCCTAACTTCTAATCTTCTCCGAGGCTTGTTTTCTCTCTGAGGTTGCCTCACCAGCATCCTGTTGGGTTGGGTGAGGTTGCCCACAGGAACTAGGCTGTGCCATCAGTACTTGGTTGCAAGTCGCATGTTTGCTCTCCTCGGCTGGTGACAGTGGTTTACTCGAAGCTGCTCTGATCCCCAGCAAGCAGAGTCAGACCAACCAAGGCGAGCCTCAGACAGTGGAAGGTAACCCGTACTTGGCACTGCATCGCTCATCTCTCCTTTCTTCTCCCCTTGTCGCTTAAGAAATGAGACAAATAGACTTATTTCAAATTTTTTTGGCTGTCACCGTGAGCCACCCAGCCATCTGCATCGCCAAAGACTTTCTTTGAGGAAGATCAGGCTGGGAAAATGGATTAAAGTATTAAAAAAAATGACCAGGCAATTAGTTCCTGGAATTCTACAGACTTTACTTTAGGGATGATCCAAAATAGCTCATGTCCAGGGCTGGAGCTGGGGAAATGAGAAGGGGGCAGCGCTCCCATCAGCGGCTGGAGCTTCTCCAACTCCTGCTTCCACTGAAGCCCATGGCAAAAATCCCATTTCTTTAAACATTGTTGGCATGAAGATGTCCTCCGGGGCCGGATCCTGCAGAGAGTTAAGTCACGTAGTTTGCTGAAGTTCAACATGTAAGTGGTGGCAGGATCGGGCCCTTCTGCTGGTGCTCTTGGGTTGATCGTTGCTATCAATAAGCACAAACCCCTAAAGCTTTGGGACAACAGCAAGGCACAGCCTAGGTGCAATCCTGTACTGGTTCCTTTTCAACCCTTTTATTATCTTATTGTTTCACACTATCTCACTTCCTTGCCCTTGGTTTAGTGGAACTGTTGGTTGCTTTCTCATTCTTTCATTGTATTAATGTTCCTGGGACCTGGTTCATACTGGTGGGTTAAAGAGATTCACATGCTCCTTATCAGCGCTGATCTGCAAGGTGACTAATCCCGAAGTGCCTCAAAGCTAGTGAAAATCCCTCTTGTTTTTGTTTCTCAGTTTAAACCTGAGATTCAGCGCTTGTTTTTAAAGCAAAAGTAACTCTGCAATTGTAACAACCTGGATCCAGGACCCATGATTGCTCAGCAGAGGTTTTTTTTTCTTGTAATTTATTGTGATAATTTTTATTGGTATGTCCTTGGAAAAACTTTGAATGAGAACGATTTCCTGATCAAGAAGTTCAGTGCTATGAAACTGTTGCAGCCATGTGGTTTCTAATTGCTGCTATAAACTTTCACCTCAGCCTCTCATGATCTGCAAATGTGGAAATAAGGAAACTGGGCAAACCTCGTTTGCTGTTGTTCATCAGCCCATGCTCACCAGACACCTGCCTCCTGCAACAGTCGGCTTTTAACATTTTGAAGAAAAGTGCTAAAGTCGGTGGTGGCGAGGGTATGGTGTAAATCCAGAATAATCCCTGTTAGATTCTGGTGGGTTGGTTTACCTTTTTAGGGGTGTAATTAAAATAATCTTGCCCGGAGAGCTACAAGTTGGACTATTTTTTTTTTCAGTGTGTGTCTAGTAAATGAGATGTGGATAATTCGAAGCAGTTGGTGGATTCCACATGCCTTGAGACTGCAAGCTCATTGAATTAGTCAGATCTGTCCAGCTGGTGTAATTTGTGCTTTTCTTCAGAGTTTTATTCTGCCCCAGCCATGAAGTAGACACGTGATGGAAAGGAATAAAAAAACTCAGATATGATCCTTTAGCAGTCCAAGTGTAAATGCTGGAAACAGGATCATTGTAAAAAATCAGTGAAATTTAAGCTTATGGGATAACCACTTCAGCCATATCTGTATCTTTTTCATCCTGTCATTGACTGAGAATTTGAGACGTTAGATAAATGTGTTTAAACCAAAATAATCGATGTTTTTTTGCAAAGAGGCAAGGTACTTACCAGAATCCTCTAGCCTAACTCCTGCATCCAGCACAAAGATCCTTTAGCAATGACAACTTGTGTTTAACAAAGGCCTTGCCACAAAACCTCAATGAATTACCGGGTGTATGATTTATTAAATTTATACATATATAAATGCATGACTGACTTTATTTAAAGCCATCCAGGAGAACCAGTTGCCCAACCCCATATCTGGGTAGCTCTGAAAGTCTCATTTCCTCTCTATAACACTGGAAGTTTTCAGAGTAAGTATTTTCAGCAGTACAATTTTAGAAGCTCTTATTTAGGGCATAACAAGGCAAAAGAGCAAAACAGGCAAAAAAACACAGTATCTGAGGAAAAAAAAATCCTATGTGGAATTTTTAAGGCTGTTTCCAACAGCGTGTTACTCCAGCCCACCAGCACGTCAGCAGGGGGATTCACACTGTAATTATCACACCCTCCCCGCAGCCGGCAGGTCAGCTACCAGCAGGAAAACTCTGGAGAACCAGACAGGAGAGGAATCGTGATGTATCGTTAAAAGGAGATGAGTACACCAGGGTGTTTTTTAAAAAGAGGGAGAGTTGCCAAATATTCAGCATCAGGAGGCAGATGGGACCATGGACAGAGAAAGCTGCCTGGCTTGTGAATTTGGGTGTGTATGTGCCTGTTGTTTCCTTTCCCCCCCCTTTTTACAGTGCTTTCAAAATACTTGGCTTCAAACTCCTTCCCGTTGTAATGTCAGCAGCGGTGTGACAGCCAGAGGGCTGCACCAGATAAAAATGCAAAGTAGGGTGTGCTGTGTTTTGTGCTAGGTCCGTCCAGTGCTGACTTGTGAGGCTGCCGTGACATTTTGTTCTTGTTTTTGTTGTTTCAGAGTGGCGTGACTTTGGTGAGTGGTATTTGTCTCTTCTTACTCGAATACCCAAGGAGGGGTCACGGTAGTTGGTGGATGCAAAGCAGGAAGATGCTTTGTACATTTTGCAAATGGGCAATTGGGGCATGAGTAAGTGATGGGACCCATGTCATGAAAGAGGTGTTTCAGCTCTCCTGAGGCACTGACTGCGATGCTGCCTTGGAAATGGCAAACATACAGAGTTTCTATTATTTTTTGTGGGGGTGGGGGTAAGCTTTTTTCCTTTACCAGATAATCTCCAGCAGAAACAACAGGAAAGATTGGTACCTTGTCGAAATCAACCTTCCACTTGCCGCATCATATGCTGACTTAGTCTGGTAGGACTGGGGAGTTACCTGGTATTTGAGCTAGCTTGTAGACACACATTTCTGTTGGACATGGAGAAGAAAGCGAAGAGGGATAGGAAGGATATCTCCCTGTTCAGCATCAAGTGTCCCATTTATTGACAGTCTGAGGAAGGGCACCAGACACTGTGTAGATCAATGAGACACAAGATGAGATGGTTTTTTTTTTTTAAGTCAGATCTGAGCGCACTTGGAGGAGATTTGTCACACATGGCATGTGTGGCTCAAATTCAGGAAAGGGGTCAAGTTATCTGTGCAGAATAAAAACTATTACTCAAGTTTTGACGAGGAGCAGGACTTAGCTTGGTTTTATGAACACAGTAGGTCACATCCTGCCCTCAGACCAAGTCAGCACAAGTGTGGCAGTGTCATTACACTGCTGAGAATGTGATTGCTGCTGCACCACGTTGGCTCAGTGGAAATGGATATGTGGTTTTCCAGTGCCTGGGAAAGGTTGTGTGATTAAGTATAGCCCTATTCTCTGGTCTCATCAACTTTCTCTCTCTGTATGGGGAAGAAGAGGAAAGTCCTTTGTAAGAAGCAAAATCTAGGAAACGCAGCCAAGAAAAATCCTCAGTCGTGGGCCAAAGACATAGACAAAATGGGTTGGAGATGCCTGGAGACCCCAGAGCAAGAGGGGCTGGAGTTCTGGCCCAGCAGGTGGGATGGACAGACAGACAGACAGTCAGGTCCGAAACTCCTGCTCCCGCCATGAGACTTGCCAAGCCTGCCTGTGCTGTGGCACTAGTTTGTCCTCCTGCCCCATGCAGCCAGGCAGGATTTCCCTCAGTGAGTGCTGAGCACTTGCCATTTCACTGCTCCCTCCTTTCCCTGCTCCCAGATGTTTTCCAGAATTTACGAGCTCCCACAGCTTCATTTGGGTGAGAACCAAACCAAGAGGGGAGATGTCTTTGCCTCTGAAAATGAGATGCCAGAGGACTGCAGTGGAAGAAAAGTCAGACCCTTCGTTCTGAGGTACAAGAGCGGCAGGGAAGTGATGCCAGCCATCAGACTGGCCTCTATCCAGAGCTAATGCAGCTAATGCTGTGGCAGGGAGGTCCTGTGTGTGCCTGGGGAAGGCTGTTCACCAGCTGAGCAGTCTTCTTGTCACCGTTCCCTTTTGGAGCAACTTGCAACTTGCTTGGCTTCATGCCTGACCACAGGGATTTCTCTGGGATGATTCATTTCTGCGGGCACAAGCTTCACCTTTCACATTGCAAGACCTGTAATGCAAGGAGAGTTCATTCATTAGTACTCAGAAAGTGCCCTGGGGAAGGTTTGAGAAGAAGATGGGCTCCCTGAAGCCACCGGTTGCTGGATGCTCCTTGCATCATTATACAGCCCTTTTATTGTTGAATGAGGCAATACCAGACTTCTTCAGCACTGGGTTTTTAGAAAAACCTAAAGGCTTCTGGAAATGAAAATAAAAGTGCAAACTTTCTTTCTGATAAGGGTGTTGTTAATAAAGTACCAAGATTTTCTGTCCTGAAACTTCAGCTTTATTAGAAGCATCTACTGGCTATTAACTTTGCTACAAATCACTCTTAAACTACTTAGCCTCATGCATAAACCCTAATGAGGGAAGAGCTGTAACAGCAAGAGCACTTATGTTTAATAATTGCCAATCTGCACAAATATAAATAGCCTACGTGAACACGGCTTGACCTGCTGGAAGCGAGAAGGTAAGGTTAAGAAACGGAAGCAGATGTGATATTTCTTTGCTGTTATGGTCCTCGCCTCCAATATTCTTTCCCCCATTCATCCGTCAGTCATGTGGATGCAGGACAGACGCGGTACACTGTAGTCAGTGCAGCCCTGGTATGAAGTTAGCGTAGGTGACGTCAGAACTCAGTTCAGTAATTTTTAGAGGGTTATAAGGTGAATATAGGGACATTTTTGTGCGCAGAAATATGTGTTGTGGGTTGCTTAAGGCTGGAAAACACACATTAGTGCTGCTTTACTGGTGGTTTATTGTGCCTGATTTTATCTACAGCACTAACTTTTACGTATATATAGTATTTCCAGGACTTAAAGACCTATTTTAGCTTCTGAGCTGTACATGAATTTTAGAGACCCTGATGTACTTTACATTTACAAACTCACTTTTCCAGTCAACTGAAACAGTGGATGTTAACAGCCTTAAACTCCTCCATTAGTCACATTAGGTAGATTTCTCACCCCCAGGGCAGTCACTAACCATCCATTTCACTCTTTGCACTGCTGGAAGATGGAGACTTCAGCTTCTGTCATTTAAATTCAAGTGTTAGAACGGAATTTGGATGATTTTCCAATTCAGAACCAAATTGGGATTATTTTCAGATGCATTTCACTAGTGAGCCGGACAACAGACTTGGTGATGCTGTTTTGATAAACTCTTCTGGATGTCACGCCTTGGCTTCATTGACTTGCATTGATTTAAAGTCGAGAAGAGGCCAAAGGAACTGAATACGGAGACCCCAACTCTCTGTTTGCTGAGCCACCATCCCCATGGTCCCCGTCTTGCTTTTGCAGCAGGCTCAGGGATGTTCCTACTCGTGACAGTTGGAAAGCTGAGTATGACCTCCACATTTTTTTAATCTTCATCCCTGTGAAATTGCACCTCATCAAAGGGAAGGGGAAAAAAAATCTATTTAAATACAATTCTTGTCTGGAAGGGAAAATATCAATACTTTGCGTCTCCTTTGCAAAGCTGAAATCTATTGCGTGTCTTTTAAAAAGATGTTTCTGTGGGGCTCCAACCTTGATTCTGTGTTTAACAGATGTTTCAATTAATACCTGGTGATATGTAACATCACAACCAACATCTGAGCAGCGAGTGTCTCCAGGGCCCTTATAAATGTCATTGTCTATCAGAGTTAATCAGTCTGTGAGCTTCCTTGCAGGTCACCTCAGGGTGGGATTCACCTTGCAGATTAGGACACCTACGGTTCGGCATTTCTGTGTAGGTGTCTGCATGTGACGCAGATGGTCTGAGCTCCTGTTGTGGTCAGCAGTGGTGTCAGGGTCACGTTAGCTGCCTGCTCTCAGGCCTCTTGAGATGCAGGAAAAGATCCTGTTGTCCCACATCATCCCTTTCTGGAGAGTAGAGCCCCCGTAGATGCTGTGTTACCTGCCAGCCCCACGTGCATGCTATGAACATAGAAAACAAAGTTTACTCAAGTGACACCACATGTCTCCATTATGGACCTTTTTGAACCCTCATTGACTGCAGTGGCAGTTCAGTCACCCTCAGGTAGACACCTGCATTTAGAGATCTTAAGCTGCAAGCTGAATCCCTCCCAAGGTTTCTCTTGTGTTGTGTAAGAATGAAAAAAAAAGAAGAAAACCTGCTCACGCTGAGCTTTTCCCTGCAGCCTGCTTTATTCATTACTGAAAAGCAGCTTTTATTTCATCTTTCCTAAGTGGCCAGACTGCAGCAGTTCGAACTTTAGGGAAGTTATCCCTTTGCAAGGCAAAAAAGAAACAACATTAAACATACTGAACGTGATGCCCACCTCCCTCCAAAAAAAAAAATCTGTAACCACAGCTCTGTATGGCTGCAACAAAATGAAAAGCCTGTTCAGTGCTGACACTGTGTTTTTATGCACTCAGCTTGGAAACAGCCAGAATTCAAATCCTGCTGGAGATTATACCACTTCCACCTTTATTTTACTATAGCCAAATTCAACTCTTATTTTAAGTGAATGTAGTGATGATTCTTTATAGCTTCTTTCCCATTACAGACCCCTAGCCGTTTATCAGGGGAGGGGTGAACCCCTTTAGAAAGTTCATCCCATCCTTGGCTATGTGGGACATATGTATTGCTTTTGGTTGTATTTTTGTTTGATTGGGTTTTTTTTTTAAGTCACCCTTCACAGCCTTCAGGAGTTCGCTGAGCAGAGATTAAACCCCACTGCCCTGGCAGATGTGCTTTCCTGCAGAGGGAGGGAGTGAATGAAATCTGCCTTGGGACTGTTCAGCCCTCGCTTGAAGGAAAACCTCTGAGCCATGGAGCTGCAGCAGCATGAGCTGGTGTGGTTGCACGTGTCCTGCCGCTAAAGCCACTTCATCCTCCTCGCCATCAGTGACTGGGCTCAGTCCTGAGCTGTGCCCAGTATTTCTTGGCTGCTTTTTCCCCTGCAATTTGGGGCTATGTCCTGGTTAGGCCTAAAACAGAACAAATTTTCCTTTCAGTGATTTTTACTTTCAGCTAAGTCTCTTCTAAGTAACTGCACTTTCTGAAACTAACTGCATGTTTTGCAGACAGTGTCTACTTCTAGGACTGATAACGCTCGAAGTTTGAGTTATCACTGAGGCACCAGTAGGGATGTTATGCAGAAAGGCTCTTGCTGTACTTATTCTTAGAGAAACCAAGGTCACTGCTAAATTCTTCATTGCTTACGAGTGAAGAGCAGCAGGGGGGTCGCATCTGCAGGGAGGAGTGGACAGGGCAGGTGACCCAAAATTGACCAACGAAGGTATTCCATCCCATACACGTCATTCTCAGTATAAAGCCGGGGGATCACGAGGGTCTCGCGCGCCTTCTTTTCCGGGGCTTGCAGGTTGAGCCTTGGGCCTGCTTGAGCCTTGGGCCTACTTGAGCCTTCGGCCCTTTCTTCTCCCTTCTCGCCCTTCTGCTATGGCCCGTGTCCAAAGAGGACCCTGTCTGTTTTCCTGCTCCCCCCGATCCCAATCCGTGCACCCCTGAATCCAGTTTCTGTCCGTCGCTGGGCCCAGTCTCGGCCTTCCCGGAGCCTGCCCTGCAGTGCCAGTGGTGACGTGACCGACATCGGGGGAGCTCGATCTTGGGTTTGTATATATTTAATTATTTCCATTATTATTGTTATACTCTTTTATATTGTTATAGTTAATTAAAACTGTTTTAACTTTCCAACCCATAAATCTCTCTCCCTTTTCTCTTTTCCTTCCCCTTCTAAGAGGGGAGGAGCGTTAATAGAGAGCGTTTGCCACCGGTTTAATAGCCAGCCCAGCCTTAAACCCTAACAGGCTCGTAATTTGTTAATTACGTAATTTGCAGCAAGGAGTGCAAAGGGTTGTAGGTGCTTTCTTCCCCTTGCTGAGTCCTGCCAGCACGGAGGGGTGATGGAGCCCTGCGATCAGGCTTGTGCTGGCTGGGCACCCCTTTGGGACTCCCTCCCTGGGGAGGTGACAGGGGTTCCCTATTGCTCTGCGGTCATTTCAAAGCAAGGTGCAAGTGCCAAAGAGCTTGCACTGAAACAAGCCGCTTATTTCCTGCAAAGTCTGCATCCATCTATTGGGTTGTTTTTCATTTTCCCCCTGGCTCTTAAGCATAATGAGGCTTTTCCAGCTTTTTTCACAATAGAACCAGGTTTTCTTTTTGCTTGACATACTCAAAGGCAGAGAAAAAAAAAGCTGCTGCTGAGATGGTTCCCAACTTCACAGGGCATCGAAAGGAGGCCAAGCACCAAGTGAAGAATTACTGACGTGCTCAAGTGTCGGCTGCTAGGCTGCTTGCATTTTTTTGAGGAATGACATTAAACACGGCTGCAGAGCCATGTGGGTCTCAGCTATGCCGTGCACTTAATTCCAGTGCTGCAACGATTCCTCTCAAGGAATTTTCCCACCCCTTCTGTTCTTCTCAACTCGCTGACTCGTTGTACATTTTCCTTTTTGCACAGTTTCTCTGTGGAAAGCTTTTGTCACCTTCTAGAGACAATGCTTTGCAGTTGGGGCATGGGCTGTGTTTTTAGGCCCTGGAATTCTTGCTCTTTCATCCCCTACACACGGTTTCTTTGGCAGCACCATTATTTTCAGCAAAATTAAACTTTGTTCCTGCTTACCCTGCTCTCTCCTCCCTCCCCTGGGAAGTCATACACGTTTCAGCAAACAGTATGTCAAAGGCTTATCTTTGGGATGTTTGTGTACAATGCAGATGAGGAAAGGTTTGTCAACCTTGTTTGTTATTTCTAACAGCTTATATTGGAACAACTGAAATATATATTTTTATGTTTTTTAAATATATATTTATAAATATAAAATAAAAATATATACTTTCAGGCATAGCAGTACTTTGTGAGGTTTGAAAGAGAAACAAAGCTGAATAGCAATTGCTCTGGGTTTAGCCTGAAGATATTTATCACTGAAAAGAAAGTGTCCCGGTTGGAGAGAGAGGCTTATTGCAAAACCATTGCTACCATCCTTCTGTGTTGCAGACCTACAATGTATCTCTGAAAGCCAAGCCCACAAATTAACATCCAAGGTTCTGCTGGGCATTAAAAACATCAAACTCAGTGAAGACATTGATTTTTATGACATGCCGTAGTTTTTTTCATGTCTCACCACCTGCTAGTTTCTTGCTGTTGCAGAGGTGATAATTCTCGCCCACCCCTGCAATCCTACAAGGGCTTGATGATCCTACAACTTCCTCCCTGGCTAAGTGATTTGTCTGCTCTGCAGGTGCTAATTACTCTTTTTATCTGTAATTAATTAGCTTAACTAAACTCAGAACAATTATTTCAGACCTATGCATATCCTGAAGTTTCCTGAGTGTGTTTCAGAGTTAAAGATCTTCAAAAGCTCTTTTTTTTTTCTCTAGCTGTACTAGTTGGTCTAATAAAAAATATTATGTTCCGTATCTCTGTAGTCAGTCACAGCTGTAATAGCACTTAATAAAACTGTGGTGTGAGATGTTACTTTTAGAGATCCATTCATCTTGGTACCTAGTTCTCTTGGAGATGCTAGGTTGGATGTCTGTCAGTGGCTGAAGTTGTACTTGAAGTGCGTGGTCTACACTATAATTAAATTTACATGCTGTGAGGAAGAGACTCATAATGTTGGTGTATGTATTTGTGCCTTCCAGCTTGGCTGTTGTTTCCATTTGGATCTCACAAGCTTGGGGATATAAGACAAGAACAACCTTTCTGTCTCCTTGAGGTCTCTGCCAACATAGAGCTCCTATTGTATTCATACCGTTATTGACCTTCCACTTCTTAAAGTTCACTTTTTTTTGCTGTGCTCCTTTGACTGGGAAGCTGTTCCCAGAGCCAGACAGCTCTGGTGGTTAACCTGTGTTAGCCAAGCCCTAATGGTTTTGTAAATGGAAAGGAAATTAAAACTTGGAACTTGCTGCCTTGGGTCTACTTAACCTGAGCCTCAGAAATGTCTTAAGGGACGAATAAGCATCTGGAAATATTTTTAAACCTAGCTATAAAGCTGAAGCTTTGGTTGTCTGTTCAATTTTTTTTGTTTTTGCTACATATTGTTGTTACAGGGAGATAAAGCCAGGATTTTTGGAAGAGGCATCTTCCAGAAACATTAAATTCAGCTGTGGAAGAATAGCTAAGTAAAGGGCTGAGTAAAGGTTGTGGTTTTCTGAAGGAAACACACATAATGTGCTCCCCAGCACTGTATTTACCCTTTGGAAAAAGAGATGCAGAAGGGAAAAGAGTCCAAGTGTCTGTTGCGAGCTGTGATGGAGACCTCAGGGACTGGCCAGGACCTGTGACCCTGGCATGGTATTTGGCTGGGGATATGGTGAGGACTGGGGTGGGGGAGAGGAGAAAGTTATAGTACCACATGGAAGGGCATCTGGGAGCAATGGGCAAGAGAAACATGAGGGCAGCAGTCATGAACTCCAGCTGCAAAGAGGTTAGAAACCGCAGCCTTTACGTAGATCAGTTGTGGAACAAGCCCACATCTGAGCTGAACCTCTTGTGCAGGTTGATCTCCAGGTCTGCTGATCCCATTTGGATCGCCACTGTCTAGAAGCATCACAGAGCCTTAGCACTCCTAGGGACACCCCATGCTGGGAATGCCGAGAAGCCTAGGTGCAGTTGTCCATCCTCTACTGCCTTTTCCCAGTACATTTTTTCTCTGCCTAGAGCTCTAATAGTGTATTTCTTCTCCTGTTCCTCTCTCCTGCAGATCTGACAGGATTTGTTATTACACAGTTGAAATCATCATCATCACAAAACAGCAACCGTGTCTTTGATTTGGGCTTGCTTTCTTCCCCACTACAGGACTGATGAAAAGTCAGTCTCTGTTTCTAGAAGGGGTATTAAAATGCTTGGCAGGTTAATGCCCCTCTACTTCATAATTATTTCTTCTCTGCCAGTTCACCATTCAAGTTTCCTGGGCTGTCAGCTCTGAAAACAAGTATTAAGTGTATATTGCAGCCCTGGGAGGAGAGCCCAACCAGTCAGAGTACAATGCACCTAAAAATAAATGCTTATTTCCCTTGCAGAGCAGCCCGGGGAGAAATACAAGCAAGGAACAGTGTCCACTGGGGTAACCATGAGTAGAAGGAGATGAACCAATAAATTCAGCTGCAGCTGGAGAGGGGTAATCGTTCAGGCACAGGATGAAGCTGAGAAGCTCTTAGTTCAGTTCCAGGCTCTGTACATGAACTTTTGGCTAGGGGTGGTCTTGCTGCTGAATGCCCGAAACCCAATCTGGAAATGAGAAAAATAGCCTGCCTTCACTTGCCCTTCACTTATTTCTTTTCATTATTGTTTGCCTACATTATAAAGGCTTCGTAGTTAGTGTTTGACTAGATTAGCCTTGCAAATTGATGTCACGGGGGTGATGCAGTTACCCCCTACATGTGTACTCGTGATAATGTTGGGGAGTGGAAGCATCTTGTAAAGTAAAGGGCTAGTGCTGGTGTCAGAGTGTTTGTGTGCTCGATGGGATTAAATGTGGGTGGGTGTGGGAAGGTTTGTAGCAGTGAGGGGAGTGAGATGTGAGAACAGCCTGCCAAGAGCAGCACTGAGAGCCAGAAAGCCAACTTCTTTTGTGATGGAGGTTGGCCTATTTCTGAAAGGGATGTGCTGTCTGTCACAGGGACTGCCTCAGAAGGAGCCTTCCTATTTGATGTGTGTGTTATTAAGCTGCTATGCAGGGAGAGCAATTGGTGTGATAGTGTTCACAATGCAGTGCTGGCCCTCCTGCTTAAGGAACAACTTATCAAGGCAAAACCACCTTTACCAGGAGTGAGGCATTATCACAGTATGGATCTACCTGTCAGTGCAGGAATGAGAGGCTGGCTGGACTTGGAGACACATCCATGTTTGGCTTTGAGACTGGTGAGAGTAGGAGATGGAAATAGATCATCTTGGAAAACTATTGGTTTGTTGCGAGATGGGCAGGATCTCTCTAGGGTTTCATGTAGTCCCCCCAGTATTGCAGCCTTGCCAGTTCTCCAGTGGGAAGGTCCCACCAATGATGCCTCTCTTGGCAATTTTCCCCTTGGTGTCTCTTTTTTTGAAGGTATGTGTGAGTGCATTTGGGCACGCTGCCGGACATGTTCTTGTTGCAGGAAACTCAAAGCCAACTGGAGGGCTTTGCTCTGTGTGTGACAGGGGTTACTAGTCTCTCCCACTGTTACCCCTTGTTTTGAGGGATCCATTCACAATGAACTCAGGCCTTCCTGTGCCAACCAACAGTGTCATCATTCAGGCTGTCATGGAGATCATGCCCATGAAGGGAAAGAAGTGTTTTGTTAGGGAGCAGAGACAGGGAAAGGTTTTCATCAGCATAACCATGGCCATATGCTCAGTGTTCAGCCAGGGGTTGGGTTGACAGTCCCGGCACGGTGTTTCACAGAGCAGACAAGGTCTGTTTCTTGTAAATCTTTTCTTTCAGAGGGGAGGGAGAGGGGGATTAATATTTTTGATTGCTCTCCTATGAGCAATAGGGAGTTCCCAGATCCTTCACACCACACTAAAATAACAACGTCAAGCTTAAAAATGGTGCTTCTCTCCAGAAAAAGATGTGGTCAGCCATCTCCAACTGCACATGCATAAGGGCAAGAGCTGCTTACAAGGGGTGAACAATTGGGTGAGAGGAAGAGAAATTTAAAATCAATATTGTACATCAACAGTGAGGTCTACAGTGGGCAAACCATTATACTTCTGTGCAGTTCACCCAATTAGTGGCTGTAGCTGACTTTTGAGTGTGGGGTGTGTGGTTACTGTGAAATAAGATTTAATGAATCTTAAGGCCAAGATGTAAAGAACCTTGACTGATCTCTTCACATTAGACCTTGCTGACCATTTGTCTTCCAAATGTATTTTCCTTAAGAAAAACCCTAACCTTTTACTTGAGGAATATTTTCAGGAAGGTGGGGGTTTTTTTGCTTGTGAAGTTGCGAGGGGTGAGGGAGATATTTATCCTCAGGGATTTTAATTCTTGATTGATGAGGGACAAAAAATAGAGCAGCTTTTCCTTTTTTTCTTCTCATCAAGAAACTGGAAAGGTTCGCAAGTTCTGAGTGATTTTTCTTGACAGAAAGTGAATGTATAAAAAACTATGCTTTTTATGGATTTTTTTAAAACTTTCTTCTTCAAGCCAGAAAATGGCCAGAATGTAGCACATGTTTAAAAGATAGCACAGCCATTTCTGGGAAGGATGGAAATAGCACTTTTCTGATTTTACATGTTGGAAGAGTGATACACTCAGAGAAGGGATAATGACCTCTATTTTAGATCATAGGTCAGATACTGTTAGTGGAAGAGTTTCAGTTTTGAAAGCTGCTTGGTCACAACTATTAGTTTAAAGCATATTCAGTCTTAGAGTCTGGGGATCTCTAACTCACTTCAACAACAGATGATTTAATTGGGGAAGAAAATTTCCAGGCCTGGAAATAGAATATTGCACTAAGTCTAGAGTTTAAAAGTTTTTAAGAATCAAAGAAAGTCCTGACTAAAGAGATCAGGGTTTTGAGGTCTCCTGTGGAGTATATCAGTGTGTTACCCCCAAGTTAAGTTTTCCTGCAAAAAGGTGGCATTTAAATAGTGTGACTGAAAGCAGCACATCTGGGCATCAGGAGGGAGAGGGCAGGAGGAGCTGCAACGGTAAGACTGCTTTTTCTTCATTATGTGAGAGACACTTAGAGATCAACGTGTCTGCTTTCGGGTTTGTCTGGGAGATGGTTGTTTCAGCCTCTGTAATCCAGCACCTTGTGGCTGCGATGATCTTACTGGAGCTAAAAATAGAGTCACTTTCACATTGAAGTAGTATCTGATCTTTCTGTCTGTAAGGAAAGTGCAGCTGAGTTCCTGTGACAGTGCTATTCTGATGGAAAGTCCCATAGGATCGTTGCAAACAGCATGGGTTCAAGACCTCAATTCTAGCATCTGCCTCAACATCCCTTTCCCTAGCAGAAGCTGGCACTGAAAACAGAAAGATAAAAGCATGCAGGCACTCGGTCACATATTCATTCGGCCCTAGGAATTTAACTAATAGTTGTGCTTGGGAAAATCCTATCCTGCAGTTACCATCCTCAGCCAGAATAAATCAGCTTAGCTTCACTGACGTTAACATTGCTGCGCTGTGCCGTCTGAGGATCTGACTGTGAGTTTAATGCTCGTGAAAATTGTTACGGGAGTAACCCTGGAGGGCTGAAACCCAAATGTAGCACAGGCAACAGCAGTCCTGCCTGTGGCGTGGAGACTGTGCCACGTGAGATGTTCCTCAGGGAACACCTCAAGGTGGGTGGGTGGTATAGCTTGTGTGACCCAACCTTGCCCATGTCATGACCCGTGAATTTTGTTGTCGCCATATGGAGAGTTCTCCAGCAAAATAAGCTGACTCTGGCAACAAGCCTGGATGATAGTGCTTGTGGAAAAAAGAGGTCCTCAACCATTGGAGTGGGATGCTGGGGTATGGGTCAGGTGTATGATTTCAGCCTTTGGCCTAAGGGCGCTTTCAAGACAGTGGGAGACCTTTCAGTTGTCCATGAAGATAAACAGCAGCACAGCCAAGGACTGGAATTAAATGCAGATAGGTTCTGTGCTTCCACAGGGAATTTCCAGGAGTCAGCAAATTAAAACAAGAGTGAACTCCACCAGGTTCAGCCAGAACGAAGGAGCTTTTGTATACACCTTTTTGTATAGACTCTATATGTCCTATATGACTTCTGATCTATAAATAGGGTGAGGAGAGCTCATGTGGGGTGGTCTCCAAAGGGTTACACATGGTTTAGCAGAGTGAGTTTGCTGCACGGCCTGGCTGGAGAATGGGGAACAGGATGCCAGAGGTTTCTACGTTTCTTTTGTAATCAGTTAAGTGTTCTCACTCTGATAAGCAAAGTATGATTTTAATTAAAAAGCCATTCCAGCTGGATTTAATTTTTATGCCATTGAAGAGGCAAATTACTGTGGACATAAAAAGAAAAAAAAATATGATGGTCTTTTGGTTCCAAAGAGTTTTAATCCACAGTGGCTTGGATCCCAGGTCAAGGCTAATTTCCCTAATCCTTGGAGGAAGACTTGGGATTTTTTTTCTCACATCTCCTTGGCAGAAGGACCAGAAAGATATCCCTGCTTTGACTCCATGTATTTTTAAGTTGAGTTAATTGTGCCATCCCAGGGGTCTGCTGCACTCGGGGAGACAACCTTGACCTTTGTTGCCTTTTAAACAAGGGCTTTTCGAGAAGAGCTGTACGTTTTGATGTACTCTGATGCTGAGGAGAATACTTGCCTCTATTTTCTGTCCCATTCATATGCTGCATTTCATTTTGTGGGGCAAAGATTGGAGCTGGTGCTGGGCTAAATCTAGGGAACAAGTAGCCATGTTTAGGAGAAAACGGGTGTACACCTAGGGGAAAAAAAATGTTATTCTGTTCACTTATATTGTTCGGTCTTATCTGGTCGTGCTATTTAGCTGTGGTTTGAGATGCTGCTGTCAAATAACTCTAGTAACAGCTGTCTGATAGCAACTTGTATCACCGAGGATATGAATGACACATATCTTTCCCAAAGGCTGATGTACAAAAAGAGCAGCTGGACCAGAAATGCCGCAAGGTGATAAACACCATCTAGAACACTCAAAGGTCTTGCAGATTTATTTTTTTAAGTTTTTTTTTAATTATTATTTAATTTATTCACCCACAAGAGTATTTCCAGTCCATATAATCACAATTATATTCTGGAGTGTCACTGTAAATAATTGGGGCAGGATTGTTGAGTTTCATTTTCCTAAAGCACTTTGCAAGGTTCAGTTTTGGATGTGTAACTGGACAGGCATGCTGGGAGCACACAGCAGTGGATGGCTCCTTGCCCAGGCTGGGAAAGCTGAGGAGGAAGAGTACTCCCTCCTCGCCTGCGGTCTTGTGAGCATGTAAAACACATCAGTTACAAGTGACAGTAAATGCAGCGACAATTATAGAAATAATAAGCTTTATATTAAAATATATGCCTTGTAATAAGGTACTGAGATTTGATTTTAGGCTTTGTTGCTTCTTCACTTTCCTCACCTTGTGCCACTGCTTTGTCTTCTGTGTGATCTTTGTCTTTTGAGTCTCCTCCTCTGGAGATATTCAAAACCCACCTGGACGCAACCCTGTGCAACATGGTCTAGGTGAACCTGCTTTGGCAGGGGATTGGACTAGATGATCTCCAGAGGTGCCTTCCAACCCTTAACCATTCTGTGATTCTGTGATTCCGTGATTCTGTGATTCCCTTGATCCCAAGTATGGGAATTTAGGAATGAAATGAAGAGACAAAACCACATTTCCACACTTTGAGACGCCACTTTCTCTCAGAAATACTCATAGCTTGATAAACCTATGAGGGATGCACAAGGGACAGCTGTATCTCAGTGCCAGTTTCGCTGTAATTTAAAAACATTCCAGCTTTGTGCTATGTCAAAGTGCTATAAATTCTCATCTACAAATAGAAGTCCTCAGTAATCTGTGCATGGCTGGGAATGGGATGTTCTGGGCAGGAAGCAACCCCTTGAGGCAGGAAGCAACCCCTTGAGGCAGGAAACCCCACTAAGGGAAGTTAATGGCAAGAACCAGATGATGGTGAACACAATTTTTCATTGCGGTGGGCAGGCACGGGCTGCTGAACAGAATATCCTCATTTTTCACTTGTCTAGCTGGTAGTCTGTGGAGCTGGAAAGAGCTTCTTAAGGACTTCTGTCCTCAAACATGATGCCTATTGGCAATAACCTGCACTACCTTGTCTGGAAGATCTTCCCTACCTGGAGCAACCTCTGCCACGGCAGTATGAGCTTGTACCACCGAGATGCATTTTCAGCTCTGACCGTAGAAGAGCTTCAGGGAAAAGGTTAAACTCTTCACAGGAAGAGTAAAGCAATTGGGTTGTGAAATCCCTGCACTGCTGATGTGTTCTGAGTCTGCGCTCCCAAAGTAACACCCAGAGGAGTCTGATAAACCATGTACAGCGCAACCCTTCTTTATACGGATGGGGCACCTAAGATAGCAAGTGGGTTGAAACGCTGTCCCACGGCACATCTGCAGCCACAGGAATTGCACAATCCATTTGTTTTCATTAGGTGAAGTACATCCAAATAGTTCATAATTGCCAGATGCAGCCAGAGTTCACTGTGTCCCCGGCTCAGTACTGCAAGCCTGGGCTTGCAGGGTCCAGGAAACCCAGAACTGATGACATAGATGTTCTTGCTTTGAAGATCAGAAGATAACAAAGAAAAGTAAGAATGGTGTCTATTCCCTGGGACAGCGGGACAGCTCCTTCATTCAAGATGGGTTTCTTTCTCCCATATACTGGAACAGAGGAAGACATTACGCAAAGGACAGCTAGACCCCCAGCATCCTTCATCCATTAGTAAGAACTGGATGCAGACCCTCCTGTTGACGTGTAGAAATGTCCCCAAGGTGGAACTGGTTTGCAGATTAAGGCGTCTAACTGTAGTCATTTCATTAAGGTCACTGGAGCTTTGAGGTTTGATTGAGCTGCCCACAGATAGGACCTCATGCCATTTCAGATAGCTTAGGGCTCCCAGGTGCCTTTGCAGAGGGCACAGGTCTCCCACAGGCACTCTCTCATACCAGCCATCCCACGTGCTGTCCCAGCTCTGCTCGAGTATTTCATGTGGGACTGGGCAGCAAACTTCAGACAAATGAATTCTGCCTTGAGTTGTGATGTGTCTGTGTCTATTCGTGTGTGTACAGAGACTGGCATGGCATCACCAGTCTGCACTGGTGAAACACCAATAACTGCTAGTCACTTTTGGCAACCCCAAAAGCTAAAGAAGCAAAACCAGCAGCAAAAATCATGAAACAATTCTGAAAAAGTTGAATTTCTCATTTATTTGTCTCCTGGATTACAGATGTTTGGTATCTTTCTTTTCTGTGCAGTCAAGATGACTAGAAGCCTGCTGCTGCTGCTCATCCATTGGCGGGGATGCACTAACCATGCCAGGACACAGGGAAAATGCTGCAAGTTTCCTGATGAAACCTTGGGGATTGGCAGCAGTATCAATATGACTTTGCTTTTTCTCTTCTTGCTTCATGATGTGGATATTTAGACCTTGATCAGGCTTTTTCTAACAAAAAGGCATTAATCAAACAGGAGTTCCCTTAAAGTGCAGTTTGTAAGCACTTCTGTGCAGCATTTTCTCATCTTAAAGTTCAGAACATTACTGAAACTTCATTATGTGAATGTTTTTTCCCAAACGTACAGCAGGAAGAGCAAGTGGGCTTCCATGATTAGAGGCCAGCAGCTATTTGAGAAAGTCCAAGTGGAATGTAACATCTCGGTGGCTGGGACAAGATCTCACATCAGAAAACCAGGAAGTCTGTGCAATTGTAGCTGTACTAAGATTAGAGTAATCCCTGATGGGAATGGTAGATTATTTTATTTGGCTAGCTATTGAAAGCAACTAATTTTTACCAGTTACCTCCAGTAAGTTAAGTCCAACATCCTCTTTCTGATAAAACACAACTCGCACTTTGTTGACCTCCTCTTTTCAGGAGCTGAGATGGACAACTCAGCACATCTATTTCCGCTTCCCCTAGCTGTTAATCTAGATACCCTGGAGAGAGTTATGAATTTGCATAAATTTCCACTTTGCAGCCCATGTGCATTTCTCTTCTAGATTGAATTGCCTTATAGTAGAGTACCTCTGAAGACATCTTACACCTGATTGAGTTGCCTAAACTTAGGTGCCCAGTGTCTACTGAGATAACCTTATAGTGAGGGCATCCAAGTCTTGCTCCAGAAGGACATGGAGCTCGTCTAATTGCTTTTATGCTTCCTTTCCACACCCTCCCTTGGTCTTTATTGCCCTTTTAAAATACCTGACGTTAATGTCACACCACAGGTCTTCCCAATACCATGTAGAAAAGGAGTATTATCTTGTTTTTCCTTGTTGTTTCCTTCATACAGCAGACAGTTGTGTTAGCCTTTTCTCAGCAGCACGTACTGGGAGTTCACACTGAATTACTTGCCTCTTCTAATCCCCAAATCCTCTGCCACGTTACTTCTTTTCCAGAATTCAGGCTGTCATAGTGGAGGTCTGTGCTGAATCTGTTCTTTCTTGAGTGCAGTTTTTGCATTTGGCTGTATTCAAATAGACCTTCTCAGCCAGCTATTGTAAGTGCTCTTAGGTGCAAGTTATCCAGGCCTGCTGATTTTAAATGTTTATCTCTTGTAGATGTTGTTTAACATCTGCCTTTATTACTAATGGACTGGAAAAAGCTTCTTCATCATCATGAGAGACACGCACGTTGCCCTGCTGCTTTCCAAATACAGATCAAAATCACACGTTGAACTTTCCTCTACTGGACTGTACCATCTGTAACATTTTGTTTGTTGTAATGCTTTTGTTTAAAAAAACCCCAAATATAACCACCAAAAACCCCCAACAAAACAAAACCCAACCAAACAAACAAAAATCCCACTGAAAATAATAACTTCTCATTAATCTCTTATTCTTACCAACTGCAGATTTTTCCTGGTGTCTTGAGTTTCCCATATACTGCTTCTAAGCTTCATGATACGTAATTTATATTTCTTAATCTATATTCCTCTTCTGTTTAATAAATATTGCTGGGTTTGGGTTGTTGGTTTACTGATTTGTTTTCACTTCCGATTCCCCCTTTTAATTCATAGTTGAACTGAGATTAGGTTTTACTCAAAGTTAATCATTCGGATTGGGAAATCATGCTTGGCTTGGTTCGTTATCTTTTTGGCCACCTACCAGAAGAACCGTGACCTGTCTCATAGCACTGTGTGCAAATAGGGCAACCAGGGGCAGGTGGTGAAGGAGGTATTCCATCGTCAGGCTGGTGCCCAGCCACCAGGAGGAGAAGGTTATGTGTCAGGTAGGACACACAGATCGCAAAAGGAGTGAAGACAAGTTTTACTACAGAAGCATGATCTGGGGGACCGTGGGGATATTTTAATAGGGTACCACAACATGCTGGAGTTGCTTTCTGGAAGATAGAGATCAGAAGTTGGAGGTGGGAAAAAGATATCATCCTAATGACATTATTCTGAAAGTATAGGCATATGTTCCCTGACAAGTTATGAAGGATCAACAGAGAAGAGCATGTTAAGTGCAGCGATCAATTTGCTACAATTGTTTACCCAAAAATCAACTTTTAATAAACATTATAATCAGTGCAGTGAAATTTCCCACAGTTCACAGAGAGGATCTAGAGGAGAACTTCATTCATTTCACAAGGAGATAGTTTTAACATTGTTATGAACAATGTAAGTGCTGTTTCATTAACAATTTTATGGTTAGTACAGTAAATAATACCAGAGAAGAAAAAGAAACGTGCATTATATTAAACTCAGCTGTCAGTAAGTAGAATACATACAAATGGGGATCTCCTGTTTGGTATTGTTGTTTCTAGAGATATGTCTGTGTTTATAGAATGTATTCCTATTCATGTGACTTGGATGGCAGGCTTAAAACCTTGGCTGGGTTTTGTCAGTTAATGTTTTTAGAAAATTCTTGGAATACATTTGTTGTGTGTCCATGCTTGAATTGTTACTGTGGTGAATGCCTTCTGCAGGAAACCTGTGACTTCCAGGAGTTTGTAATGTGCTCAAGAAACTTCTGCTCAAGATAAAACTTTGCAGGGAAGAGGCACTGGATTTTTTTTTAATTATTATTTTTATTTTTTAATGATGCACATTAATTGCTTTAAGATATCTTGGCTTTTGTGGTTATTTCCTCTAAGACATTTTGTCTCTAGAAACTTTTGCAGCAGCTTGAGCTATTGCAGAGGGATTTTTAATGGGGGTTTAACTCTGCTTGTACAGTTTCATCTCTACATACACCCAGTTGCATCCTGAACTAATACCCTAACAAGACAGTGGTGTCAGCTGGGGATTGCAGGTGAAGGTCTTACACCAATTGCTGTTAAAGTACCAGGCAAGACATCGCTAACATGTGAAGTTGTCACAGGCAAAAAAAAGGTGAAGGAATATCATGGATCACAAACGAACTAAAGGGACCCAGGCAGCTGGGCAGGAGGGACACAGCGTGAGGAGCTACACCCATCTCAGATGGGTCAGATGCCTGGAGAAGCTATCAGCAATGTGGGAAGAAGAGCAAGTGTTGCAGCTGCACCTGTGTTGGCCAGAGCTAACACCTACCCCGCGAGTGCCTGTGTTTGAACAAGGGGTGCAATGTCTTGGGGTGGTGGGTGCACCATGGCCACTCCAAGGAGATCTCACACGGCTTCAGTCCTGGCTCCATGGAGACCTGCAGCACTCACATCTATGCTTAATGGTGTTGAAATCTCAGAGACAGGTCAGGGTGGGTAACAGCATTTTCAAGAGCAGTAATGTATTGCGTTAACAGTGTCCCCCTCAGAGAGATGCTGCATTCAGGTCTGCTCACCTCAAGGGGCAGAGAGGTTTAGATGTTGAGAGTGACTCTGTTTAGGAGATGATGTCAAGGTCTGTTGGCTGACTGGTCCTGGTCAGCTGTACAAACCCTGTAAGAAAAGTAAAACCACAGCAGACGGAGATGCCTCCTCTGCAGAATAATTTCCCTGGTTACCTGGATTCCTTCAATGTTAATTTAAGCTTCCTGATGTTTGAAGGCAATTCAATCCTTATTTGTAATAAGGGAAGTCCCAGGTATGCTGTGAAGCCCGTTTGTCTGGGGAGCTCTCAGTGAGGTTCACGTGTGTGCATGTGAGCTACTGGGCTTTATAAATGGAGAGGAACTAAAATGAGGAAATGCTGGTTTTTTTAGGAAGCTTTTTTTAATCAATTGCTGTTGCTTTTGCAGAGTAAAGCTGTATTTTTATTCTTCTGTTTCAAAGTGAAAGTGTATGTCCAGGAGATATCGGCACCTCTTGTGGCACGTAGGGAGTTGGAAGGTACAAAGGGGGACACCCTTTTCAGATAGCTTTTGTGCTTCTCTGTAAGTGACTCTGCAACACAAAGTTCATTGGAGTGTGACATTTGCCTACTGCACTGATATTACTGGAATTTGCTGAATGGTGATTTTGTTACTAAGACTTAGATAAAGGATCTGGAAGAGTTGCTCTTAGTTCCTGCTCCTGATGAAACGTCTTGTCCTCCTCAACTTTGTGAGCTTCTCTTCTCTGCCTGCAAATTCAGAATATATCAGCCTTTTTTTGCCTGTTGAAGTCTATTTTCCATGTCGAGAGTTCAGAGGAGGGGCTGAACACGTAGGCAACCCCTCTTACATTTGGCTGCTGATTATGTTAGGCTGCAAGTAACACAAACAATAACAAGCTGGAACCACGCTTGTGGTTAAAGGAAAAGAAGCGAGTGATCCCTGATAGACTTTTCACTGGGGCAGACGTGTCCATTTGGGGGTAAAAGCCCTCGAAGAAGCTGGAGAGAGTCCAGGCAGGGCCAGAAGAATGATGAACGGTCTGAAAAATACAGTGGGGTGAAAAGTGAAAGAACTGAGGATGTTTATTCTGAAAAAAAAAAACCACTGAAAGGAGGAATCACAACTTATCTTTAAGTATGTGAAAAGACTACTGCAAGTAAGAAGCAGGGGAAGAAATCTCTTCTCTATAACCAATCAGAATAGAGCTAGAAATTTGGGCCTTAAATTGCAGCCACAGAAATTTAGTGTTTCACAAAATAGACAAAATCTTTCTGATAGTCAGCACAGAGAAGCCTAGGAATCGATTAGGGACACTATCGAGTCTCTCACTAGGGACACTTGAGAAAGGATGGGACAAAAGATTGTCAGAAACCATAACTGGGACTTTTTCTTCTTACGTATCACGCAGGGATGAAATAGGTCGTCCCTTATGGACCCTCCTAATCTTTGTTGGTTTATCTTTGCCCTCAATCTATGAACGTAATAGCTAGATTGTTGAAAGAAGAATCCCAAGTGTTGCACTTGTTCCCTTTTCTCTTGGACAACTTGAAGTCATTTTCACATGGAATCACAGGCTGGTTGAGGTTGGAAGACACCTCTGGAGGTCATCTGTTTGTGTGAAATTTAGTCTGACCATCTGCATAGCCCCAACCATTAGTTTCTGCTTTGGACCTGCAGTACAAACAAACCCAAATGATTTGAAGAGACGGTCTTGAAAGACTCTTCCAGTAAGTCATGCCAGTCAGTGTTAAAATATTCCCAAGCAGTGCTTTGCTTCTAATCCACATTTGTCTCATTAGAGAATTCAGTCACAGGAATTTGTTAAGCCTTTTTTTTTTTTTTCACATTAAATAGTTATCCTTGGTAGGAAATCTTCTTACGGTTTAAGCACTTGCTGGTTGTGATTGATTAGAATTTTTTTTTCCCCCTCTCTGTATTAGTTTAGCTGGGATGTTTTGTTTTGGCACTAGCAGGTTTTCCAGACCTGTGATCATTCTTATAACGCCATTCTCAATGTTTACTGAGTCGGTTATCCAGGATGTACATTGTGCGAGCTACTCTTGTTATTGCCTTTGTGCAGAGCTGTGTTTCTTTATACATGCACAGAACAGCTGAGTGTCGGTCTGAAATCACTCCACTTCATAAGGTCATTTGAGGACCGAAATCCCTATGAAATCAAAGAGATGCATGAGAACCTCCTCTTCTGTTATCCCATATTACATCCAATGTGTGAAAGGCACACAAGACAAAGGACGAATAAGCAACAGGTAGGGGTAGTTTCTTAACAGCAGCTTTCTTTTTCTCCCCTCTTTCCTCTTCTGGAGGTGAATGCTGGGGAAGTAGATGTTCCTTGTGCTCCTCACTGATATTCCTGCTGCTCAGCATGCTACTACTTGTCTCTCAGCTAGTTCAGTTTACATACCTGAAGGAGACAGAGAGTCAGCAAAGTGGTTTTTCCCTTGGTTTCATACTTTCTTCCCCAGAACCACAGTTGGATTTAGTTGCTATGTTTTTTTTCTCTCTCTCTTTTGTTTTTTTCTTTTTCCTTTCTTTTCTCCTTCTCCTGGCTTTCCAGCATTATTGTAGTTAACCTGCAGGACTGCAGTTTCTGGGGCAGCCATCTGTCTCTTGATTTGATGTGACAAAGCATACAGCATCAAGGGATGCTGGAGAGCAGCCAGGAAAGATCAGGCTCTAGATGAGAAGTTGCAGGGTAGGTAGGGGCTGTTAAGGCATGAAGGAGGTGGCTGTGAAGGGCTAATTAATCCTGATTAATCCAGAGGTACCATCATCATCCTTTAAATTATCCCTCTCTGTCCCTTTTTAAGGGTCCTTGCCCCTATCTCCAGTTGTAGGCAGCTCTCCATCAGCCATTTGCAGGCATGTGTGCACATACGTGATGGATTCTGCACCACCTTGCTCAATGAGGCCACCAAGGAGGATTGCTCTCTATGGGAAGGTTCAGAAAATGCCCCAAGAGGTGTTTGCTGGAGAAGAGTATGTTGCCTATAATATTTTATTGGTCAGCTTTGTCGTATGTGGTCCAGCATCTGTCGAGTCTGATCAGCTAACAGGTCCTTCTGCTCTGTTGTTTCCACCAGAGTTTTTAGATTCTCATGGACTTTTTTGCTGGTAGTACCCTTTTTCCTCATCTCTTTCTATCACTGCATTTCATTCCATCCTTAATAAAGCCAATGGATCTTTAACTAATATCACTACAGATCTCCTTGTGGTTCTGTGTTTCTGCTTTCATCCCAGCCTGCAGTCTTCATGCTTAGCCACTTCCTTAGTTTCCTTCCAGTTGTACTAATCCCCACACCTATCGTTAAGGCAGTCATTTCCCTTTGACTTGCCATCAGACTATTTACTGAAGTTAGGAAAGATTAGATCTGCTGATTTTCCTCTCTCCAAAAAAAAACCCCAGGAACCTTATCAAAAAAAGCTATCAGTTACATTGCCAGGATTTACTTTTGATAAACCACATTTTCTATTTTATCCAAATCTCCGTGTGCTGCCATGCTTTCAATTACTCTTTCCTTCAAGTGGTGTTCAAAAGTCTTGTGTACTTTTGTGCTGAGATTAACTTGCTGATAGCTGTCTGGATCTTTTTTTTCCCCTCCTTCCTACATATAAAAAAGCATTACATTTGTTGACTTTCAGCCAGATGGTACCACTCCCACCACCCAATCTGAGCAAGTTCTCTTTTGAGTAGCTTTCACTTCATATACAACAGTTTCCATACCCTTGTTTGCCTTCACAGGCAGCCCTGTTGTTGTTCTCAATTATTCAAGCTAAGTCATTTTCACCATGTGTAACTATTTCACTTTGCATTAGTAAAATTATATTTTTACCTCCGAGTCATTGGAGAAGCCAGTGAACAGAAGTGGCGGGTGGGGCTGCATGTGACTTCTCTTTTTGGGGGCTATGTTTAGTTTTGTCTTGAATTTCAGCACTTTGCATAGCAATCCCACTTTTTTTTCCTGTTCTCTTTTTATTCATATCACTGTAAGACATTTTCTGCTTAGCTGAGTTGGTCTTGACAGCAAAGGCTAGACTTCTAGCAGTGCTTAGAGGTTTGCTGCTCCTTATTTTGCTCTAAACATCATTTTCTTTCCAGAGGGATCAGCCGCTCTGCCCAGGTGTTCTGGTCGCTCCTAATGTCCATCTCAGGTTTTGTCTTCCTAATTATCTAATTTATTATTTTCCTTATATCTAATATTCCTAAAGTGAGATTTGAAATCTGTCTCTTGTTCCAATGGAACAAGGGCCGACTCCTTTCACACTCTTTTTCCTTCCAAATTCCCTTTTTCTCTGTTGACTCTTTGCTGACTGACCAGAGTCTTTTGAGGAGAACATTTAAATATTTCATAAAAAGCAGGACATCTCTGACAGAGGTGGACATCAGCATACACTGGCATATGAAAACCTCTTTTAGAGACATGTAAATGCTGGTAACAGAGTGTGAAGTATTTAGGTGTTTTTTATGTGACTGGTTTTGTCTGTCTCTGGTATAAGGAAGGAGTTTTGGGAGGCAGCCAGACCAACCTGACATTTTTGTTGTGTGTTTTTTTTTGTGGGTTGGATTTGGTTTTTTAGCTACTAACTTGCTGGTTGATCTTGGGGTTTCTACCTTGGATTCTCCATCTGTCAAAAGAGGCTAGAGTACTACCTTTGTAAAACATTTTGAGATCTACAGCCAGTGGCATCACCTGAGAGAGGTCTAGTGATACTGTACCACTAAGATTTTGCTTTGCCATCTAAGCATTCATTTTCTGTGTGTGTGCCCTTGTATATTTTCCCTTTTAAATAGACAAAGCAGAAACATCTTCCCTCTGAGCTTTTTCCCCCATCCGTGGTGTTAGCAGGTAATGAATAACAAAATGCCCAGTGCAATAAAGTAGAATTAATTATCTGCCAGAGTAGCCAGTTCATCACAATGTAGTTGCACAGTGGAAAGCAGCTGCAAGTTGACATTGCTTCAGGTACCGATGGGAAGCAAAGCCATAGCCCGTAGCTAACAGCCAAGCTGGGATGGTGAGGCCATCCAGAAAGCGAGGCTGAGATCCTTGCTTCCTTAAAGCTGTTGGTAAACTCTTTCCTGGCCAAGCCTTGCTATGTTCAAACCATGGAAATTGCCAGCGAGTTGCTTTGGTTTGAAACACAGATATTTCTAGCATCTGACACTTCACTTTTTGATCATCTGTTTCACTTGACACTAAGCTGAGTACTCAGCAGGAGTGACAATAGTGGAGATGCAGCCCTGTCACAGCATCCTTGCGTTCTGGGATCTTGAGTCTTTTCTGAGTGTTATTAAGAGGAAGGTGGTTGGGCCTGTCTGAGATACTAAGTGTGGCCCTCAGGCTCCTGGGAAGTCATCAATGCTCTCTTCAGGTGGAAGTGTTGCGTGCATTCCTGGTTTAGACAGCGTGTGTGAGTCTGTGTCATGTTGTATTTATTAAATTTTCATGTGTGTCTAAGGCTCTCAGTCTCATGTTAAACCTGTTTAACCTGTAGCTTTCAGTCCTTCTTTTCAGCTAGGAAAAGAGGAACCATGTTTTGAATTATTTCCGTGTTTTCATACTGATCCTTCACACAGACCACTCAAAGTTGTGTAGGATGATTGCTGATAGTTTCAGTTCTTGTTTACTCTCTCCTACAGGAATGTACATCCCTCCTAAAATCATAGAATCATAGAATCATAGAATGGTTTGGGTTGGAAGGGATCTTAAAGTTCATCTAGTTCCAACCCCTCTGCCACAGGCAGGGACACCTTCCACCAGACCAGGTTGCTCCAAGCCCCATCCAACCTGGCCTTGAACACTGCCAGGGAGGGGGCAGCCACCACAGCTTCTCTGGGCAACCTGGGCCAGTGTCTCACCACCTTCACTGCAAAGAATTTCTTCCTAATATCTAATCTAAATCTCCCCTCTTTCAGTTTAAAACCATTCCCCTTCATCCTTCTTTAGTCTCCGTCTTTTAATCTCCATCTTTAGTCAGTCTGCTAAGTCCTGATGAGAATATGCTCCTCTCTATCAATTGCACATATATACTACGTTCTCTGTGTAGACCAGCCATTGGGCACAGTGAGGGTTATCAAAAACAATGTCTGAATCCAGAGCTCCCAAACGTAAATGTAATTAACAGCTTTCCTCTAGGAGAGCTCTCGACAACCACACAGTGATCTCCAGCATGTTCTGTTCTTCTAAATCAAGGCTGTGTCCATGTGTCCATCCTTAGGTAATGATCTCTTCAGTTGCTCTCTGCATGGTTTTCCCCATTCTTGTGAATCTTTGTTCTTCACCGCAGCAATGCTCCCTGTGATTGTCCTAACCTTGCTCTGCCTCACATATTTTAGCAAGTGACTTGCCCTTTTGCTTCCTTCCATCCTCAGCCAAAGAAGCGAAGGATGGCCTTGGCCTGGTTTGACAATGATGGCAGTTCCTGGGCTTGGAGTGGCTCCAAATCACTGGGGGACTCTTCAGTCCCTCATTATTAAGAACAAGTACTTGATCCTTTGTTCTAAAACACAGGCAGGGCACTCATCCCAGCAGGCTCTTCTTCCTGGAAGACACACCTGGATGCTTCAGACTGTCCATGAAGAACCTTTCTACAGAGAGCTCTGATGCTTTATAAGGGATGCTTTATAAATCCCTGAGTAACATTCTTACCCAAAGCCTTGTTGACTAAATGACTTCTGCTTCATTTGAAAGAGGGAAGATTTGTTTTGTTCCTGATCTCTGAATGAACTAAACTCATCTTTTTCCAACATCTTTGTATTTTTTTTTACTCTCTCTTGTAGATAATCACTCTTTTGAAGTAAACTCTTTGAAATGAGATGCATTTATAGATTGTTCCAGACATGCACCTGGATTTTAATAGAAAGCTTTGAACAGTGGCACAAACAAGCCATGTTAGGGCCACTTTTTCTGGATCGGAAGTGACGTATGAATAGTAAAATCATCCTGGAATTGGTCCTAATGTTGGTTTAATAAAAGGTGTTGAAGGTATTGATAGCCAAGAAGGTTAAAACCTTATCACCAACTGTGTTATAGAAAGGCACTGTTGTGACCGCTGGAAGACATACACCATAGGAAGGATTGTTATATGCATGTCTTTTTTCTTATGTTTTCTATGTTTCTTATTCCTTTATCTCCTCCTGATTGCTCTTGGGGCAGTGGTACTGACCTTGACAAACCTGTGCTCTGGCCCAATTTGCTTTTTCTTATGGTTGCTGGATCGCAAGATTAGAAGATCCATGTGCTAAAGTCATTTAATGTTCAGTGAGCTCAGGAAAGTTTCAAACACTAAGTGCTCCAAATGCTGAATGTGTCCAGTTTTGACTGTTCAACTGGAGATGTTAAGGCTACTATGCTAAAGCAAGGAGAAGGCACGCAGTAAATGCTGAACACCCTTTTTTTGTCCATATTGCTAGCTGCCACTGAGCTTCAGAGTGCCTGCTCTGCATCGAAAAGCCATGCCTGGGACACTGGCTACTAAACTGCTCTGTAACATTGCCACTTTTGCTGTTCACAGTCCTTCCCTGAGTGCACGAAAAAAAGCAAAAAACCCCTGAGTTTGCAATGAGAAACTATGCACAGGAAATGCGTCCTCTCCAGACAGCCCCAGAGCTCCAGGTGAAGTTGCTGCTTATTGCAGCTGTGAGGGTTTCCAGCATGAAAGGTGGGCAGGCCTGGTGGCAGTCACTCCAGCCCTTGATTTTCTGACGGTGCAATAAGACTGGATTAACACTGGATTTCTAGACATTGTCAGAGCTTTCAGTTCCCCTAAAAGTTAAAAGGAGTGGCCCATGTTGCTAAACAAAACTGTTGTTCCTCAAACCAGACCCCTGCAGTGTTTCTGAGAACTAGAGAACATCCAGCTTGCTTTATCCAGCTCCCTGGTTATAAATAATATCCAATAGCCAGCCTTGCAGGAGGCTTTGTGGTTCTCTTTGCCGAAGGTTTTGTGTATGTGATGTGTGTACGCAGTTCCCAGGCAGTGGGAGAGGTCTATGGGCTGATTGAGAACGTGAAGGGCAGGGAAGAAACCACAGGGACTTCCCTCTGTTTTCGATCAAGCTCTTATTTTGTCACAGCCTCTGCACTGAACTGCCCACTTACATGCCCATGGACTCTTCAGGACGTTGCTCAAACTGCCAATCTCCATTGCTCTGAATTTGGGAATCCCTTCTGTTCTACACATCACCCAAAGCCTTACAAATTTCTGGGACCATCTGAGCACATCTGAGTTCCGTCCAAATCTTCTTCAATGTTGTGGCAGGTGGACCTGGTGGGTGGTAACATCTGGGTTGGTTTCAGGAGGAAAACAAGACTCCAGTGCTACAGTTGGAGTGAGCTGAAGCAACAGGAGATGCAGTAAAGAGCGGGCAGGACTGGGTGGGGGCCCTCTGTGGTTGCCTAGCACAAGAATCAGAGCTGGATGGATCGAGGCTTTGTCAGGAGTTAGGATCCTGGAGACAGGAATGATCACAAGCAACTCGTGGGTTTTGCTGAGACATCCACTGAGGGCTTTCTAGTCCTTTCTGAGCCTACAATTGAATTAGGGACCATTTCTTCTGTGCACAGCACTCAAGAGGTGTCTGCTCAGGAGATGACTCAGTGCTGGATGGGCAGCAATTCAGGACAGGATTAACAGGTTACCTGCACATTCTTCTGAAGCCAAGTACCTTTTTTTGAACAACAACATTTCAAATTCAATATATCTTGAAAACAGCACAACTTGTGAACGTATTAGAGCACTTACTGGTCTTTCACTCAAATTCTCAATAGGAGTCCTGCCAGATGCCATCTCACATCACTCTTGGAGTATGCTGGGGAAGGATGGGGATTTCTGGAGGGGAATCATTCAGTTTGGAGAAGAGCCTAGGTCTGTGAGTTTTGCCTCATTTAACTTCAGATATTTGCAGTGTAGACATCCACTCCTCAGCCAGTTGCCCAAAGCTCCCTGAATGAATCAGTATAGGGTAAGTTTCCTCTAACCTATTTTAGACAGTTCCTTTAGTCTGAAGTGACTCATGCCCTAAAAGTGCCTACTTCTCTCTTCAGGTGAGGAAGGATGATCAATGTGCAGTAGGCAGATGTAGATGTATACATTGTAGACACACACTTTTGGCCCAATGGATCCCCAGATCATGTTTCTGAGTCCTGACGGTCAAGCAGTTCTGGATCTGCATTTCCTTTGTATTTCTACTGTTCCTGAAATTGGCTGAGCAGAAGCTTTGGAGCTGAATTTCCCTCAGAAAATTTGATCGGTTTAGTAGTCATGATTCTGAACAATCTTTAAGAAAAGGAACAGAATTTTCCTCCACCAGGCTCTTTCCTTAGACCCGAAGGTAAAAGGAAATTAAAAGCCGTCAATGACCAGTAGTCAGGGAAAACTGCAAGTTACTTTGCTGCCCTCCAGTTTCTACAGAAGTGAGGTAGTGGAGTCCACTTCTTTCCTTCCTTTGCTGCCCCTGTATACTCTTGGGATAATCACTATTGTTCCTTGCTTATTTTTTCTCAACCATAACAGAGATATTCTAACACTTTGCTCTTTGCTCTGAATTGTAGATCTAAACACCACTGATCTCAGTGTTGCAGCATCTCTCTATTTCTGCATTAGTCTGAATTCAAGTCCTTTGTCTGAGCTTCCTGAAAACGGAATTCATACTCACCTACTCCAGATGATAATTTAAAGGAACTAAATGTGCTTACCCAGCCATCAGAGCTGTCTCCTGATCAGTTGTGAGAATTTACTCAAGTGCTGCCTCTCTTTTAATCGCTGTGTGTCATTACTCCAGTGCCAAGGCATCACTTCTTCCTTAAGACCCTAATCCAGCTCTGCTTTCCAAGAGAGGCATATACAAGCTTGTCACTAAGGAGTTAAGCAACACAGCTGCTCAGCTTCCCTTTCCTTGTGGTTCTTTGAGCTCTTTGCAAAACACTCTGCACATGTTTCCTTGATCTTCCAACCCCTCATGCAGAAAAGGGACAATCGGACTAAATGAAGTCTCTGTGCCTTCAAGCTGCTGGATAGATTTGGCCAAGTTGCCTTTGTTTAACAGGGCCTGCTTAGATGAGCTGCAAAAAAACATCTGCTTTCCTTCTCAAATGATAGATTTGTTATTGGCATGATTATATTTGGCAGAAGGATAAAATGGAGTGGTTTGAAGAGCAAAACGAGAGTCAGGATACTTGGCTATTTGCCTGGACCTCTTTTAGTTGGAAAAGTCTCCTAGGGACACATGCTGCTACCCGTGCTCTGAAAGTCCTTTGCTGATGGCTGGTTGCAGAGTAGTGTATCTACAACATGAGTAGAGGTCATAGCAGAATATAGCTTGCTTCTGCTTAAAAACATTGTTTTTGCAAGTCCTTCTTTACTGATCCTACAAAAGCCACACAGGGTGTTTGGTATGTTTTGAACCTGGTCTTGTCTCTCAGTTTATGTCTATATTATTGGTATCTAACCTTTTCTTTCTCATGCTGTCATGACATATTTGTAACATGCTTTTGGATTCTTAGAAAAAGGTCCCTTAGAAGAGTAAATAATTATAACACTTCATAAATAATTTCTCTTTTTTCTTTTCTGAAGACCACCAGAGCCTTTGCAGCTTTTAAGTTTGGCAGTGTTATTGTTGGAAATTGTGTTACCCATCAGTATAGATAAAAATCCTGTGTCGGTGTCTTCCTTCGGTTCACCCTCTTTGCTCATTCTTGCACTTGCACACAGTATTTTTTGGACTCACTTAGAGGGTTTTTAGGAATAAAACTGCATTTACCTGAGGATGTTCAAAAGGAAGAAACTAAAAAGAAACGGAAAAACTCATTTTAAGACAGAGCTGAATGAATTTATAGAAGAAATCAAAGCCAAGATACTTGCATAAGAAGTTCCTTCAGTTCTGTATTCCTACAAATAATGAGCATAAATGAAAGCCCCTGGACTGAAATTAATGGTGAGCTCTTCTGGCAACTAGCCAAAAGTAGCTCCTTTGGGTTATGCTACTGAGGCTTGAAATAAGACCTACCTGCTAAAATCTTTCATTTCCTTTGCTGTTTACATGAAAAAGGGTTGAGGAACTCCATCTCCACCCAGAGCAGTGACTGAAGTTATGTTATAGAAACTGTAGGAAAGCAACTGATGCTCATCTCTTGTACCATTACTACCTTCACAGAAGCTATAGGAAGGTAGTAATGGTATAAGACATCTTTCTTCAGATAACTAGAAGTGTACCCATGTGTCACTGTTGTGTGACTGGGAAGCTGTGGGAGCTGAATGGAAATGGGCAAGGGATGTGATTTCATCTTCTGTAGGTTTTTCCATTCTACTCTTTCCTTTTTTGACTCCAAATCCTGTTATCACTGTGGTCACTCTAGTCCTCGTCTATTCTGGATGGAGCTCATCCATACGGTGAGCTCCAGGTGAGCCCAGGAACGCTCTGAGATCAGGAGAAAGGGAGGTGCTGAGGCTCACATCACTTCCTGTGGTCCCATACTCCTATTTACCTGCAGCTGCGGCTTCGCTGTGAATCCCAACTGCCTTTGAGGAGCTGCTGAGTGAGCAAAGGAGTTGGCCCACGGTTAGCCTGGTCCTGCTAATGGCAGACAGCATAGAGGAGACTAAACTTCTCTGTGTCTCCTTCAGTCTATAACAATCCTTTGAGTTGTATTTAATTAATGAGTGCACACAATAGCTTTCTTTGCAGTAGCAGACTGTGCAGTAATCCTCTAACAGTTGTTGGGATCCAGCGGGAATGAAAACTCTCATTAATAAAGACTTTGGGGATAATTCCACATGAGAGTTGCTGCAGGATTCAGAGCTGCAGGAAATCACATCCAGAAAAACATTCCCTTTGCCTTTCTGCTCAGGGCTTAAGAGCGCATTTCAGAGGAAAATGACCCCTGACGAACCCACCACAATTTTTACATGGTATCTTGGGCATGCCAGGAGGGCTTAGCGAAGGAGGGTTTACTGAGTTTCAGCTTCACCCACAATGGATATGCCAAGGAAACTGGATTACTGTTCACTAGCTGATGTTAATGTGAGCTAAGCAAATCTGGTCATGCTTTCCCTTTATCTACATTTTTTGGATGGGAAATGTGAATTAGTGTAGTCCTCAGCCCCATGTCTGCGTGACCAGTTGCCTGCTGCAGTGAAAGATGCCAAAGCCCAAAATCTCTGCCTTTTCCACAGGAAAAAAACAAACAAACAAAACAAAACAACAGCGCAAAAAAAACCAGAGCTGGGGAAGAAGTAAAGTGAGTTTGTACCAAGCTGTTTATAAAGTCTACTTCAAGCTTTTCTAGGAGGAATACACCAAGGAAGGAGAGTTATTTATCCTCTCATCCCAGGGAAAATCCCCCTTGGTAGGCAAGACTTGCAGCTCGTGAAGGGTCTTTTCAGCCATGAGCATTTTGTCAACTGGGAGGTGAATTAAGGCAGCTGAACTTGTTGCCCTGCTCACCATCATGCCACCTGAACTGATGACCTACCAACAAAAAGACACACTTTTCTGTTTCCTAATTATGCCCAAAACTGTGATTTTATTTATTTTTTTTTATTCCAGCTGCCTTTGTTAACCTATAGCAATAATAGCTGTGATGTATGAGGGTTATTAGTGTTATCACTAGGGAGGCAGAAGGAAGGTTGCTGTGATTGTTTGGGTTATTTATTTACTTGTTTAGTTAATGTGGAAAATGAGCCATAAACTAGAAGGCCTCCAATGTGAGTCTGTTTGTTGACCTTGATGATTCAGTTAAAGGTCTTTAGACATTAAATTCACACATCACTGACCTCCAGCTAAACAGTAGGTATTTTAGTTTGAACTGGTCCAACTACAGTCAGTGAAGGGGGATGAAAGCCTTCAGGGCTGATGCTCACTAGCTGTCTGTGGACTAGAAGGAATGGTAAAAATCAGTTCAGACTAAATATATAGCTTTTACCCAGCTAAAATGAACAAAGATGTGTCTCACTGAGAGAGAAAGTGAGATACATCCCACTCTTTGTTTGCTTATTTGTTTATAGAATCATAGAATTATTTAGGTTGGAAAAGACCTTTAAGATCATCGAGTCCAACCATTACTCTGTCACTGCCGAGTCCACACTAACCCATGTCCCTCAGCACCACATCTACTCTTCTTTTAAATACCTCCAGGGATGGTGACTCCATTACTTCCCTGGGCAGCCTGTTCCAATGCTTGAGAACCCTTTTGGTGAAAAAATTTTTCCTAATATCTGATCTAAACCTCCCCTGGCACAACTTGAGGCCATTTCCTCTCGTCCTATCACTTGTTACTTGGGAGAAGAGACCAGCACCCTCCTCTCTACCACCTCCTTTCAGGTAGTTATAGAGAGCAATAACGTCTCCCTTCAGCCTCCTTTTCTCCAGACTAAACACCCCCAGTTCCTTCAGCTGCTCCTCATAAGACTTGTGCTCTAGACCCTTCACCAGCTTCGTTGCCCTTCTTTGGACTCGATCCAGCACCTCAAGGTCTTTCTTGTAGTGAGGGGCCCAAAACTGAACACAGTATTCGAGGTGCGGCCTCACTAGTGCTGAGTACAGAGGAACAATCACTCTCCTAGTCCTGCTGGCCACACTATTTCTGATACAAGCCAGGATGCTGTTGACCTTCTTGACCACCTGGGCACACACTGCTGGCTCATATTCAGCTGGCCATAGACCAACACCCCCAGATCTTTTCCCACCAGGCAGCTTTCCAGCAACTCTTCCCCAAGCCTGTAGCCGTGCATGGGGTTGTTGTGCCCCAAGTGTAGGACCCGACACTTGGCCTTGTTGAACCTCATAAAATTGGCCTCTGCCCATCAATCCAGCCTGTCCAGACCCCTCTGCAGAGCCTTCCTACCCTCCAGCAGATCAACACTCCTGCCCAACTTGGTGTTATTTGTGAACTCAGTGAGGGTGCATTCGATCTCCTTGCCCAGATCACTGATAAAGATATTAAAGAGAACTGGCCCCAACGCTGAGCCCTGGGGAACACCACTTGTGACCGGCTGCCAGCTGGATTTAACTCCATTCACCACAACTCTTTGGGCCCGGCCATCCAGCCAGTTTTTTACCCAGCGAAGCATACGCCCGTCCAAGCCATGAGCAGTGATTTTCTCCAGTAAACTTGAGTGGTTCCAGTAGTTTGCCTAACCTAGATGGCTTTCCTCTTGGACTGGATGAAAAAAAAGATGAAATTTTTAAAATTACATCTTTAATCAAGTTTACCTGAATCTATCACGAGCCCACTTTTCTGAATACTAACCATAAATTTGCCTCATTTTTTTTTGAAAGGTGATAAGACATTTGCTCAAAAGTAAATATCCGGCCATTGAGGTAAATATGTAATCAACCAATTTAGGCATGCATTTTTAGTGCAGGGAAGATACAGCAGTGAAGTACTTGCTAATGCGCTTAGTAGAAAATTTACCGCATAAAAAAAAAATTTAAATATGTTGTACATAACACTTTGCCAACCATGATCAAAGTTAGAGCTGTATGAATTAATTTATAAAGTGAAAGCTTGAGTTATTTATAGATGTGAGATGAATTTGGCAATAGTTAAGTCCAGAGAGTTAAAACTTTCCTTTGAAAAAGTCAGAATGTTTTGAAAATATTTCAATCTTTATTTTTACAGCAAGTGCTCTGCAAGTCTCTCACGCTTCCCCTCACGCTTTTTTAAGGTTAAAATAAAAAGGCAAGAAGCACTGTAAATCAAAACAAAATGAAGCTATGGTATTTTAGATGAGCCAAGATAAAATTTTCTAAGATCTGTTTCCCTTAGGGAAAAAGAAACATTTGAGTACGAAGACAGCTCCAAATAATTCCTCCCCCCCTTCTTGTGTTTGTTTTTTTTATTTTAAATTTGACTAGAAAACCACGTAATTAATTGTTTATACACTACTAATCAAAGCCCATTACCAACCTAAAGGAAAGTACAGTCTGAACAAGACATGGGGTGAAAAAGGGAAGAGAGCAGGTTGGGTTAATAAGAAATCGTGAGAATAAATTTAATGTGCTAAATTATTTTATAATTTTAATCCAAAGGGCAACTTACATCAAACAATTGTTCCTTCAAAGGATTTCTGGGCTTTCTGTCTTACAAACTTGTCTGGCAAATATATGGATAGAGAAATAGCTCACACATTTTGAAATGAGACATGAAAAAATCTTTTTTTTTTCCTTTCTCTGCCTATTTCTTATGAAAATATATGCTTTTTCCAAAATCCAGCAAGAGTGAAAACTGAATCAATGACTTCTTACAGGAAAGGCTCATCCCCTGTCCTCAAAATCTGTCCCTGAAGCTCACCCAACTCATGTTTTTTCCTGCATCGCATTTAACAGTGACTTTATAAACTCACGCTGAGACTTCTGCTTTCTTCACATCATTCCCCTCTTGCCATCTCTTTGCAGCTGAGCTTCTGAGTAGGTTTCTTGCTGCTGAATGCCGTTTCCAATCTCTTTGAAAGAGATGGGGTTTGGCAGCACCGTGCGTAATGGGACCTCAATTTCTGCTTGCAATCGCCATAGCAATGAAGCAAGGTGTTCCCTCCAAGTTGAGAGCTTGGTGCTGATGACAAGGGGGCACTGTGTTATGTCACCCATTGTCCAGCTCCTGGTTCCTTTTTTGGAGTACAAATTGTCATTTGCACATTTTATGATTGAAGCAGTCCAGGAATTACATGTAAGAAGTCCACAATTAATTACCTGAACATCTATGGGCACTGTTGTATTACAAACACAATATAATCAGGTCTGACTGAGGAGAAACCACTTGGGGGAAAAAGTGTTGTCATTGTGAATTTCCTGCTTTTTAGCTCCTTGATGTCCTAATCTGCATCAGAGATTTCGTTCTTATTTTATTTGTTTTTTGTTTTGCTTTGAATTAGCATGAGCCAGGAGGCAGGCCATATGAGAACAGAGGGAATAAACCACATAAGCACAGATCCCACTGCTCTTGGCATGAACATTAAAACTGCCATCTTCCTGCCCTAGCTGGTTGTTGGTATTAGGTTGGTCAGGCAGGGTTCCTGGAGCATGAAGAAGCAGAATTGCTCCTGATCATCACAAAAAAATAGGTTGGGTTTTTTTAAGGAAGGCATGGAGGGAAATGCTGTTTTTTTCAGCAGGCTCTGGGTTACACTTCCTTCTCCCAAGCAAACATAAAATAAGGCTGGATGTATATCTGCATTGTGCAGTGGCCCAGGAGAGCTCAGATGGTCATGAATCCCCAGGAACGCATCTCTGAGGATAGATGGGATTTGCTCACTCTCTTCTTCTCTGCCCTTTCTGCAGGCATCCAGCACACGTCCAGAGTGCAGCATCATGCAGGAGATTGAAGAGGAGCGCAGCCAGTGCTTGGCAGAGCTTATTGAGGATAACCAGATTTCAGGTATGGGGAAAGCTCTCTTCTCTCCCTGGCCTGCAAGCCAACATCACTCAGCCTCACATCTCTTGCCCATGCAATTTCTCACCCCTTCTGCTGCTGGAGCAGGGCAGTTGCTCCAGCTGATGTTGAGCTCTTACATTAGGAGGGCAAGAAATTGGTATTTCCAAAGGATGATACAATCAACCAAGAGTTTAAATAGCTTGCTAGGGATCACTCACTACCTCCCAGCTGGGTAAGCCTAGCTTAGGTGTCTCAGTGTGTTTAGTCAATTATCCATATCTCTGAACTGGAAGTGCCTTAATCAGTTTTCCCCTGGGATCTGAAAGCCTGAAGTTCTCATAGGCCTTGGTTTTCTTCAAGGGAAGTCATGGTGACCTTCTCCTTCTGTTAGACTGCCCTCCCATCTCCATGCTGAAATTGCTCCTGCCCTGGTGGCAAAGCAGAGGAAGGAAGGGTGTGCTCCAAGGCTGCAAGGTATCAATGAAGTTGGGCCAGACAGCTGAGATCCTCTCCTTGTTCATGTGGCGTGGAGCACATACCACATTGGGCAATCCTCCTGGAAGGCTTAACCTTAACCCACTCCCTGCTTCAGTGATCAGGAGAGGAGGGCCAGGTCAATGATGCCACCTTTGCTCTCCAGCTTCCCAAGGTTTCTCCATCCCGGTCTCAGGCAGCAGTCATGGAGCTGTGCCTCCTGCGAGGCGCAGGCATGGCACACCATGCATAGGGCACTTGGGGTTTCAGAGCAGGAGAGAGGCTACGGGATGTTGCTGTAAGCAGAGGAGCTGCAGATTCAACCTGTGAGACAGGACACGGGTGCGTGATGTTGAAAGGGTCTATGCTAACACAATTCCCCAGTGGGCAGCCTGCAGAGGGCTTGGGAAATTTCGACACAACCACCCATGCTCAGTCTTAAATTGTAGAGGTTAATGTGGCAGAGAGAGCAAGCTTTTGGTTTTGATGCTGTCCCGTCCCATCCTATCCCGCAGCAGTGCTGCCAAAGACCCAAGAGTGAACCATTGAGTTGGACCTCTCCCCCTCCAAGTGCTTCTCTGAAGTTACAGGTCCTGGTTTTGTGAGTAAAGGAGGCGTAGGGACCAGTGGTAGGCTGTCAGGCTCTGAAAACAAGGGATCACATTTCTGGGGAAAGGGGTGGGAAGATACGTATCCTGCTTGTCATTTCCATCCCAACTCCTGAAAGAGGGAAAAGTAGAAGAGGACGTCTTCTCATCCTCTCTTCCTTGGCTTTCCTTGTAGTTAGGCTACAGACCGAAGGACTATTCTGCACAATGCTACTTAATGATAAAATAGCATTGTGGGGACAAGCTGATCCCTGGAGAAGCTTTGCTGAATGCAAGGATGGCTTTTGGCCCCTGCTTTTATCTGCTGAGATATGGTTTTCTTTGATTTGGAAGCTATTTCAATGTTCCCTATACAGTTAAATGGAGCCATTTGAAGAAATGTTCTCCTGGAATCCAGTAAAAGGAAAAATCAGAGTAGTTAAAAACATTCATCTGAAAGCTAACTAAATGCTTCATTTCATTTTCATGGACATTTAAAGAAATTCAATTAAATACAGTACATTCAAAATAGAAGAATAAATACTTGAAGTGTTAATATTTCTTTTTCTGCTTTTTCAAAATGTTTTTTCTCATCAGGAAGTTTAATCCAAAACAACTTTTTTTTCTCTCCACTGGATTAAACCATTAAAAGTATTTTTCCCGATTCCGATGTAAAAACACACTCAGTCATGTTGCAAGCCCTTAATTTCCCAAGCACTAGCAAGTATATAAAAATCCTTTGGCATTTTTTTTCTTAATGGAATGCTGAAATATTGGACGGGGATAGTTCTGCATTTCCACCAGTCATTACACGTAGTCATTAAACAGGACTGGTTCAGAAATTGCAGTTGTGAGCACTACACCATGGTTTTTTGTCCATGGAGACAGTACGTGCTACTCCTGAGTTAATGTCAGATGTCATCTGTGTACGTCTGCATGTCCTGGGTAGAAACAGTCATTGATGACATCAGTGTGGAACAAGCATGTGTAGGGAAACAACATGTGTCCAGCCAAATTTTATAATGGAAACTGTGTGGAAAGCAGTTGGCATCCATTTGCCCCAAAACATCGGCAAGTATTTAAGAGCTCAGTACCTGACCCTTATCTAGACACTCATAGCTGCCCTTGCCATCAACAGAAAGAAACCAGCATCTCTATAAAGTGTTGGCTCTCAAATGGGTAAATATGGGTGAAGCATCTTATGGATAAGTCTGTTTTGAAAGTGATGTGGACAGATAATTTCCAAGTGCCTTTCCCCCTTGGAGTGGGACTCCATAACTTGATAAAAGTAACTGAGCACAGCTGCAAAATAAAACTTTGAACTTTGGCAGTTGGGGGTGAGGGGGAAGTTTGTTGGTGAGAAATCTTGTGAAGGTGATGATATGAGATCATATGAAGGTGATGACTGTTTAATGTGAGTGTTGCTGGAAAGAAAAAATCCTAGTAAAACTCCCAGGAAAAATGTAATTTTAACACAGTACAGTCCCCTAGAGAAGGAGAATGGAAAGCAATTGAGATTCCTTGCCATCTGTAATGTAATACCTTGATTTATGGCCAGGTAGGTGTGTTGCCTTCTGCACATTCCACATCCTTTCAGAAAAAAGAAAATCACTTGAGGTTTAACAACCGATTTGTTATCGTTTCTAATTAAATGTGTGGAAACACACCGTTTCGGTACAGTTTGGAAATAAAGCTTTGTTTAGAAGTCATTATGAATTGCATTGATCAGAGGGGCTTAATCACAGATGTAATTTGTTGTGTCAGATAGATTAGTCACTTATTAAGAACGGTAGTGCTGAGATTGATCACCGGCTCAGGATGAGCAGGTAGATTTCCACTGATAACTAATAATGTCTGTCAATGCTATTTTGTCTTTGAACACCCATTCCTTATAGTGGGTGTATATGCATGAGTGAAATCGATGCTTTCTTTTCAAATTAAACCTCTGTGTTTTCAGTGCTGGTAGAAGGTGCCAAGTGCTGTTCCTGGTGTCAGCAGGCCTGGACCACAGGACTGATGTTTATTATTAGCAGGATGGGAGTCTCTCTATTCCCTACTAGGAGTGTGGTTCGGTATCCGTGAAGTTACCCACATTTGAGGAGACTTTAGCCAGGATCACAGGAGAGACACGGCGGACACAAATCACGACTACCTCTGATAAGAAGGGGTTAGCTTTTCAGCATGGGAAGGGGTGCAGAAGATGCAGCTAGGGAGAAAACAGCAGGGAAGACCGGTATAAGCTGGCAGTGTGTACACAGGAGAATAAAACGGCGGTGAGATCAAAGTCTGGACTCTAAAGGAAGTGTGTAACCATCAGAGGATACTGAACAGCCTTTCTGGAGGTCTGCAGGAAGGAGTGTTTTATTGCTTTCATGGCCGAGTTTGCCCAGTTTATGAAAGGGTGTGTAGAATGCAGTTGCATATTGCAGCACAGGATCGGATTTCATGAGCAGGACTGTTGTTGCAGTCCTCTGCCCTGTCATCCTTTTACCTCCATGCTGAAATAAGTAGTAAAGATGTAAAGTGACAATTGTGTTTCAATACAGAAGTGGATTCTTTACCATTAAAATCAAGACCAAGTAGACTGAAACTGGTTTGTTTCACATGGGCAAATAGCCATTGCATGGGAATGACTTTTGGTGAGGGATTTCTTTCACTTGATTGTAGCTGTAGCGTATTCTGGCCAAGTGTGGGCATCTCTTTTAGGATGTGATGAATCATGTTCAGATTGTCATGCCTGTTGACGAGATCTTCATTCTCTGTGAGAGGACTCTTAGTGAGAAGATGATCTGTGTTGGAAATAACTACACTTCACAGATGATTCCTGTCCTGGTGTTCACTGGCTTGGAGGGGATTTGGCCAAATGAGGTGAAGTCCCAATTCCATCATTACGAGTGGTGAATTGCTTCATTCACATACAGAACTGCGTTTCAGGAAGATAAACTTTCACTTGGGTACATGTTAGATGATCTTTCCGGCCCTTTGGCCCCCAAAGAGTGCTCACAATATAATTTGAGACATTATTAAAAAAATCTTTCAAAAAACCTGTTACTGTGCAAGTTGGAGGATTCTTCCCTGCTCAGTGCAGGAGACAACATACAAAATGCCTCGTCTCAATCTCAGCGCAGACTGTGTTCCTAAAGGACCTAAAACTCAACTCAGTGAGATTGCCTGCACCATTTCTATGAGGTGATATAGAAGACTTTTTTGCTGGGTTTTGATATGTTGGAAAAGGAGGTTTGGTTATTCCTTCCCTTATCACACAGCTGAGGATAAAGTGCTGCTGGATTACATCACACACAGACATATCTGGGTGTTGGGCTAGTGAAATTTGTAGTTTTGTTATGTGTGAGGTGTCTGGCTTTCCTTGCTAGAAATGGGCCATTCTCATGGCAGGCATGTCTGGGATGCACTAGATAAAACACCGTGAATGACACAGATCACGTCTGCTTGTAGTGCTGTCATGCAAATGTGAACCATTAGCTGTGGATGCCTTAATTTCCCACCTTAATCATGTTTTAATCCCACTCCATGCTAGTCTCACAGTTGGTCTTCCTGAAAACTTTGCTTCACTTGATATCCATAGATTATTGCAACTACAGCAGCACTGTTGCTGCAGTTAAGGTGACTCCTGGATCTCTTGGCTTTAGTTTTCCTCCTTTAAAACAGAAATATTAATCTTTTCCTATCTAGCAAGGGTAAGGTAAGGACAAACAAATTGAAAAGTGTCCAGCTATTTTACGATTGGGACTTATAAAAGTACTGTGCATAGACAGAGGAATAGGAAAGACAGTAATTTGGCAACACCCACAATTTATCTTCACAGGAAGCTACTATGTGTCTGGTGAGAAATAACACCCCAAAAGAGAAAATTAATGTCATCCAGGTTAGGTTGCCTCTTCTCTTTCTCCACCTCTCTTCTCCCAAATAAATCTGTACATAGTATCGTACATCAATCTGCAATGGCTGCGGGTGCAGATCTTTGTGGATGATGTTTTCCCAGCAGCTGCTTAGAGAGTTCCTTGGGAATGCACAAGTTATATCTAACATATACAAAGCAGCTGAACAAGGTACTGAGACTCATGTTTGGGTGGGATGAGCAGCTCTGGAGACCATGCCACTGTGCAGGGAGCATGGCATCATATACTAAACAGCCTTCATGGAGAGTGGTGGGAATATCAGGCAGCACTTGGGCACAGGAATCCTGTCCCACTTTTGGAGTTTACTTTAATGGCATGGAAGTTTGAGTATGAGGGAAAGTATTCAAGAACAGTGATGGGAGACCTTTAAACCACAGAAGACTCCTGACACCAGAGCCTGATGATCTGGGCAGGTGGGATGCGGTTTTCTGCATTAACATAGTTCTTTGGCTTAGCATCACAAAATCACTGAGGTTGGCAGAGACCTCTTGATATCACCTAGTCCAAACCCCTGATTAAAGCACTGACAACCAAATCAGGTTGCTCAGGGCCATATCCAGTTGGGTTTTGAACATCTCCAGGGACAGAGACTCCACAGCCTCTCTAGACAACATATTCCAGTGTTTAAGTATGTTAACAGGGGGAAAAAAATCTTATGTTTAAATGGAAATTCCTGTTTTTCAGTTTGTGCCCATTGCCTCTCTGTTTTCTTTGCTTTCCTCTGAATGCCATCAGATATTTATACACATTGATGAGATCCCCCCTGAGCCTTCTCTTCTCCAGGTCAAACAGTCCCAATTCTCTCAGCCTTTCCTTGTATGTAAAATGCTCCAGTCCCTTAATCTTCTTTGCAGCCCTTTGCTGGACTCTCTCCAGTATGTCCATGACTCTCATGTATGGGGGAGCCCAGACCTGGACCCGGAACCCCAGATGAGTTTCACCAGTGCTGAGTGGAGGGGAAGGATCATCTCCCTTGACCTGCTGGCAACACTCCTCCTAATTCAGCCCAGGATAGCATTCACCTTCTTTGTGGCAAGGGCACATTGCTGGCTCTTGTTCAACTTGGTGACCACCGTGACCCCCAGGTCCTTCTCTGCAGAGCTGCTCTCCAGCCCACATGGGTGCATGGCGTTATTGCTTCCCAGCTGCAGGACTTTGCATTTCCCTTTGTTGAACTTCCATCACTTTATGGTTTTTCAGGACTTTTTTTTTTCTCCAAAAGGAAAGACCTTCGACTTGATTTGGATCCTAAATTCTTGAAGTTAAGTGCAAGTGAAACAAGCTCAGAACTTCACAGCTGGAGGCTATCAGCATCTCACAGAGTCAGACCAGCATTTTGTCTGTCCCCCACAGTTCAGTAGCGTGGAGATAGCTGAGATGATGGTTTTCTAAATGTCAGTGAAAATTGCCAATAGCCATCAAGGAGCTGCTACAGTTGAGCTGCTTCTGATACCTCGAGTACTTCAGCACTGCACTTTATATTTGCAGTCTAGACCTGCCTGTCTTGCAAGCAGGATTTGAAACCCAATCAAAAAGTCAGAAAAGTGTAAAACATCAAAAACAATAGTGCCAATCCCCCTCCCAATGCCTGTTCACGTCTGCTTAACTTGTACATGCTTCACACTTGTTGTGGGCAATAGAGCTGAGTCCTGCAAGCTCATCATTAGCATTGTTGCATTTGAAGAAATGGCCCATGTTGTTTAAACTCTGAATACCATTTTTGCTGTTCCACAGGCCTAGAGCAGGGGCTGGCTTGAAAAGCCAAATTTGGAGCTTGGGGTTCTTTGTCAGTCTCCCTTGAAGAAGTCAAGGTGTGTTTGATGGGAGAAGAAGCAGCAAACATATGGAAATTAAAAGTCAAGCTGGAAAAACGTTAATGAAGTTTAAATTAGGAGTCTGTTTATTCATCACCATCTGTTTATAGTGCAGTAAGATAAGAAATAATTAATAGTTCCTTGCTTGCAAAAGTTCAAGTGAATTCTCACCTTCCAGTTGCATAAGACTGGGATGGATGATGTGTCAGTCGGATTTGTATAACAGTCTGGTTATCAGCAGTTCTCCCGGTGCCCCATCGTTAGAGCAGGCACTACGTGGCTGATGGCAGCTCAAGTGCTTGAGGTCATGCACACAGCAGGGTGGAGAAGGGGCTGGATGGACCACTCACCCCAGCTGGGGAGATGCTGCATTTTCTGGCTGAGTCAGGGTGGTACATCCCTGAGACCTGCCAAGTGTTCATGTGGGTGCTCCTTACACCTTCACATACATGAGGATGGATGGTTTTGTTAGCAAAAAGCCACTGGTTTAAACTCAGTAGTGGAGGGAGCATTCAGATGAGCCACTGAACTGAGATTTGAAGGGTGGTAACTTCCAGGGGAAATATACATCTTGGCAGATGTCCGAGAGGGACTCCAGGTAATAATATAAGGTGGCACTTGTGCAGCCAGGGGAGAGACGTGTCCCCAGGCTGAGAAGGTCTCCAGAGAGGCTTTGCTTGCAGGGGAAGCAGGCAGCTTTCCCTCTGTGGGTCAGAGCAGTCAAAGAAAAAAGTCAAGAAAAATAGTCAGACTCTTGGACCAGGGGTTGACTCTTGTGAGCCCATAGCCACATATCAAAAGTTCTTAACAGATGCTCTTGGATAATCAGTGTGGCCTCCAGTTGTCATTTCAGAATTGTATAGGACTCTCGTAAGTCTTGTACCATATCCACCAGCCCCTCCAAAAATCTCGTATGTCCTGGGGCATCAGGAATGGCATTAAATGACTACTGCTCATCAGCTAAATCAAGCCCTGAAGATCTAGTCAATATATCCAATGAAACCTGGAGAACAATTTAGTTCAGTTTAAAACAGATAGCTACATTTGATCTTAATGATCTCTTTAAAGGCAAAGGGACCTTCAGGACTTCTTTCCACGTTGTCTTTCCTTAGTTTTTCATTTATTATACTTTATTGCTCTGGTCTAGGTGATACAAAGGGCCTCTTGGTTTCAGTCTTACTCTGACCAGCAGCATCGAACAACTTCCAGATATGACACCAGTCCTCTCCATTCCTGGACAATGTGACCTCTCCTACAACAGCAGAAAATTCAGCATGTGACATCAAGACCTTAAACCCCAGACTCTCATTTATCTCTCTTACAGGATCCGTACCAGAGTCAAGGTGCCTTTTATTTAACAGAAATTTTTCTTCTGGTTATTGGACAGTAGCCATGATACTCAGCTGGGATAGGCCACTGCATGGTGCCTCCAAATGGTTTTCCTTCATGAACACTTTCCTCATCTGCCCTAGGACTCTTCCCAGCCACCAACACTTCATGCTGCAGCTCTTACAGAGGTGGAGCCTGCTCTCTGGAAATTCAAAAGAAAGAAACCTGCCCTGCATTTTTCAGAGGATAACCTTCCCTTGACCACACTAGAAAAGCTGGCATCTGAAACATGAGAAGGAAGTACAAGTTGCCACGGTGGTAAACCCAGCTTCAACCCTTAGATGTGAGCAGCCCCCAGACTTTTGTGTTGGCTGCTTTGATCTAGTCCAAAGCTGATGGCCATTATTCCAGGCCATGAGTCTCTTTCTGAGGAAACAGTACCCAAAGGTGTTTTCCCTGCAAAGCTGTTATTTGGCTGTCCATCCTTGCTTGGTAACCCACTGCTCAAGGAGGGTGCACGTCTCCACTGAGGACTGCTAATTCCCGGTTGAATAGTGGTACCTCCTCAGTTGCTTGTCACTGTCTGAGCCTACCCTATCACCTGAATCACAGAATCAACCAGGTTGGAAGAGACCTCAGGGATCATCAAGTCCAACCGTTGCCCTGACACCACCCTGTCAACTAGACCATGGCACTAAGTGCCATGTCCAGTCTTTTCTTAAACCCCTCCAGAGATGGTGACTCCACCACCTCCCTGGGCAGCCCCTTCCAATGTCTAATGACCCTTGCTGAAAAGAAATTCTTCCTAATATCCAACCTGAACCTCCCCTGGCAAAGCCTGAGGCTGTGTCCTCTTGTCCTATCGCTAGTTGCCTGGGAGAAGAGGCCGACTCCCACTTCACTATAACCTCCCTTCAGGTAGTTGTAGACTGCGGTAAGGTCACCTCTGAGCCTCCTCTTCTCCAAGCTAAGCAACCCCAGCTCCCTCAGCCGTTCCTCATAGGTCAGACCCTCCAGATCCTTCACCAGCTTGGTCGCCCTCCTCTGGACTCGCTCCAACACCTCAACATCTTTCTTGAAGTGCGGGGCCCAGAACTGGACACAGGATTCAAGGTGTGGCTTCACAGTGTCGAGTACTGAAGTCCAGACATCTACCAGCAACAGGATGAAATTAAACCACAGATCTACACAGCACCTCATCATTCTTCCCTGTAGAGCCAAGAGCTGATTTTTGCCTTGACCTCACCTTTCTACAGACATAATCACAAGATAAGACATTACAACATCTGTTTTCTTCATTATATGCTATAGGGGTGGAGGCATTGTTGCCTGTTGCTGACATGTCCTGGCTGCAAGCTCTCTAACAAGCAGAAGTGTTTATTTGACTTGGGAACAGCTGTCTTGTGGCTTGTTGGGATTGACAGCCACGTAGTGGACATAAGTGTTGTGCTGAAAAAGGCATTCTAGTTTGGAGAGTATGTAACATTTTTAAATGCCATCAGACTTCTTGGTTATTTTTTTTTTAGCATGGGATAACATAAAATGCAGCCAGCCTTAGTTATGCAAAGGTTATAAAAATGAGAAAATGCCATTGCTACAGACCAATGGAAAGCAAATTCAAAGCATTTTCAAAGCTCTGGATAATTGCTCAGATTAAAACCATCTTGCAGACCTTTTGTTTCTGACAATGGTTTGTATTTGTCCCCCTCACATCCCGTCAGATTTCTGGTTAAGAAATCTCTCCTTTGTCATCTTTTTTATATTTCTTTTCCTGCTGACTGTATCAGAGAACTTTCATGATGGCATCCACCCTTTTTACACAGGATGAATACATTGGAAAATATTGCATATGTCATAAGTTATGTCAAACTCCCATTACAATATATGGCTGAGATCCAAAAAGCTTGGGAGATTTTTGGAATCTCCCAAGAGGAAACTTCTTTTTTACCTTTCCTTTTTTTCAGTAGGGTGTCACATCTTAGCCCAATATTTACCCTGAAGAAAAGTAACACAGCATTGGCTGAAAATCTCCTCCATTGCAAAGCACATCATTTGGTCTTGAAGGTACAGGATGATCCTTTAAGTAGCAACAGGGTAAGATTCCTCTTACTTTTGCCATAATTGCAATAGGAGAGACCTCTCCACAGCTTATTCCAGATTGGTAAGCCGTGAGCACATTGCCAAGGGGGGCTGTCACTTGCCTGTTTGCCTTCAATGAGCCGGTCAAGCTGAGTTGGTCAGTGGGAGGTTTTGCACATCATTAGAGTGGCCAGGTCTCACGAGCTCTCGTCTTGACCCTACCATTCAAGTTGCCATATACATTTTAGCAAGTCAAGGAATTCATGTAGGTTTGACTAAATGTCGTAAAGCTGATGAAAAGTCTCCTAACTCTCACAGCACTTGAACCATCAGTGAGAGCTGCTGCATTCATGTCCTGTCCTTGCTTGGCCTGTTTTATTAGGAAGACACACAAAATCTCTAATGCTTTCCTCCTCGCAACATCCCTATCTCCTTCTGGTAGGCAAGACTGTGAGTTACGGAGGAGCTACAGCCTGAGTGAGTCCCATGTTAGGCCTTACATTATCAGGGTAGTCACTCTTGCCTCCCCAACAGTCAATAAAGCATTGCTAGAGGTTGAACCTAGTCATCTTCACTATGAATTGCTGTCTGGAGGAGCTAACATGGGAGAATCCGTATAGGAAGAGTAAGTACCTAAATTTAGAGTCTGGTTCTCTAAAAATCCAGTTCTCTATGACTTCTGGAAGAGCAAAGGGATTTGAGTGAGGAATGAGGAAGCCCTGGAATAATCCTTTAAGCATGCTTCATGTCAGAGCACTAGAGATCTATCTCTTGTTTAGATGCTGGTGAGGAGATAAGTTATGTTCTTGGCAGCTCACTTTGTAAATCTTTGTCTTAAGTCTTGGATCTTTTGTTTCGGTTTACATGTCTTGGAATTAGGCAGATGGTCTGAGCTCACAAATTTGATTTATAAAAAGTGATCTGGAGGGATGAAATATGTCAAGTGTTTATTTAGTTTGTTGGTTAAAGAAAGACTGAAAGATTAGAAACTTTTTTTTTTTACTTGTTTCCTAGTAGATGATGATGGAAAAACTCATAGGATTTTCGTGCTTAAAAATAATCCTCCAGAAATAGTCTCTGGTGATTTCTTTCACACTGTTTAGAATGACTCAGTCTGGGGGCTTAAGGTGAAGTTCCCTTCATATGTCTTTGAGTCAAATTTCTGCAAACATTTAGGAAGAAAGACATCTTTTAACATTTCCTGTTGAGTGCTTGGACAGCTGCTACTGGGAGCCACTGCAGAATTGCAAACCAGTTTTTATAGCAAGTAACGATGTTCTCGTTACTCTCCAGCTTGTACATGGAGTGGGAAAAATGAAATCAATATCTCTGTCTTGCCACAGCTATTGAGGCAAAGTCCGAGGTAAACTCTCTTCACTTACCCTTACTCTGGGGATCCTTTTTGCTTTCTGATTGCCCAGGTCTATTTTCTGCTGAATTCGGACTGCAAATCCCTTGCTGAGGGATGAATAAAGGAGCATCAGTGCTCCACAAAGAGCACGTCAGTGGTGGGAAGGAAATGCTACAGTGTCAGGGTTTTGCACGCCCTGGCAGGATTGTGGTTTCCCTTCAGCTAAGTGGTTTCTCTGTGACGTCCTGCCTAGAGTGCTGGGGTGATAGCAGGCAGCATGACAGGCAAAAAATATCCAAATTAAATACAAAGCCATGGAAAGTTGAAAGGAGAGCTCTGAGGGGATGTGTTTGCTTCAGAGCAGACTGTCAGTGTTGATAAAAATAAAAAGGTGATGAGATGGACCTGGGGGAGGAGAGATGCCCACAGGGCGCTTGAGTGTATGAGTGGGGCAAGGGGGGAGGAGGGCACAGCAGTGAATATGGGAGTGAAAGGGTTGAATTTTGCAGGGAAGGGTGGGAGGATTCATTTAGTGAAGCCTTGGAGCCAAGCTAGCCCTGGTCAAACCCAATCTGTCACAGATAAATAAGGTAAAACCCAGTTCTGTAAGTCCAGGGCAGGGGTAGAATTAAAAACACAAAAGGTACAAGGGAGAAATGATAGGGAACTGCTTCCACGCTAGAAGCAACTAAATAGGCTAGGACACTTCAGCTGGAAAATGAGATGCCTGAGGAGGGATGTGAAAGGATTTTGTGTTTTTTCTCCCCAGGGAAAGGGATATTGTGGTTAGGTTATGAATATTTCTGTCTTTGTAAAAGAACTGGGCAATTCCTAATGAAACCAGCAATGAGCAGGTTCAAACTGAATTCAGAAAAAGCTGTATTTTTTCTTTCAGTGGACACTTAAACTGTGCAATTCCTTGGCCCAGGAGGTTGTGAATTTTAAAAATTTCCGTGGGTTTGGAAGTAAAATCAAATTGCATTTAATTTAAAAGATTTATGAAAGAAAAAGAATCTATCTAAGGTATTTTTTATTATTACATGCAACTTTTAGGATTTAAATAAGAGATTATCCCTGATTCAGGAAGTCTCTGCTCATTGGAGTCTGGGCCAGTAGTAGTAACCCAAGGCTCACGATGGGTTCTCCTAGGCTCTACTGTGACTGAATTCAAGCTGCCTGTCTAGAACTAAGTTAGTAGATTGTTGCAGGGACCATCTTTTGGGGTCTGTTTTCTTCAGTCTGGCAAAAGCTTAGTGCTCAACTGGGACAAGAAGATTGATGCAGTGATAATTGGTTGTAATGAGACCGAACTGGGCAAACCACAGGTGAGTACCTAGGCTGCACTTCTGCAAGAGCTTGTCAGTGGGAGAGTAAATGTCACCCAATAGCTATTTACAGCCCTAACTCCGGAGAGGTTGGAAACTGCCTGCTGATATCAAATTGGAGTGAAAATGAGTTTCTATTGCAAACACACCAGCCTGTGATGGTCCCCAGTGATACCTCAGATTGGCTTAATCAAGCTGTGCCTTTGCCTTGCTATTACCTACCTGTGGGTAGTGAGAAGAAAGCAAAGATCCAGAGATACCCCAGGCATCAAATGGGTATCTTTGCATCTGAACATGGTTTCAAAGGGCAAAAATCTGGTGTGAGAATGTCCTTCAGAAGAGACCAGCAGTGACCCCATTCATTAGGGAGAATTTAGTGCAAATGAGAGATGTCCTGAAAGCTTTTTTTCTGAATTGGGAGTTCACCTGGGTTAAGAGAGTGCCTGGCACCAGCCTACTGCCATTCATTTCTTTCCTCAGCCAAACCTAGTCACATCTCGGAGCTGTGCCAGAGCTCTGGAAGTCATATTTATTCATGAAGAAAAGTTATTCTCTGCTGCTTCCGAGATAAGCTTTGACCGTATATTTGCTGTAAGTGTAGATATGACTCAAATAAATGTTCTCTGTGCTCTAGTCTGCCAGTTCTACAAACCACTGTATACCTGTGCCTCACGATGATTGACCTGTTTTCTGTTTATTAACCTTTTAAAGGGAGAGGAAACGAGGGCCTGAGCTTTGATTCACATTTAGCGGAGACAGTGGAAAAGGTTACTACCTTCTGCAGCTGTGCTGGGGTTTCCTAACCCACTGCAGCCAGGACTGTGTAGTGGTCTTCAGCCACTTCTGGGTCAGAATCTCTTAGAAGAGGGCTCTCCAAAGCCCAGCTGAGCCTGATGCAGCCCTTGGCTTGAACTAGGGGCATTTGGCTTGCAAAGAGGGAGGCTGAGCTGCTGGATGTAAAGATCTGAGCTCCAGCATGTGGCCGACAACCCCCAGCCCATTCCTTGAGCGAGACTTCAGGAGCCTGATTCAAGAGGGAGAGAGGTGGTTGCTAGTAATTATGCTAATTACGTGGCTTACAGTGCAATGATGAGCAGTTTGATCTGCTTATCTGAACGAAGGTTAAAAGGCAGCTTTGTTAGAGTCGTGAAGGATTTCTCCCTGCAGCCCTGCAGAAGATATTCGGCTCCAGAGAGCACTTCACGATCTACCAGGCAACAGCAGGACAAAGCTGAGTGTCTGGAAGTTACAGTTAAAATAACTGCAAAGGAAAAGACTCTCATATGTGTATATATATATATAATTATAATTACAAGAGTTTAAAGAGTGCACCTGATTACCCAGGGATGTGGTAAATGCTACTATCTTGAAAAAGTCACACTCTTATTTTTACACTGCTTCTCCAGACTCACTTGTAATCCCTTCAAAAGTAAAGCACAGCCCTTGGCAGTGTGTATTCCTTGGCTTTTGGTTACAAACAAGTGGGCAGAGCAGTTCTTTTGATTGAAATGGAGTTGAAGGGTAGCTGTATTCATGGCTCATTTGCACCTACTGCCTCGGGTAAGGATTGATAAATTCCTTTGCATCCTTCCTGCACATACCGAGAGCAAGGGAGAAGACAACATTTATAATTAATTAATGGAGAAGCACTTAGCAATCACCAACATGATTTGATCATTGTCATCTTAATTACATCCATGAAGGCCAAGTGATGCCACAGGGAAGAGAGGGATTTCCTTTTTCCAAGGCACATTGCAGCTGTTTCTGTCCACAAATAGTTTTCTTAGGTGTTGATCTGTCATGCTGACATGACTGAATATTGCCTGCCCACCCCCTGATCCCAGCAGTTTGACAAGCTAAGTTCTATCAGTTTTGGAGAAAGAAAACCATTTTTGGGAAGGCTATTTGCCAAAAATTGCCTGTGTCCTGTTTTGGATGGACAGGCACAAACTTTTGCCTGGTGTCATAACGGGACAACTACAGGGCAAGCAGGAAGTGTTGGAGTGTAAATTCAAAGCATCTTGCAGGTATCAATCTTTGTATTGTTCCAATTCATTAAACTCGAATTACTCATGCAGACCCTCTTCTAGTCATTGGAGAGAAGAGGACACCTCCAAAGAATGATTCATTTTCTGAACTTTAGATAACCATCCTACAGTGACATGAACTGCCAGCCAGGGCTCTGCTTTCCATTGGCTTCTTTAGGTTTACACATCTGACTTTTAGATGCATAAATTCAGGGATATAAATTCCACCTTTAAAACCTGGACCTTCTCAGGCAGATGCACAAATATTGTCAGCACGTCTTGGGGGGCAATAAGGAGGAACGGTGTTGGAAGAGCTAATAGGCAGATATGAGAGGTCTTTACAGAGGCAATAATTTTTAAATACCCACTTTGTGTGTCTTGCAAGGCCAGTCTCGTGTGTCTTCAGTTTATTTTAATCAAAGAGAGCTTGTGTTACAGAAGTGAACACCTAAAAGATTTTTTCATGCATCACAAGTGATGGTGAAAAATGCTAACACAGAAAAAGATACAGATCGCAAAAATTCTGCGAGTACGTAATTCCGGGCATTTAAAAAGCAACCTGATACTATCACCTTGTATTTTATTTCGCATTATAACCTGTCCTGAGGTAATGGGTGCACTATAATTTATTGAGGTTGATGGAGGAAAAGATTGTAGAACACGAAAGATCCTGTCATGAAATCATCTATTTTCCATGGGCAGAATATATAATATCTTAATACTTTTGGAGCCGCTGGCTGTTTGGTGGCAGATAAGTATGACGCAGTGGAAACTGAGCTTTGCACCTGATATTAGAAACCTGAAAACTGAATTTTAATGAACGTCACAGAAGAGCATGCACGAAGAAGATACTGTCAGTTATTCCGTTTTTCAGGCTCTGATAAACTCACCTCAGGACTTCACTTGAAAAGTTCTGTTTGCTCATGAAGCAAGTAAGGAAAAACCTTTAAAATAACTTTGAAAGAGAGCTGAGGGTTCTTTTGCAGCTTCAAAGCATTTTTGTGTGCTCTCTTTATTGATCTGAGACAGCACGCTGCCTCAGTCTGAACAGACTGATGATGACACCAGACTTTTTCTTAGCTCAAGTAGTAAAAGATGATTTAAAAGAGGAATTTCAGATCGGGATATAATTACCAAGAAATGCAGCTTGACAGTGGTTTTCGGAGTTCCCTTTGCTTGCATGTCGAATGTATTTTCTCAGTGCTTTCTTCTTCACATTCTAGTTTCTCTTGTTAGGCTGTTGACCTTAACAGCAGCATGTTAGTCACATTTGAGGAAGTGTTACAATCTAATGGGCATGACAAATAACTGAGAGCAGAGATTCTATGAAAAAGTGAGGTCTGTTGACAACCCATCTATCTAACCCAGGCAACAACTGAAGTGCCTCTCTGTTGGAAATTTAAAGGGAAAAAAAAGTTTTCAAAATTGTAAGAACTCTAAAATATGTAACATGTCTGATTTGTTTTTAATTCAGGTCTGCCAACTCCTTTTGGCTTCAGTGCTAATGTTGCATTATTCAACAGTGCAGCATGTATGTGATATCGTTAATGTCTTTTGAGAAAGCAGAAATAAAAGGGCAAAATCAGAACAACACATTATGACTCTGTAGGAAAGACATGCGATTTTTTCTCTCCCAGGAAGTTTTTATTCCATCCAGAAAATCTTCAGAAATGCTTAATTTTAACAAAATCCTATATTTTCTCCTTGAAATTAGCTCCATTGGTTGTACCTTCATTCCTAGCTTGGATAGTTGGAGCATTACCACCTTGCACCACCCTTCCATAGGGAGCATCTCCTGGAGACAGCACAGACCCTCCTCACCTTCCAGGAGTGGTTTGTGCCTTCTTCCTTTTTAAGGAGAAAAACTGCTTCTTGAGAAGGGATTTGGCTCCTGATACCTTGATTGTCATCAGTGTCCCCTTCCTGCTGAGCACATCCCCTGCGCAATCATCTCATTTCAAGGGGAAGAAGCAGCTAGTGACAGAAGTTTGGGGGAAGCAGAGAAGGAAGGGGAGCATGTCTCACATGTTCAGACCAGGTGTTTTAATGCAACAGAGAGATATAAGGACAAGGAAGAGAGAGATTTAATTAGGCATTTATGCCTTTTTCAGCTAAAAAAGGCACTGTTCTCTATTAACTCTGATTTGCCCAGTTCTTGCACCGATCTGCTGATTTCTGGAAAATTACAGACACCACCAGTGCCGAATTTCAGGGACTGGGGTAGCTGAAAGCTGTATGTTTAAAGAAAATATTTCTGTGCCTTTCCTTCCAAAAGGTGCCTGCACCAAGGTGATAGGCTCCACATGCCTTTGCACAGCTGCTCTGCCCCAGTTCCTCTGCTCCATCCAGCAGACACCACTCAAGCGTGTTCTACCATCTGCTTTTCTCTTTTCCCTAGGTTGCAGAAGGCAATGGGACAACATCACGTGCTGGCCTGAAGCAGAGGTGGGAGAAGTTGTGGTACGGCCATGCCCAAAGTACTTCAGATTCCTCACCACTTTTCTTGGTAAGCAAAACCAGACAGCTCATCTCACTGAAATGGTTTTATGGCTTCACTGCCTGGGGGGTTTCACACCATATCACAGGGGAAGCTTCTTGGTATAATCGGAGGGAGAAACAAGCTCTTTGCGGAAGGTAAAGGAGGTTTCCAAGCCATACATGAATTCCCAAACCATGAAAGCATCCTCCCTATCCTCCTTGCAGCACCACGTACCACTCTGGATCATAGGGAAGCAAAAATGGCTCCTGGTGAAATCCAATAATATGGATGTTGTGCAGTGAAAATTGAATCAACCTGTGTAATAGTATGTTTGTTGTACAAAATGAACAGTTTAGCACTATAATTAATTAAGTCTCTGACATAAAATAAACAAGCTGAAACTGTACGTAATAAAGTATTTTTCTGCGGAAATGACAAATTTGGCCACAGGCCAAGAAATTAACCTGACAATAATGGGCAGGGAAGGTTAATGGAGAAACTAGTTTAACTCACTGTTCGACATGTTCTGGGAAGCTTTAGTTTAAAACTCAGGTCTCAAGGGCCATGCAGCAACAGGACTCTGTCTCCTGCTAGTTTATAGTCATTATTTACCATTTTTATTATAGTAGCCCTGCAGACCTCAACAGAGAATTAAGCTCTTTTGCACTGGAGATTACGCACCAAGCTGATAAGTCTCCCCTTTTACAGCCTTACAGTCCAAACACACGTGATTGATAGATTATGAATGGGAGTAAGGATACAATATTGTCCCTGTTTAACAGACCAGGACACTACACTGATTAACCAGCACACGCTGATTAAATGACTTGCCCAAGGCCACACCAAAAGTCTTTGCAGACCCAGAAGGGAAATTCAAAATCCCCAGAGTCCCTATCCTAGTGCTGTAACCTCCTGGTTTCCAAAACTTCCAGAAGTTCATCGCTACTGCGTCAACATCCAGGGAAAGCAGGCAGAAGCTGCTGTAGCAGGACGAGACCCCTGTGCATTGATCCAGCCACGTGGAATAATTGCCTGCTGTTGCCTTCACCTCTCCTGAGAACAACATTTGCTCACTGGGTTTTAGAGACCCAGCAGAGTTAGTTAGTTAAAGAGGAAGAAAAAAACTCTTCAAGCAGTTTTACTAATACTTCATCCCACCAGAGCAGAGCAATGAGGAAACTATTATATATATACACTCATATATATGTGTGTGTATCTATGATATATACATACAAATATATATGTATATGCGAGTCCAGAGGAGTGCGACCAAGCTGGTGAAAGGTCTGGAGGGTCTGACCTATGAGGAACAGCTGAGGGAGCTGGGGGTGTTTAGCCTGGAGAAGAGAAGGCTCAGAGGTGACCTTATTGCCGTCTACAACTACCTGAAGAAGAGGTTGTAGTGAAGTGGGAGTCGGCCTCTTCTCCCAGGCAACTAGCGATAGGACAAGAGGACATAGCCTCAAGCTTTGCCAGGGGAGGTCCAGGTTGGACATTAGGAAGCATTTCTTCTCAGAAGGGGTCATTAGACATTGGAATGGGCTGCCCAGGGAAATGGTGGAGTCACCATCTCTGGAGGTGTTTAAGAAAAGACTGGACATGGCACTTAGTGCCATGGTCTAGTTGGCATGGTGGTGTCAGGGCAATGGTTGGGCTCGATGATCCCAGCGGTCTCTCCCAACCTGATTGATTCTGTGATTCTGTGAAATTATATATATGATCATATATAATATATATAATACATATGATCATATATATACATCGTTGTGGTTGTGTTGAACTTAAACTAATGAAACTGGGATGCCTTTAATTGTGCACTACAATAGACTTATGAGACTCAATAGAATTGCCCATTCAGGGGCATCTACTGCTCTCTGGGATGTCTTAGGACATCTCAGCTGGTCTCCAGACTCGCCCCCAGAAAGGTGCAGTTCTTCCATAGTTCATGTGTCATTGGATGTCTCAAAAGACCTATGCTTAGGCAAGTGAATGGTTTCTATTCTGGGAGAAGTCCAGACTACACTGAGAGCAGTCAGGGCATCACTTGGGCTCTCTGTGCACTTATCTCAATGTGCCAGGCCAAGAAAGAGCCTCAAACACAAGCCAATGCATGACCCTTCCCTGCATACCCATGTTGTAGCGTGGCTGCTGGCATTTGTGCTGTTCTGTGAGCAGTGAGCTCAGCAAATGTCATCTAGCCTTGCAGCTGGCGATGTCAGCAGCCTTCTAGGGGGATTTAACATTGCTTTGCTCTCCGCTGGTTAAACGTAGTTTTCTGCATCTGACTGTCATCCAGGGATTCCAGTCGCTGGAGACCTGCCTGGTTTGGTCAGTGATGGCTAGGGCTCGAGTCATCTCATCATAAATTAACCACTTAAAAAGGCAGATGAACAGCACCATGAAAATAGCTATTTCTCCTCATTTAATATGGTGAAGCGCAGAGTGACTTGCTGTCCTGGTTTGGCCTAAACCAGGCCGATTTTCTTTTCAGTGATTTTTACTTTCAGCTAAGTCTCCTCTAAGTAACTGCACTTTCTGAAACTAACTGCATGTTTTGCAGACAGTGTCTGCTTCCAGGACTGATAACGCTTGAAGCTTGTAGTTATCGCTGAGGCACCGGTAGGGATGTTGTGCAGTAAGGCTCTTGCTGTACTTATTCTTAGAGAAACCAAGGTCACTGCTGAATTCCTCACTGCTTACCAGTGAAGAGCCGAAGGGGGGTCGCAGCTGCAGGGGGGAGCGGACAGAGCAGGGGACCCAAAAATTGACCAACGAGGGTATTCCATCCCATACACGTCATTCTCGGTATAAAGCGGGGGGATCACGAGGGTCTCGCTCTCTTTCTGCTATGGCCGGTGTCCAAGGAGGACTCCGTCTGTTTTCCTGCTGCCCCCGATCCCGATCCGTGCGTTCCTGAATCCAGCTCTCGACCATCGCTAGGCCCAGGCTGGGCCTTCCCGGAGCCTGCCCTGCAGTGCCGGTGGTGACGTGGCTGACTTCAGGGGAGCTCAATCTTGGTTTTGTATATATATTTGTATATATTTGATTATTTCTATTATTGTTATTATACTCTTTTCCATTATTATAGTTTATTAAAACTGTTTTAACTTTCCAACCCGGAAGTCTCTCTCCCTTTTCCCTTTCCCTTTCCCTTTGGGGGGAGGGGGGGGAATAACAGAGAGCATCTGCCGCAGGTTTAATAGCCGGCCCAGCTTTAAACCATGACACTTGCTTTGTTGGAGAAAGGGAATTCAGCACTCTGAATTTCTGCCCTTTCTAATGCAGGTGTGTCTGTATGAGGTAGGTATCTAGGATCCCATTAACGCCAACAGTAATTTAGTCAGTGCAGTGAGCAGACAACTGTATGTAGGAACCTGAACAACTCTTTAGGTGTCATTCGCTGTATTGATAAATTTTCTGTTCAGTGTAGTAGAAATGCAGGCACTAAGCTCGCAGGTAGGCACCTACACTGTAGACACTGAGGGCTCCATTCAGTTTCCTAAACATAAGCATCTGGTGCCATTTGAGATACCCTGGGGGATCTAAGAAACCCAGGAGGATGCCTCAACTGGTGCTAAGATACCTGTATTTAGGGAACTGATTCTTAACCTGGAATGGCTTTCATATCAACTGATTTTAGAGTTTTCCATATATAAACTTATCTTTGAGCTTGTTTTAGTCAGTCGTGAGACATAGGCTCTTTAGACGTGCAGTTCAGCTGACTTTGAGACTTCAAGTTCAGGATGAGTTCAATAACATCAATAAATGGCATATTTATCTCCATTTACAATCAAATTATTTTAAAGCAGCTCTGGCAGATGTGAATGTCTTACAATACAGGTGGATCCCACCTTAGCAGAGCGTACGTGCTAATATTTCCTTCTGTACACAGAGAAACTGATGAAATTCCCAAAGCAGAAACAACAGCTTTGATTTTCTCTGAGCTATGCACTTTGTACAATCATATAGAAATGTAGAAAGCAGATATGGTCTTAAACAAAGGGAGGGTAAGATTGTCCTTTGTTTTATAGAATTCATTGCAAAATTAATGCCATTAAAGTTTGTGAAGCAGATCTTCCTTTGTAGTAGTATCATTGAATAGCTTTCAAGGAAATCAATCATCTGGTTAATGATTATGCCTTGTTCTTTGATCCCTTTGCAGAAACATGAAAGCTTATACGAAGTTTTGACCAAGAGAAAATCTTATTTAAATTTATGGCAGGAAAAGGGTGAAACACTGGGAAGCAAAGAGTTAATGTGATTTTCCTGCCTAGTAGAGAATATGCTCTTCAAATGACTAATATCCTATCTCATGGTAAATAAAGGATAAAATATCTCGTGGCATTTAGAAACCTTAAAGTGCCTAGCATAGTCCTGATGTCATTTGACATTAAATTTTTATGCCATTCACAAATTCAGAACATTTTCATTATTTCATGACGTTCATCAGTACCATGTGAGGGAGATGATAGATAAAAATATTTTTGGCACCTTTCATTATTAAAGTGAATTATTTGCTATCCTTTGACCAGAGCATTCCAGCTTTCTTTCAATTCATGGAAGATGACATTTGTAACGGGGGTTTGTTTCCTGCAGTTTCTTCAAAAGCAAATTGTCCATCATGCATAAGTTAAGCAGTAAAAATTAGCACCGACAGTTCTTAAGCTTCAATTATGAGATTAATTAACTTAAGGAGGCGGGGATAGGAATAAGTAAGGTTTGGAATCCCACTCAACGAGGTGAGATCCTTCTGGTTTCGGGCTTGCCAAACTCCTTTTTCCCTCTGGTGCTCTAAATTTACTTCTGCTCTCCTTTTCCCTCCCTCATGAACGTGTTTTACTTCTCTTTCCTGCTCTACTTCCCTTCCTTGTACTTAGCGAGCCTACTGACTGCAAGGACCGCAATTCATCATTAATTCTGGTATATTCCTATTTTAAAGCCATCTAGAACAAGACCTATCCAGATCCTGCCTCTCTGCAGGCAGGTAGTGCCACTTCTAGAGTTACCCAGGCATGGCATCTTCCCTGTGTGGAGCCAAGCACACCGATATGTGCATGCACTTGCATTGTTCAACTCAAAACCCTTCAATTTTGGTCAAGTGCATTGAAACAATACCAGCACTGTTATCGGATATCACTGCAGCTTCAGCCATATCTTCCCTCCCCTGCTCCATGAGTTCCTGATTTCCCCCGTTCTCCAATACATAATGTGTTCATACACTTGTTTTGTTCATCTTCATCATTTTCACACAAAACACCAACTCTTTCCTGATGTTAGAAATACACTGTCAAATGCTGGGCATAAGCGAGACAAGGAAATAGAACTTGTCGGGATTGATGGATCCCACATCATGAATTTATACTTTTGCCAGACTAGTGGAGAGCGCACAACTTCACAGGTATAGGCAAACCGTGACAGTACAGTTGGGAACAGGCATTTTTATGGAGGTAGGAAGCCATCAGAGAGTCTAGCTGACATTGCCAGCCAGCATTGGTTCATGCCCTGCCATCCTCCTATTGCAATTAGATATAGCCTTCTCCAACAGATTGAAATTCTAAAATTATATCACAAGACAACAGAAATTCTCAGAGAACTGTTGTGACATTCATGCACTGATAAAGAAGAAGTGGTAATGCAAGGAAACGGACAGGAAACTTATATGGACATTTGCCTGATATACCACAGACCACAGATTGTGAAAATACCACTTTGATTGCCCACCTGAAGCATTCATTAAGTTTCCACATGTCCTCTTGAATACTGAACATCATCATTCCTTAATCATGCCTTGTACCGGTTGGATCCTTGGGCCAGGATTAGTACTTGGAAGGCTCCTGAGATAAACTGTGAGCCACTGGACTAGAGTAGCTTCATCAAGGCTACTCTTGTTCCTCCAGAGTACAAGAGGATAGGAGATGACTTGCCTCATCCTAAACAGGTTTCTAAAAATGTTGCCACTGCTTTCTAGTCTCCCCTGTTGCATGTAAATGATAAAGAAAAACTGAAGCTGTGGAAGATAGATATTCCAGTAAATAAAAAGCCCATCATACTAGAAGAGACTGGAAGATTGTGACTTAGTGACACTTGCTTAGTTTAGTAACACCGAAGGTGAGAGTTCTCATTGCAAGAGTGAAATCAAGGAGAGGAAAGAGTAGTTTAAGCCAATATTCAACAAAAGCAGAATGTACAAACCACCATGAATAGAGTCACGGTAGAAACTAGAGGAAGGTTTCAGTGGAGATTTATATGGGGAGTAAAGACTAACTTTGGAGATAGCTTTGATGAGCTTTTAAAGTGATTAGATGATGTTAAGGATCCAGGACATCTCCAGGACTGCTTCTCTGTGTTCTTCTGAGGAACCCACTGCATTTCATGTGCAGTGAACCAAAGATACGGAGAGGGAAAGAGACTGAACCATGTTGCTCACTGACTGCCAGGAGGGTGAGGGACCCAGTTCTGCACCTGTTCACTGAATATTCAGACATGATTTGTGCATTATGAGCTATAAAGGCAAGCCAAGACTGTAAGTATTGGTCACTCAAGTGACTCTTGAGTTGTCTCAGCAAAATTATGCACCCTCCTTTGAATGTCATTGCTAAGTGTGCTGTCCATCTGGCTCAGAACATTTCCTGGCTTCAAGCTGCTGCTTGTTGTCCTGTTTAGCAGTCCCAGATACTACATGCTGAGAAGCAAATCCTGAGAAGCAAGTCATATCTGGCTTCGGATCTCCATGGAAGCAATGCTTTTACTGGCTACCTGGAGTCATAAAACTAGCATGAGGCTGTCTGTGTTTATTGTTGACAGCTTTTAGGTGCACTCACAGTTTGTTAGACTCATTTCCATGGTGCTCATTCAGAAGGATTCGTGCTGTTCTTCAGGCAAGAATTAGGGTGGGATGAGAGTCATGTAACCAGACTCCTGTGGCTAACACAAACTACAAAAACTGGCAGTTGTATTGTGTGTCATCTCTCAGGTACATATTTGTGCAGGGCAACACTAACTGTTTAGGTTTGCAATCTTTGCTCTTAAACAGGAATTTTGAAATGGTAAAGATATTTATCAGCATTGGTTCATGAAAGCATCAAGCTTTTCTTCTTCCACATGGTGATTGGGATCTAAAAGGTCTACGCTGTGTGAGAAAGATGATTCAATTCACGGGATTTATAAACTCCTGAATTTAAACAAGAGCATATGTTAATCAAGATGGCTTTTCTATTGGTTTCAGCCTTGCTCCTTTCTGTCTACATGGTGGAGGTAGTCAGGGTCAGTATCATCTAATGTTAGCCATATGAACGCTCAACATTAAATCTAACCAGATATATGGTTTTCTCCTGCAGTAAACAGAGAGGCACATCCCATATGTCCTGGAGGTGTTTCTCTGTGGTTTGAATCAGCCTGTGATTTCCGCACTGTTCATGGAGTGAAGTCTATGGAGTAATTCAGAACAGACACTCAGGATCTCAGCTATAGATGGGCCAAATCTGCTCATCCACAGACACATAGATAAAATAGATAAAATATTCTGATGTATGTAAATCACTTGTGTGTTTAATATCATTGCAAGTTATACACAAATATTGTCTTATGTCTAAAGAACTTAGAGGTAAATTCTTCTCTGGGCTTACAGTCTTTTAAACCTGGAGTAACTCAAGTTTCTACCAGCACTAGCATTCAGAATCTGACCTAAAGTCATTAAACAAGCCCTTTTCTGCATAAGCAGAGCCCAAAGACTTGCCTGAGAAATCATGGGTCTTACTATGTTATTGTGGATGTTTTAAATCATAATCTATGGTGAAGAGTTTATTTTTTTATTGTGTTCTATAATTTTAAACTTGCACATTCATACTCTTCTGATAGATAGCTTTTTCATTTGAATTTAAAAGGTATCTTTTTCTCTGCAGTACATTTCAATTCAACAAATATAAATCAAGAGCTTTATTGTTGTCTTTTGTCATTCTCTTTTTGATATTGTGCCCAAAGTTATTTTAACTACCATTTGATCCTGTATATATCCCATTTGTTGTGTGCCCTGACACACAAATATGGTTTATATCGTTCCTGGCCTCTGACTGATGGCCTTCTGGCAAATTCAATATGATGGACAGCAAAGGTGTAATTCTGTCATCTCATTTTTTTCCCTGATTCATCTGTAGAGAGATTTGGAAATGACACCCTCTCTCCATATGTTCACTTTGAAAGACATTGACTAATCCTTTGTAGGATTACCTAACTTCATTAGGAGAGAGGCAATCAAGTCAAATTCATTGAATGTATGTCATTTACTGTTAATGTCCAGGTCCTAATGGTTCAGGCTGAAGCAATACTCAGCTATCACCACTCCCCACCCCTTCCAGTTCTGGCACACACACAACTCCACAACTGCACAGAGCAAAGGGAAGAGATCCCCATGAAATAACATGAGAATGAGCCACTCATTGAAACAAGTGGTTGAATAGACTACTTCAGGTAGCTCCATTGATGCCACCTGCAAGCTTGCAGGGTCATCACATGCTCTACATGGAGCCCTCCAAGCACATTTGAGTCTCTGTTGGCTCAGAGTGAGTCTTGGAGCAGAATGCAGCCGTGTCCTGGGATAGTCAAATGAAATTTGTAAGTAGGACATGGATAGGGACTCCAGGAAGCTGGTATTCTGCTGCCTTTCTTTTTGGTTAGTTAAACATATGGATGAGAGTCCTTCCACTGAACCATGGGCACCTAACATTAAGCATCTAATCTAAACTCCTTGTCCAATTTCTCCCTCCAGCACTTTCAGGACATGGGTTATCCCATGACATTTCTTAGGAAAGGATGAGATGAACTTCGGATGTCTGATATGGCCTCTACAGGGAACCTGATATTTTACTTTGACTAGACTCTCTACGTTTCCATGGCTAAAGTTAGGTGAGATGAATCCAAACCTTTTGGTCATACAAAGGAGATCTGTAATGAGTAGATGAAAACAAACAAAAACACAGGATCACATTCATCTCCTCCCGCTCAAAAAAACTACTCTCATTTACTTGAAAAACATCTTAATCTCTCTCTATTGAGCCAGCATTCTTTTCCTCAATTTGTTTTCTCCTTTTTTCTATATTGCTTTTGGAACTGGAATGAAAACTGAATAAAATGAGGAGAGGGATGAGCAGATGACATCAGATAAGCAGATACCACTATCACTGAGAACCCAAAAATGAACCAGACTCACTATTTATTTAGTACAACGCTCATTTAAAAGTAAACAAGCAGTTGAGTGCATCTCTTATGGAAGTTTGTTCACTGAAAGCCCTTGACCTGCTTAGGTGTTCAGTCCAATTGTGCCTTTGTAACACAAAGGCAGAATTGCCAGGAAACCTCTTCATTTACATAGAATTGTGCCAATTATTTGCAAGGCCACCCTGAAGTCACAGAAAAAGGGACAAGTCAGGCAATGCTCCTGCTCCCTGTGCCCATTGGGGCAACCTCCAGCCCTGTTTGATGTTCATTTTTGTCATTTGTCATGGACAATAGAAGGTCCAAGGCAGAAAACAGTGCTGGATTACCCCATTTCCCCAGATCAGGGTTGATTTTCCAGTCACGTTTAAGAGTGCACCTTTTGTGTTAGGCAGCTCCAGAAATGTGCATGGGTGTAAATAAAGAAACAAGTGGCTTTCCAGATATACAGCATATTTAAAGCTTGGTTTTGCTTTAGACTTTTGAGATTTGTTTGCAACTGAGGTGTCACAATACATGTACCCCACTCCTCTGAAGGACTGGTGCTGAAAAGGTTTTGTGAGTAGTAGCTGAACCTCTCCATCATCTTACAGAGCACCCCAAGTCGTGTATGTCCAGTGATACCAGTGCACACTGTGTTGAGGTCCAAGATCTAATGAGAAATTTGTCCTAGAGTTGGACAGCTCTGCTTTTAGTGTGAGAAAACAGAGTTTACAAAAGATGCCTAATTAAGGGAAACACGTGATGTTGAGAAGGGAGAAATTATCTGTATTTATTAAGGACTGAGATCTTCACACTTAAAAATGTAACGTGCAGGAAGAGGAGAGGAAGATAAGGGAAAATGGAGGGTTTCCCAAAATCTAGGGTGCAGTAAGCTTCAGGACACTGGAGTTGTGGTAGTAATCACTGTAGGCCAAGTGATGTGAAAAAGAACAAAAAAGGAAACTGAAGGCTGTGTCTGTCATGTGACATGCTGACACCATGCCACAGGTTGTACTGTGGCAAGAAATTATGAAATACTGAAAATATGGAATAGCATGAAACACTAAGCAGAAATTGTACTGAAAGAATTATCTCGTGAGATCATGACTGAGGCAGATAAAGCAAGTTTGGAAAATATCTTGTTATGACTTACCCCACAAGTTTCTCCCAGATCTAACCACTTCAGCATCCAGTTTAGTGCAAACTATAGCTGTCTGAAAGTCTCAGGTGTTTCCCAGTAACAGTAGGATAGATCAATAATAAAAATGGAACTAGAGATGTTCCAGTGGGCTCAGCAGCATCTCAAGAAGAGTAAATGATAAGAAATGCTATTGCTTTAATAGCTTCTGCTTGAAAAAATCAATTTCTGACCATGGAATATGATGACAGAGAAGCAGGACAGATATTGCTATTCAGAGTAGTCCTTCCCCTCTCCTTTAGAAGCTATTACAGAAAAGGGCAGGAGAAGCAAGAGGGAGACAAAAGTGAACACCCCTTAGCAATGAATGACCTTATATCTCTTTGTATGAATTCAGGCTCCCATTAAAAGCCTATAAGAGGTTTTCTTCCACTAAGATCTAAGAGCTAAAACCTCACCTATGACACAAACTTTCAGACATGTTTCTGTGTCTGAAGGGTGTATTTGAAACAGATGAGAGGCAAAAAGAAATTAAGAAAGAGAAAAACCTTAAGAGCTAGACAGAGGCAACAAATTGCTTGGAATACAGTTATCTCTCTGCATTTATTCAGTTCACCTGTTCAGTGTCTAATTCCTACCCAGATCAAACACCTTTTATAAAGAAAATGTTCTGGTTTTGTCTTGATTCCACTAACTCCTCACTTATCTTCCGATATGTCATGAATAAATCATGTCATTGCTCTACCCAGCCCTTTACTGGTTGGTATAACCCAATCTGCAAAGTAGTTTTGATTCGTATCTCTTCCACATCATTCCCAAATACATTTATAAATCAAGAAATTGAATTAGAAGTTTTGCATGTGTTTGTTCTTGTTACAGAAAGTCTATCACAATTAATAAATTGTGTGTACGGTGTTGTTTTCATGTAGAACAACATCTCTCCATTTTTCCCAAGGAACAATGATGAAAATAAGTATTCGCTGCAGAGCAGAGTTAGACCCCTTGTATAGGGCTATGAGGATCCTGGAGGCAGAGGAAGAAGACTTGGAGTCAGCCCTCTGGGCTGTTTGTGTGGGCAGCAGAGGGACCAGGATCAAGGCCAGAAGACCTCATGGAAGGTGCAGATGAGCAGGTCCATCAGGTGATAGTGGGAGGTTCACGTCCAAAGGAGAATAGGGCCCTATCATTGGAACAATGAGTGAATAAATGTATGGACAGTCACTGTACAAATAGAGTAGCTAGATTAATGCTCTTCTATCTAGGAAAATGTGGATTGAAAGGGTGTAAGAGATAAATATAGTCATGAACATTGTGGAGAAAGTAGGTGCAGAATGATTGTTTCGTAGTGTATGACAGAAGGGGTACTGACCGAAATTGTCCATCAGCAAGACTAAAATAAGCATATGGGGGTATGTTTTCATACAACATATAAAGAAATGTTAAGGCTGATGGACCTAGAAGGTACAAGTGAAAGCTAAAAGTATAAAGAGCTATCAGAATTACCAGAAAGAGGCAAGAAAAATTCAGAGTATAGGAATAAGATAAATTCAGTGGTTAGGTGCATGGAACGCTAGCTCATATGCAACCTTCATTTGAGGAAGATGAGAAGATATTTCCACCGTCACCAGGATATGCAAGATGCAAAGCCATGAAGTCATTTAGCTGCTTACCCTGCTCTGCTTCCTAGGAAGATTCAACAGTTGTTCACCCAGCTGGGGAAAAAAAAAGGCAGAGGGTAAAGATAAAAAAGTCCTCCTTGTCTCCTGATCAGTGTCAGTGCTGTCAATTCATAGTTGTTTGTCAACCCAACTAAAAAAGATGAGTGGTATGGGATAGGAAGGGAAGAGGAGAATGCTTCTTTCCTCAGAAGAAATTGAATTAAAATAATTAGTGAAATATAAATATCCAAAAACTGAATTAAAACCAGGAATACTCAGACATTTCCATCACGAGTTTACAAGTATTGGGTATTTTAATGCTAAAAAGAAACGTGGGGGTTTTGAACCAAAACTTGTCTCAGAATTTAGCCAGTCCTGCTTGTTGTCATTGAGAGGAATTTCCTTCCCTCTGTCTTTGCTACCCAGAGCAGAATGTTTCTGAATCACCCTGCAAGTGATAAAAAGCCACTTAGGATAGGTGTGAGCCGTGTACCAGATTTTGTACAACCACACGAGCTAATCAGAAGGAAAGATGGGAGCATTCAGATAATTCCTTACAACCATCTATTTCGTTTCCATAATAGGCATGCCATCAAACCATGCAGATTAGGAAATTAAAGAGGGCTTTGTGATCTGTAAAGAAGCATTTGCTTAAACCAGGAGCAACAGCTGAGCCAGATGGCAAAGTCCGTGATACTAGAAAGATGCAAAAGTCTACGGAGGAAGTGCAATCTCTCCTCGTGCTTCGTGTGCATGATCATTAACCACCATGGCACACTGCAAGCAGATTTTCAAGGAATACAGGCAGACATAGCGCATGAGGAAGAGCCATGTTTTGTTATATGTACATAGAATCATAGAATGGTTTCGGTTGGAAGGGACCTTAAAGATCATCTAGTTCCAACTCCCCTGACACAGGCAGGGACACCTTCCACCAGACCAGGTTGCTCCAAGCCCCATCCAATCTGGCCTTAAACACTGCCAGGGAGGGGGCATCCACAGCTTCTCTGAGCAACCTGGGCCAGTGTCTCACCACCCTCACTGCAAAGAATTTCTTTCTCATATCTAATCTAAATCTCCCCTCTTTCAGTTTAAAACCATTCCCCCTCGTCCTATCACTAAATGCCCTTGTAAAAAGTCCCTCTCCCACTGTCCTGTAGCCCCTTCAGATACTGGAAGGCTTCTAGAAGGTCTCCCCGGCGCCTTCTCTTCTCCAGGCTGAACAGCTCCAACTCTCTCAGCCTGTCTTCATAGGAGAGGTGCTCCAACCCTCTGATCATCTTCGTGGCCTCCTCTGGACTTGCTCCAACAGCTCCATGTCCTTCTTATGTTGGGGCCCCCAGAGCTGTATCACTGTGCTTCCCTCTACCTTAGTTTCCACATCTGCTAAAGCATTAAGACAACTTTTGAAAGTATTCTTGAGAGCAGTGAGATGAATTACAAAAGAATTAAACAATTGTGAGGAAGTGCATTTAGAAAGAAGAAATAGGAGAAATATGAGGAAATTAAGCTGAAAGAGGCACCCCTTAGTTCACTGAGAATAAGAAGCAAAGAATTTAAAACATCATGAAAGATAAAGGCATCCACAAACAGAGGGGAGGAGTCTTGAGCAGGAAATAGGAATCAGAAAAGTTCAGATAATGGGATCCATTGTAATGAAGAATAACAGAAATTACATAACACCTCAAAAAAGAAAGTACTGAACAGTCATGTCCTTGGTTTGTTTGCACAAGATCTCTTATAATCCCGATATGAACCCTGGTGAAAAGAAATGCAAACAATGACCGTACAGAAAAAGCCTGGGGAACAGGAACCCACCAAACTGTGCTAAAGTTAATTTCTTTTGGAGCAGCTGTTAAAATGACAAAGACACTAGAGCCTTTAGGGAGTTTAGATCTGTTGTAAAGACAAATTACAGGGGCAAGTTTTAGTGTCAAAATCCACCTCTCATAGGGATTCAAGAAGTGAATTAAGCCAGGGGATAGGCTGCTGCTGATTTCAGTGCAAGACAGGCCTATGGTTAGGAAGATGTTCAGGTAACTCAATTGTCAGAAACTCCTGGAGGTGATGCTTGAATATTTTCATGACTCATAGCTGCATAACTGATTTGCTCCTGTTTGCAGAAGTTTTATTATATCTGTGTGCAAAGAACCCCATTTTTGGAAATGTTTGCAAAGCTCTTGAGTTTCACTGATGTAATTCTTCATCTAAGAAGCAAGTTTTGACTACTGTTTGTTCATTCTGGTTTATTGTAGCAGCTTTCCAGTCAGAGATGGCAGGCAGTTTTGTGTGATAAATGACACCAAAGGAATACCACAATGATGTGATTTGCATGAGATGAACAGGGTAGGGACCAGTGGTCAGAGTGGGTGCTGGAGGAATTTGCAATGTACTGCTGAATGTATGTATAGCTTCTTTGTTATTTCTGGCTAACAAACATCTATCTTGGCCGTTTAGACTACGAACCTTTTAGGGTAAGGCCTATCCTGGTCAGATTGTTGGTCTCCTCTTCTTTTGCTTGATTAATGTCTGTACAGCCCCTACCCAATGTGGGTTTGATGTCCAGCTGGAACAGGAAGGAGGAATGTCTTACAAAGTGAGAAGTGCTTCCCTTGGTATACACTGGCCAGCCCCCTTACAATCCCAGGTGGACTAGGAAGTGCAGAGTATCAGAGAGGCAGGCGAACTTCACAGTTTTGTCAGTTTTGGCTGAAGGAGAGAGACACCTTATGTTAATTAAGGCTCTTTTTAGGTGTTTGGAGGCCCTAGGCACTCAACTTGCTTAAGAGTCCAGGAAATCTTCCTGCCTTTGAGAATACGTGTTAAAACAGGCAGAACAGGTTGTCAGTATCTGGTTTTTCTCCCCTCATAGCCAAATTCTGAAGTGTTTGGTTCTCAAACAAGAGTGCAGTAGATTTCCCAGGAACCACATTTGATCAGGGCTCATCTTGTAGGCAAGGTCTGGGTTTTGGGATGGCATTCAGTTCCCAGACCTCCGACCTTACCTGCATAATGTGAAATGAGCACATTATCTATCCCTGTCTTGAGTTCTCGCAAGCGAAGTGAAAGACATAAATACTTCACTGCTCTGTTTAGATGAAAAATTTCCAGGAGCAAAGGCAATATGACAATAATGCTCTCAAACAATGCCAACAGTGCCAACAACCAAAGGTCTGGGTACAACTAGCATTATGGTACCATTAGAAGAGATGTTTTGTGGGCACCTCAGTATTAAAATGTACTTGTTTTTGAGGTCTGAACTTTATGACCCAATGGTTCCCTCCCATTTATGTTTTCTGTGTAATATGAACCCTTTGTAACAGAGGAAAAAGTATAAGAATTTTACTCTAAGTGTTACAAGAAATGTGCTCTGGCATTTGAATCAACAAAAGGCAGACATTTGTTTAACAGCAAGCTGAACGCTTCTTTTTAAATCATCCTTTTCTCTTTTCTTCCAGGGAATGTGACAAGGAATTGTACAAGCCAGGGCTGGACGGATGTGTACCCTGCGCCGTATGCCGTAGCTTGTGGATATGACTCCAACAGCACTCCAGGGGAAGAGGTTTGTAAACCTTAATGGGTAAACATAAAGATTTACTGGGAATCAATATCAGAATCACATGATCTTCCCATGACAAATTTTTTTCCATTCCCACTATGATTCCTCAAGAAGGAAGAATCCTCTTGAGGATCCCTGGAAGCAGAGATCAGGTGTCTGGTCAAAATGACAATCCTCCCTTTGATTTCCAGGGGGGAGGGGGGCAGGAAATCAGCATATAAGAAGATCAGACCAGTGTGTCTGTGATGCCCATGCATAAATTTAGGTGCTTGGTTTTCCATGGTCAACTTTGAAACAAGCCCTCCGTGCTTATATTTATTCTTAAGTAGATATGGTGATTCCAGTATTTCTAGGCCAACATAAGCATCAAAAGGGATAAAAAGACATAACTCACATGCCATCAGTGCTGCTCTGCTGATCTCAATCACCTAAAGATCTAGAAAACAGCAGGGAACACACAAATTTTCATGCAGTGTTACCAAATTTCGTAAGGAAATCTGCAAGCTCTCTGAGATACTGCCTGTATGTAAATTAATAATCACTGACCTAGCTATAATTAGCTTTATAGAGTATTGTCATTACACAGGAAGGAGTTTGTTATTGGTTTGCTGCATGCTGAGACATGAAGGGTAAAGTCTAAAGAGGATAACAAATGTTGTTAGAAGCAAAACTCACCTCACCTAACTGAAAGTTCAACATCTAATCTAAACTAATCACCTATAGCGGTCCCATAGTCAACAAGAAAAAGCTTATACTAGAAAAGAATTATATTTCACTGCAACCATATGTTTGTATTAAAGTTATGCCATGCTTTTTTTTCTGTTGTACGACATATATCAGTGTCTGTGAATGTTGGACATCACAGGAATCTCAATAGTGAATAAATATATATGGTGAGAGGTCTTCGTGTGTGCTCACACGTTACCAAGGCACTCAAAGAGTTAACGGAGAATCTGAACAGAACTGAGCCAGCCTCAAAAGTGAAAGAATACAGAAATTAGCTAAGGGAAAGCTGCACAAAGAATTTCAGGGCTCTACTAAAGAGAGCCTTAGTCTATCTTCGAGGTCAGCCACCACTTCACATCCTCAAGTGTCGCATTCCTCAGATCGAGTTCTGTGGCACCAGTTGCACATTGCAAAAGCCGTTGTTACGAGTCTGCTCCAGGAAGGTCCTCCATTGAGAGCTCTGGTTTATGTTCCAGCTGCAAAGGGGATTTGGGAATTCCTGGGACATGCTTTGGCGACCCAATGGATTGTAAAGTTGCCAGAGTGCCGCATTACCAAGAGAACACTTATTGTGTTCTTTTAATTCTTTCTTAATTATTTTCTCTCCATTTCCGTGGTTTTGTCATGCTGTTTAAGTCTAATTTGTGGGAAAGGTAGCTGGGGGGGGTGAACATGCGGTACTAGCCTGTGAAGAATAGATTTTTGTTGTTGTTGAATTGGCTGTCAGTTTGGGGAGGAAGAAGTAAAGGGAATAGAAAAAAAGAACAGCAGGCTGTATGGGACATGAGGTCCAGAGCAGACCGATAACCTTCCATGCTTAAAACACTTCATGCACTTTTAATGCCTCTTGGTCTCAAGCCAGAAACAACAAGAAAAGTATGAAAAATAGGTAAGTGCTCGGTGTAAGATTTTAGTTGTGAATTCTGGTAGTCCCTAAGCAGCAGATGATGTAGGCAACAAAGCAGTGTACTTATGATCTTTGCAGTCATAATGATTCCTTCTCCAACCTGACCTTGAAAAACCATGTATTAGCAAATGAGGGGGTTGTTTTGCTGCCCCATTGTCAGACATGATGCACAGTTTCTCCCTTGTGTGCCTCCATCTGGTCAGAGAGGGGCCACACTAAGTGTCCCCGTAGGCTCCAACTGAAGGCAATGAAGAAAATAGAAATCTCCAAAGGTCAGTTCACCACACATTTCTATCCAAAGGAACCTCTTTGCATTTACTCTAGAGGGAGCCCAGATGACTTTAGGCTAGGTGACGTGAACTCAAAGCATGTTTGGGTGCAGGGCTGCTGAAAGACTTAGTATCAGCATTTCTGTTCTTTTTCTCTTACAAATGTAAACTTCTCACATTCTAATCTCGGTTACCAAGGGACAAATGTAGAGGTTACTGAACAGAAACCAAAGAAGCTAATTCTCGGTTAATCTCAGTTTATCATCTACCTTAACTAGTTGTTCTTATCACGTTCCTGTGAAATTAAACAGAGACTTTTAGAAGTCAGAAAGGGAATGATTAAATTGTCTCACTTCATTCTATAAATCAGTCTCAGTCTACAGCTAGAACCCAGTATTTCCTTCACTTCTCTAAATCCCTGTTTTTTCTAATAAGAATATTTTAGTAATCTGTGTGCTAAGTGAAATTCCAATTCCATTTATTATATAGGGTAAAATTCTCTGCTTTGATATCTGTAAAATAGGAAGTGATTGTCATTAGCAAGTGCAAATGAAGAGTGAGAATTCATTATGTGCTGTTTCCAGAACAGAAATGACCCCACATGCTACATTAAAGCTGAATGCAGAGCCACCTCTCTGTATACAAGAAGAATTGGTCATCGTAAAATATAAGGACAGGGAATTGCTTGTTGAATAATACCAAGAGCTTTCTGCACATAACTTGCTCCTGTGAATAACTCTTAAGAAGCCAAGCCACCTCAGTGCTGACATCTCCTATGATATCTCTTAATTTCCTTTCCCCCATTTCTCTACTCTCCTAAATATAGTGTGGGACAACCTCTTTCTCAAACTCAGTCCCCTACCACAAGCTCCCTCCTGGTCAGGTCTTTCTGGAACACTTCTGCTCTGGTGCCATCATGAAAGAAGCCAGATAATGAAAGAAAGATGAAATCAACATGAAGGAAGTTGACTGCTTTTATTGGAAAAGTCTTAGCTGCCTTTGGGACAGATGCCTAAGCCCAAACTCAAACAAGACTGGAAACAAGACTATATTTAGCTTTGGGTGGGATCTGCAGGACAGTGGGGTAGAAAGGTGGAACCTCCTCTGTTCCTTACTGCAATACAAGAACCTCCAGGCAGTGAAGATGAGAGAGGCTTAGGTATGACCATACAATGCTGGGTGGCTCCATCACCATAGCAGCCTCCTGGCATCATATGGACGAGATCAGGTAGATAAATTGGCCTGAAACCCTTGCTATGAATGATGTATTCAGAGTTACTGACCCAAAGCTCTTAGTGGTGCAGATTCATTGAATGGGGCTGTAAAGACACTGTGCTTTTAGTCATCTCTGGGATCTGTGGTCTAAGAAGCAATATAGGTATGACCAGCATAACCTTTGCACTCTCTGAAAGCTCTGTCTTAACACCCCTCCAAGCTGGCTTGTGCAAATGCTAGAGGATTACTTCTCATCTCAGCCTCACTGGTTCTCTAAAGTACCTAGTACTTGTCAAGGCCTATGAAAATAGCATACAAAAATGTCAGCCCTCGCTGTTATTAAAGAGTGTTTTCCCAAACAAAGCTGGGTTTAGATATTCTGTCTAAACTGCTTTTTGCAGTTTTGGGGTTTTGTTTTTTTTTTTATAGGAAATGGTGGCAAGGAGGGCAGAGGAGGGTCAATCAAGGGCTGGAAAAATAAGATTTTCCACAAACTGAGTTAGACTTTCATAAAAACTTTGATTTTTCATTGATAAAACAAATGTCCAAATATCAACTCATCTTTTGTCCTTTTTTAAAGCTGAAAATCAAAATATATTGATTTAGAGTGTTGCTGGAAAGTTGCAGTTTTGTTGCCTTACTTCCCTGTTTTATTTAGACCAAGATTCCCTGTTGGATTTAAGTCCTGTGGGGCTCCATGCTCAGAGATTCTCTCTGTGTGCTGTCAAAGAGAAAAGACGTGAACTAATTTCCAACTTAACATATATTTCTGAATTAACATGTCTGTGATTTCAATTAGAACATTTTAAGTTTCTACTTGCTGAAACACAATGTCTAGCTTACACAAAAGCAAACCAATTTCCAGAGCAGTTCTGTCTCAAACTTCCTTAATAAGATGAAGCTCATCATACTCAGCACCTCAGAGCCGATGTGTCAGTGCACTGTTTAACTGAACATTAGTCATTCGTGTTCCACAAGACTATAGCCATGTAGCTGTCTCTGCAAGTGTCAAATTAGACTCCTTCCTGCACGAACTTTTCCCTTGTGTAACTGTAAGCTGGTTTTGGAGTGATCCAAGCTCTACTGCAACCGGACATGTTCTTCTTATTCACACCAGTGGTATTTGAGTCATGTACTCTACTGGATGTGATTTTAAAGGGTGAAGGAGTTGGAGATTTTTTAAGAGAATGGAGTAGAATGGTCTCCTTATCTCACCAAGAAAGTCAGTAAGTGCTCAGTGATGGTATATTTAGGAATGCATGTTGGCAGCTCTTTAAAAGTCCTGTTTTGTTTCTTTCCTTTGCATTAGCAAACGGCATTCTATGGCACAGTCAAGACCGGATACACCATTGGACATACCTTATCTCTCATTGCTCTCACGGCTGCCATGATCATTTTATGTCTCTTCAGGTAAGACCATGAGCAAAAAAGGCATAGGTAAGGGTTGACTCGATGGGCATAGTGGCTCTTTAAGCCCAAATAAATCAGCTGTTTTGGTTATAGGCCATGAGCATTACAGATGGATGCAAAAGATTTCTGTAACAACTCAGTTGGACAGAGGAGGAAAGTTCCTCCATCTTTCACTGTCAGTGTTTTATGGTATGTAACTTGTGGCCTTTTTGTGAGTGTTATAACCCAAATCCAGTTATTTAGGTGGGATTCATCTCACTAAATGTAGATTGTTATGTGGTGAATCTCTGTATTAGAGGCCATTATGTCATAATCTTATTATAGTCCACAGAGACCTAATCAGCCTATGATGCATTTCCACTAAAGCAGGTATTCAAAATGGTACAGGTGAATCACACCCCAAAACTACCTCCCAACGTCTATTTCAGAAGTGCTTTCTGCTACAGTTCTGTGGTAAGACAAAGATACCCAGAAGCATTCTAGACATGCTGGAGCCTTTGAGATGTGCACAAGGTTAGCAGATATGGTGCAGGACCTTCAGAAAACCAGGCCCTTATGGGTTGATGGGTAGATACTCTACAGCATATCAAATGGCATTAGATGCCTAGATTGCAGCAAATTAATTAATCCTCAGTAGCTATTGTTTATAATAGATTCAGGCATCTAAATTTGGGTGCCTCCAATGAAGAGGTCTGTGTATAAAGTAATCCTCTATTATAATGTTGTTTATGTATGGGGAGAACAGCAAAAAAGCAGACCTCCATGAGATGGAAGAAACTTCTAGATGTGATTCCATCTCATGCCACTCTCCAGTGGCTTCACTGAAGGTGTTATATGGTTGTCCAATTTATGACAGTGTGGTCCAGACATCACCCCCAAAGAAAGCTGTAGGAAACAGCATACGTTCTAGGGTAACTCTCACACTTACACAAAGACTGGCTTCACCCTTCAAGATCTCTGCACTTCTCAGCACACGCGCTCTCTCCACTTCTCTTACAAGGGAAGAGTGAATCAGACACACATGCAAATTATCTCATCTCAGCAAGGTACAAGGTGCCAGCCCAGCTGGTGAAACTGTCAGGGTTCACGCTCTTCATTTGTGGGAAACAGCATAATTTGACTTGCCTTCACCTGCAAGTACAGAGGGCTCAGCTCGGTCACATTATCAGAGATTAAGAGCACAAACTCTGCCAGTGCACAGTGACTCATTAAGAGGTGGTAATTTGATCATGTTGCTGAGTGAGTTCTGTTGTGGTTCTGATGACTGTACAAAGTACCCATTTCCAGAGTGTTAGGCCTTTCACTTTAGCTGATGTAAAGTCTTGCTTGAAAAAAAGACCTACTTGATCAAAATTCACCTTCAAAATATTAGTGATCAAGCAACAGAAAAACCCTAGTGTTGTTCTCATTATCATTAATAACTAGTCATTTTTAAGTGAAAATATGGTTTGTACCGCTCCAGAAAGCCTGTAATATGTGCTAATTTTGGCAGCAGCTGCTAAGAATTTATTTCTCTTCCTGAGGAAACACTTCATTTTGCAAAGAATTATTGCAGTTCAAACATTCTGCAGAAAACAGACCTTTATTGTGAGCACAGTTGCTCAGTCAAAAACATTTCTTTTCCAGTGAAGAGCAGTGTGATGGAGCTGTTTTCTGGCATTCTGTATTTTGACCTTTTTTTCTAAGAATTGGAAAAGCAGCAGCACGGCTGTGGATGTATGGATTGCCACATGTTTTGTGGATTTTAAAAGGCTCAAGTGGATTTGCAGTGATTTATGTCAGAACATAGTCTGTCTAAGGGTTTCTAATGTTTAATTGTAAGTCTATATCTTGGCAGAAGAAACGTGTAACTAGATAAATAATGCTTCTGAGAAGCCTTTCTATTCAGAAATGTTGTTTCATCTCTTCCCAACAGAAAACTACACTGTACTCGAAATTATATTCATATGCACCTCTTCATGTCCTTCATAATGAGAGCCATCGCAGTCTTCATAAAAGATGTCATCCTATTTGAAAGCGGAGAATCTGAACACTGCTTTGTGAGTTCAGTAAGTAGCTGTGCACGTTGAAGTTTCCACCTTATTCTGTTGCTCCTTTTAAACAATGCACCAAAAATTGCCTTGCAAGTGCATGTGAGGCAGTCCTTTGGGAAGATTTCAATTTTTTTCTCATTTGAAAGAAACAAAAACATGATTGCTGTGGGTTAATTTGTATGGAAAAGGCACAAAGTAAATTAGCAGGGTCAAAAGTTTATAGGCATCTGGTCCTTTCTGAGGTCAAACCCACAACTGGGGCTCTACAAGATTTTGGGGCTCCTGTCAGTCCTGTGTCCATCTCCCAGTCACAGAATCACAGAATCACACAGAATGTCGGGGACTGGAAGGGACCTCGAAAGATCATCTAGTCCAATCCCCCTGCCGGGGCAGGATTACCTAGATCATGTCACACAGGAACACGTCCAGGCGGGTTTTGAATGTCTCCAGAGAAGGAGACTCCACAACCTCTCTGGGCAGCCTGGTCCAGTGTTCAGTCACCCTCACTGTAAAGAAGTTTTTCCTCATATTTTTGTGGAACCTCCTGTGTTCCAGCTTGCACCCATTGCCCCTTGTCCTGTCAATGGATGTCACTGAGAAGAGCCTGGCTCCATCCTCATGACACTTGCCCTTTACATATTTATAAACATTAATGATGTCACCCCTCAGTCTCCTCTTCTCTAAGCTAAAGAGACCCAGCTCCCTCAGCCTCTCCTCATAAGGGAGATGTTCCACTCCCTTAATCATCTTCGTGGCTCTGCGCTGGACTCTCTCTAGCAGTTCCCTGTCCTTCTTGAACTGAGGGTCATCCCATGCTAATTTCTTGGATATCCTGGTGAAAGAAGACTTGAAGTCCTATGTTTAGGGATTCAATAATACCCTTCCCTACAGTGAGGGTGGGAGTCAGATCCAGATTCAGGTAACTAACTTTAGATATCTACGGGCTACTTATGGGTACTTACAGGGTACATACCTATACATGAGCTACGTGTGTAAAGTGCAACCACAGTCAGTCGAGCTCTAATTAATACACTCACTGAAGTCTGGAGAGCTGTTCACCTTGCTTTGAAGAACACACCTGCATTCGGATGGCTCTCTGGGCTCCACTGATTGCAGTGACCAGATCTCCACAAGAGTTTAGGCAGGAAATCTATGTATAGACATCATTGTCTATTTTTCATCTAGATCTATACCCCACACTAGCTGTCTTCAACTGTGAGATTTCCCCACTGGGATGACAAATGAGGGGAATAAAGGAGCTGGGATATTTTTTTCACTTTCAAACTCAGTGTTATCAGCTGGAGTAAACATTAAGGAGGGAGAAGAGCTGTTTATCTAAAGGCCATATTGACGTAAGAGGAAACTAGTCATGAATAAATTTAGGCAGGAAATTGAAATCACCAAAATAAAGAGACGTGATCAAAAGTCATCCAAAAAAAAGGAACCCTCCATAATAAATTCATAACGTTAGACAAGCTGCTTGCTGGTAACAGCAGGGGACTGGGCACAGCAGTCCAGAAGATCCCTTTCGGACCTGTTTTTTTTATGTCACACAGCACCAGAAAAAGATTCTTTTTTCCCTTCCATTCACCCAATTTCTTCCTCACCTTCTGGCTTTTCTGTATCCTTATCCTGAGTCCTGTCCCTGCTCTTATAATGACCTTTCTGCTTGATCACCTCTCAGTTGATATCAAAGGGCAGCCTGCTCCCAGCTTTTCACCAAGAACTGTCTGCAGCACGATGCGTTCCCATTATAGTGACCCTCTTTTTTTTCTTCCCCCTCTGTAGTTCACTGGGATCTGTATTCTTTAGCAATGGGGTTTTATTGTGAATGTCCATGAATGGTTAGAATGGCACATAAACTAGAATAAACAGTGGCCTGGTGTCTGCTGCCACATATAACTGCCAATGCTAATTGGCAGAGGAGCCAAGAACCCAATGAGCTGTGGAATTTGAACTAACCTCTCACCCCTGTGGGAGTTTGCACTGGGTCATGACTGAGGCGTGACTGCAGAAAGCTCTGTGAGAAGTGTTTGCTTCAACTGTCTATCCAGAAACACTTCTGTGTATAAATACAGGACTTTGTCCTGCAGAATCCACAGCTCCTGGAAGCCAGTGTGCTTTCAGGAAGACCCATGGTTACCACCATTGTGAGTGTTTCTCCCCATCAGAGGATTTTCATGTTAAATGCCAGCTCAGGGTGAATGGCTGGATGATAGGCAAGGGTTATAAAAATACGTGGAACAAATCTGTCTCCACCGCCCTACACTGAGCATACCCCTTGCAAAATCTACACCTGTCTTAACCCAACATTTTGGACAACCTTTTAGGTCATAGGCAGTCAAAATGCCTCTCCTAATATTCATCTGTTTGCAGAAATAGTTACGAAATCCATTGTGTTCATGTGGGTTTGATTGAATTGGGTTGGCTTGAGTTAGGTTAAATAATTGTTTTGTTTGTTTGTGCTTTGAACTTACAGGATAAAGTTTTGACTTGGGAGACCTGGGTACTAGTTCATACACCCATGGCCTAATACACAATTTACTGAAGGTTTTGTGTATAATGGCTAGATATGGCCTTGAGCTCATTCAGTCTGAGAAATTTGAACCAATATTTCAAGTTACTAAATGCTCTCACCACTATGCTGTTTTAGAAGAGGGCAAAACCAAAGCAAGAATAGTGTTTTATTAGAAGAGAAAGTACTGCACTTAGTTCCTTTGAGGAAAAAAGGATAAAGGCATCCCCCCTTCCAGAACAGATTCAGGGCTATAAAATCCAAACAGAGACCTCTCCCAGTGTTCCTGATGGAGGGACTAAATTGCTGAATTTGGCATTACCTGTTGCAGGAGGACTTAAAATGATATTTTATGCACCAGCCACACAAAAAATATTTTAAGCACTCCACCAACATAAGTGTCAATGTGCCAATCAACTAAGAACTCCACTACGTGTAGGTGTACATGTAATCAAAAAAAACCTCATAGGCTTTGCCGCAATAGCATTTTTACTTTACTTTACCTAGTGTAGGAAACCTCAGTTACAGTGTTAATTCTATGTAATTTTAAACTCAAACAGTTTTGGATTACCATTGAGTTCAGCTTGAACACCTTGAAAAACTAAGTTTGTTGGGCATTTCTATAGGCCACAGAGCCTGAGGATGTGGCAGTAAGCATTTCAGGGCCAATGAAGCTGAAATACATGTGATGAGCATCACCGAGCCATCATGTGAGCCAGAACATGCACCATACACTGGGTGACATTTACAGAGTGATGTGTGGCACCCGTAGCCTCCTTGAATTCCTTGGTCCTTCTTTCTTGATAAACTCCCAGGGGAAAGAAAAGTCTTGCTGCTTGGGTGAAAAATTCAGCATGTTTTCATGGGGCAGAAACCCTGAGTTGGCAAGCAAGACTTGTTTTCATAACTAAATGTAGCAGGCTTAAATGATCATTGATCCCAGGACCTGTGCAAGGTGGCCCTTTGTCACGCACTAAGGAAACTCAGCAGCAGTAGCTTTACAAATGTCCCTCATGCCTTCTCCTCTCCCCAGCTGCCCAAATCAATTAGCCTTGTTCTTAGGCACAATGGGGATCCCTTGGCTCGTGTAGAAGCATGTAGACTGACCTTCAGAGAAAGCTGACCCTCCAAAAGCCCACTGTGGGATTTTTCCAGTGGGAAACAAAGCACTGCCAGGGACCTTGAATTTTCTAGAGGGGTAGAAACAGCAAAGGAGTCTGATGGCATATTGCTCAAGGTACCAACGGTCGTTAGTAGACCCAACCCACTTTCTCCCTCTCTGTCATGCCTTCAGTCATAAAGTATGTCTGTAATTACGTGTAACTGAATCATCCTGTTGGCTTAAATTGTTTAAAAATAGGCATATACTCAAGTGTGTTAGTCAATCTGGGCTTTAAGCACTCAGATGTAGAGACGATCAGGCTAGGAGGGGTCTGTGAAATCACCCACTCTGTCTTCTTCAATAACTGTTTGTTTTGATTCATTCAGAATATGTTCTGTCTCAGTAATCGGTCATTTCTGATGGAAAATTCACCCCACGTGGCTTTATTGCATCCAACAATTACTCATACCGCATGAAAAATTGCGCCACTTTCCAACTTGTATTTGCCTGCATTCTTCTTTTTGCTTTTTTTTTTCACTGCTGGACTCAAGAGGCCTCCTTACAAGTTTTAGTTTTTCACATTAGGCCTAGTAACCTTCCGTCTTGGCATTCCCACGCTTTGTCTTCCCCTTTCCTTCTCTTTCTGGAGAACAACCTGTGAAATATGGTAGCCTAAACAGCAAACCTGGTAGAAGGATTGAACTGAACACTTCAATTGTCATTTCATTTGATTTTTTTGTGTCTTTATAGGTATGTTTTGATATAGTTTCATTACTGGAATATCTGGATTGATGAACCACTTACATTTCCAGCCTAGCTGAAGACAAAGTAACCAACAGTTTGATATAAACAAAGATCAGGTGCTATAGATTGAATTCAGGCTAACTTCTTCTGAGCTGTGCAAATTTACCTTTGCTGAGGATTCAGCCAAGGCAGACTAGATCATTTATCTTTTTCCTTTTGCATTCCAGTAAGACAATCAATTTCCAGCAAAAAATTCTTCTTTACAAAGGAGGGTGGAACTTTTAGCAGTTGTGAACATATACACATATCTCATATTTTCAGTGTGAAAAATTGTTTTTTTTCACACGAGCTTCCTCAGGCTAAATTGGTAACAGCTACAGGCCCCTAAATGAACTTTATATGTGGAAGTTGAAGACAGACACATTTTCTTTTCCAGCACACCCCTGTCTGAGGCTACTCAGATCCATATTCTCTGCCTCGTGTGGGACTGCCCCGATATGCCAGCTATTGGAGAGATGGAAGAGTATAAGCTTTTTTATGCACTTGTGTAAAAATGAAAGAAATATTAGAGACTCAGACCCTTCATTGGGTTACATCCTCTGGGAAAGACACCTACTCCCACCTACACAGAGGAGGGTGAGCTCTTAGCAGCACAGATGGGCGTCTGCTGAACTTTGGCTGACTGGCTCGGGGAATTTCTTCCTAATATCTAATCTAAATCTCCCCTCTTTCAGTTTAAACCTGTTCCCCCTCATCCTATCACTCCTTGCCCTTGTAAAAAGCCCCTCTCCCACTTTCCTGTAGGCCCCCTTCAGGTACTGGAAGGCTGCTAGAAGGTCCCCCCCGGAGCCTTCTCTTCTCCAGGCTGAACAGCCCCAACTCTCTCAGCCTGTCTCCAGAGCAGAGGTGCTCCAGCCCTCTGACCATCTTCGTGGCCTCCTCTGGACTCGCTCCAACAGCTCCATGTCCTTCTTCTGTTGGGGGCCCCAGAGCTGGATGCAGCACTGCAGGTGGGGTCTCATGAGAACGGAGTAAAGGGGCAGAATCCCCTCCCTCAACCTTCTGGCCATGCTTCTTTTGATGCAGCCCAGGACATAGTTGGCCTTCTGGGCTGCAACCGCACATTGCTGGCTCATGTTGAGCTTCTCATCGACCATCACCCACAAGTCCTTCTCCTCAGGGCTGTTCTCAATCCATTTTCTGCCAGCCTGTATTTGTGCTTGGGATTGCCCCGACCCACATGCAGGACCTTGTACTTGGCCTTGTTGAACTTCATGCGGTTCCCACAGGCCCAGCTCACTATCCTGTCAAGGTCTCTCTGGATGGCATCCCTTCCCTCCAGCACATCGACCACACCACACAGCTTGGTGTCGTCAACAAACTTGCTGAGGGTGCACTCAATCCCACTGTCCATGTCACTGATAAAGATGTTAAACAGTACCAGTCCCAATACCAACCCCTGAGGAAGGCCACTCGTCACTGGTTTAGGAAGCATTTCTTCTCAGAAAGGGTCATTAGATGTTGGAATGGGCTGCCCAGGGAGGTGGTGGAGTCACCATCTCTGGATGTGTTTAAGAAAAGTCTGGATATGGCACTTAGTGCCATGGTCTAGTTGACATGGTGGTGTCAGGGCAATGGTTGGACTCGATGATCCCAGAGGTCACTTCCAACCTGAGTGATTCTGTGATTCTGTGTGTGAGCCGTTGACTGTAACTCACAGTTGGATGCGACCATCCAGCCAATTCCTTATCCGCCGAGTGGTCCATCCATCAAATCCATGTCTCTCCAATTTAGAGACAAGGATGTCATTCGGGACAGTGTCAAATGCTTTGCACAAGTCCAGGTAGATGACATCAGTCACTCTTCCCCTATCTACCAGCACTGTAACCCCGTCGTCGAAGGCCAGCAAATTTGTCAGGCTCGATTTGCCCTTAGTGAAGCCATGTTGGCTGTCACCAATCACCTCTTTGATTTCTATGTGCCTCAGTATGGTTTCCAGGAGGATCTTCTCCATGATCTTGCCAGGCACAGAGGTGAGACTCACTGGCCTATAGTTCCCTGGGTCTTCCTTTTTTCCCTTCTTGAAGATGGGGGTTATGTTTCCCCTTTTCCAGTCAGTGGGAACCTCACCAGACTGCCACGACTTCTCAGAAATGATGGATAGCTTAGCAACTTCATCTGCCAGTTCCCTCAGGACCTGTGGATGCACCTCATCAGGTCCCATGGACTTGTGCACCTTCAGGTTCCTTAGATGGTCTTGAACCCGGTCTTCTCCTACAGTGGGCGGTTCTTCATCCTTCCAGTCCCTGCCTCTGCCTTCTGCAACTTGGGTGGTGAGGCAAGAGCTCTTGCCGGTGAAGACTGAGGCAAAAAAGTCATTGAGTACCTCAGCCTTCTCCATATCCCATGTAACCAGGTCTCCCATTTCCTTCCGGAGAGGGCCCACATTTTCCCTAGTCTTCCTTTTATCACTGACATACCTATAGAAGCATTTCTTGTTGCCCTTGACATCCCTGGCCAGATTTAATTCTATCAGGGCTTTAGCTTTCCAAACGAGCTCCCTGGCTGCTCGGACAATTTCCCTGTATTGCTCCCACGCTACCCGCCCTTGCTTCCACCCTCTGTAGTCTTCCTTCTTGTGCCTGGGTTTATCCAGGAGCTCCTTGTTCATCCATGGAGGCCTCCTGGCATTTTTGCTTGCCTTCCTCTTTGTCAGGATGCATTGCTCCTGAGCCTGGAGGAGGTGGTCCTTGAATACTATCAGTCTTAGAAGCAGACACTGTCTGCAAAGCATGCAGTTAGTTTCAGAAAGTGCAGTTACTTAGAAGAGACTCAGCTGAAAGTAAAAATCACTGAAGGAAAATCAGTTCTGTTTTAGTCCAACCAGGACAGGGACCAAGCTCTGTTATGGTTTTATACAGTTTTGCTTGGATGAGTTATCCCCTTGCTACCTTCTTTGCTCCTGGAAGTAACCCAGGAGTGAAGGCAGAAAGTTAGACTGTGGAAGAGCTCTAGAGCAGGAACTTTGCATAAGTGACCCTATCGTGCCTGACGCAGCAGTGCCCCAGTCATGGGCTGGCACCTTAAAGCAATGCAGTATTGCCAATAATAAGAGAAAACGTGATGAGTGCAGGGAAGGGCATTATTAAAACTCTGATCACCTTCTCTCTTTTGTTGCTGACTTGCCTTATTACTGAAGATATGTTCACAAGTGCCATTATTCTGCAATTGATGAGCACGAAATAGGGACAGTTGCCCCATTTGCCAAGATAATTCCATTGTTACATCTAAACTCAACTCTGAGGCATCTGACGCAGAGGCTAGACCAGCTAGAGCTAATCACGTGCTTAGAAATACTCACAAGAGTGGCCCAAAAAATCAAACAAGTATCCCTAAGAGACAAAATAGGAAGGCTGAGTCCCTCAGACTGACAGTTACATAATCCCTGTTAAAAACAGCAGAAGATAAATGCTTAAATAGCCTTGAGGATCACAGTCATGGGGCTTAAACTTGCTTCCTATGTGAGGAAAAGCAGACAGAAGAGCTTCCTACTGAATTCAACAGATAGCGTTGTATTTGAGGAAGCCTGCATGGGAAGTGGCCAAGGCATAAAGTGCAGTCACTTGGACCATATTTTTTGTTGGTGTAAACTGGTACAGCTCCATTTATTTTAATAGAGTTCAGAAGGTTTCTGTGAGTGCAGGATCTGACCCTGCCATGCTTTGCTGTATTGCAAGCACGTAAAATAGAGGTTGTCTCATGTAATTTCAATATTAGCAGAGACATTTAAATGCTTTGCCATTTTCAATGGCTTTCAGCTGGCTTTAAAGAGGTAAAAGCCAAGGGTATCTCATGGGACTTTGGGGTCCATAAGGGTTGAGCTGTTGCTGGAGAAATGATACTCTAACCAGAGAAATAATACTCTATCCAGGTTCGATAGTGGCCCAGCCTTGGTGCAAGTGGAAGTGGTGGCACAGGAAAGAGAGATGGAGATTGAACCCAATAGTTTCTTCCTAATGTCTCCATCCTTCCACAGTCTTGATGGGAGCAGTCAGAGAGCTTGCTGAATTAGTGTGTGTGTACATGTGTATGGCTGTACACCACAGCTCATCAGTCTAGAAATAGCATTTCTGTTTATGAAAGCGGTAACAAATCAACAAGCTCACACACAAATCCAGGTTATAATGGCTTAATAAATTGCCCAGTGACAGCTGACATGGAGTAAGTATTCCAGCATGTGCTCTTAGGCAATGATGGGCTCATGAAAATGTAATGTATTGTGACCTAGAGGAAAGTGGGTTAAGATAAATTGAATTAATTTGCAATTGCCAAGGCTTAAGAGCACTCTTGCATAATGTTTCTGGGGCACCATTGATGCAGAGCAGCATGTTAACAGAGAAAATGTGTGTTTCAGGCCTCTTATCCCTGTGCCTGAGATAAATGGTGACCGTGAATTCAGTTACATTGATCTTTCTGCCGTACTTTTTATAGGGTTGACCTACAGTTGAAGCCACTAAGGGCAGCAGGAGCTGAAGGGTCCATCATCAAGACATAACATAATTATTCCCATGAAGGTCTTTTCTTTGTTATAATTCCTGATAGATGAGAAATTGCTTTAACAGAGGCTTTGAACTTGGCAACTTAGGCCCTCACAAACTGAATGCTACGTGCCTCAATCAGAAGACACTTTGTTTCTATCAACAAGGCATTTTAAGAATTTCTTTAGTCAATTTTCTTTATTCATAGATAGTGTTAAATCCTCAACACCCAAAATTTCCATGTATCTTCCAGGAAAATTTGCAGAGCCACCCAATAGTGTAGCAATTTATCACTTAAAAAGTGATAACCTGTCTTCCAGGTGTGCCCCAGCAACAGGATCATGAGTGGGATCTATAAAAAACTTTTAAATAAGATTGAGGAAGCCTCCTTGACCAGGCTGGGAAGAAGAGCAACTGTTGCTGTGGGCAAATTCATCATGAGTCACTCAGCAACTAGCCCTTCGGGTAGATCTTGTCTTCTGGGCAACATAAAAGAAAAGTGACGGATAAATCTGTCACTGAGAAAATGAGTTTTCATCTGCCTTCTGTTGAAGAGGCCTGCGGAAATCTCTCTGTAAATCTCTTCATCCTGCATCAGTGATGGTAGCCCAGGTAAAAGGACCTAAGTACCTTAAAAGGGATTTTGAGGCCTCTGGGTTTCATGATTGATTGAGATGAATCTGAGCCCATGCTTTTGCCTAAGGCACTGGAGATTGAGCTGAAGGTGCTGTCCCAACTTCATAAACAATGCCAGGAGCTGCAGCATTGCCCAGATGTCTTAAATGGCATCTTAAATAATGTATCTTTAAGCTGACTTAAATATGTTTTGGTGCCCTGTCACGGACCTTCCACGCCACAAGAAGCCGCAGAGTTTGAGGGTACCAGGGGGGAACACAGGGTCTGCACGGGGGTTGCATCCATGTACAGGAGGGGTCGTACACAGGGAGGGACAGCTCAGGTCCCATGAGTGGGACGATGAGACTCAAGCAGACTGTTTACATCGCAGTGTATTCCCAGGCCAGCTATAATGGGTCAGGTGGGAGTACGATCAATCACTCAAGTACACCTTTATACTTCTTGGATCTAAATCCTTCTTTGATCCAAGTCCTAAACCTCTAACACACCATATCCTCAATAAAGAAGACAAGGGAATCTTGTGTTAGTGCAATGATGCTCTGTGATGCACCACAGCATCTCTGTGAGGTTGACTGACCTTTTTTTTGTAGAGTTTTGTTGCATCCACAGGAGGCTGATGCATGCACATGTGTTGGTTGTGTGTGTACCTCCCTCAAAACCTCAGACAAATTTCTGTTCAACTAAGCTGCTTATAATGAGCTAGAGAAATTCAGCAGCTGGTCAAGACTGAAATCCTTAGCAGTTATTAATGAGCAGGGATACCTCGAGCAGAGTTATTATCATTGAGGTGTATGACATATGTGTATTTAATGCAATGACAGATTCAGCTCTGAGTTAATTACTGCCTCCAGCATCTGAACTGCAGTTTTCTAGGTGGGTCATCTAGTCACTACATCACTTTTAAGAGAAAGATGTTTTTCTCAGGGCTAACTATTTGAAAGTATAAAGTGCTGCTACGCACAGGGAAGAAGCCTTGTAGGGTTATTGCTCAGTCTTGTTTTTCCCACTCTTGCGTCCCTTCTCTTTGCCTCTTTCTCAGAAAATTTTGTTGCATCTTGAGTGCATTCTTCCTATGATCTGACAAGGTGGGCTGTTTTTCACAGCAGCTGTAGCACATGTGTGCTGTGCTGCATGCTGGCTGTGGGTAGTTCAGTTGCTTTTCCCACCATTCCATTAAACTCTGAACTTGACCCACTCTTGACACCCTAAAATTTTTGCCCAGCTTCTCAACTAAACATATTTCAACATCACACCAGCTTTCTAACCAACCACGTGCTTTGTCCCTACTCATCCATCTCCATATTGAAAGGACAGCATACATTCCTAAGTATCAACAGCTCATTAATATTTGCCCTAAAATGACTGCAAGAAGTCCCTTTCTCTTTCAAAGCAAATGCGGTATCTTCTGCCTTCTCTGTTGCCTTATTAGGCAATAAATAGGTGTATGCTCAGGGCAGCTCTGTCTCAGAGGGCAATAAATGCTCCTCATTTTGAAATGAAGTCATTTCTTTGAGAGCCATAGGCTTGGTTCCTATCCAGAAGGTAGGCATTCACACCCATGTTCAGGGAATGCTAAACACTCCATGACCAACAAGACAGTATTTTGCATGCTCTTCATACAGGTGTGAATATCCACCTAAAATACAGAATAACAGGAATTGTTTCAAAGATTTGTTTACATTTGAGGGAACCAGCCTTACAGGACAGTAGTACAGTGCAGTATGTACATTTTTTCCTTGTCTTTCTATCTCAGCAAGGATTCTCCATAAAGGGCAGACTCTTGCTGTCTGAGCATGGGCATCTCATACCCCTTAAAATGCCTGTGAACAGACCAAAGGTCTGCACAGGAAATCCCCATCCTTCTGGAGCAACAGCTGGAATCCCAACACAATACTTGCCAGTGCCTAATATGACACTAGCAATCTACTTTTAAGCAGCTGAGTCTTGCACAGTGTCTCCTTTTCAGATAGTCCTCAGTTAAACAGTCACAAATGTAGATGCATACAGCATAGGTGGTTTGGCACACTAAGGCAAGGGAGGGTTGGCCCACACAGCAGGTCTAAGACATGCCTCATCTTATCCTCAAGTAAATTCCTACAATAATCAAGATTAAACTTTCTTATTGACTATGAGGAATTTAAAGAGAAGCACAAAAGTGTTGGTTGGGGTCAAAGAGGTTTCTATACCTCATCGGCTAGAAGCAGAATCCGTCTCAGCGGTTCGTCACCAGCAGTGCATGTGGAAAGGGAGGGGACCTTCATGGGAAAAGCAAAAGGCCCATGTCTAATGCAGTCCCAAAGAGGGGAAGCAGAAAGGAACCACTTGGGTAGATGTGCCATCCGCAAAGCCAAGGAAGATCATCTCACTGCAGCATCTCCTGTGGAGAAGAGCAGGGCAAGATCCCTGAAGAAAGACGAGGAAATAAGCTGTTGTAAATGGGACAGTGGAAGGGGACAGAATAGAAAAAGCAATGCTGTAATGCTGCTTTTCCTGCTGAACATGTCTTTTCTAAGCATAGCCTGTATTAGTCTTTCAACACTGACACATCATGAGGTCTGCTCTTTATGAAAAAAAGTCTTCTATGAGATGTAATAGCTCATGTCTACCTAGTGTCTATCATTTAAAGGGTAAAGCGTCTTCTATAAATGTGGATTTTATTTCCCAGCATTCTAACAGCCATTCTGAGGCTGAATCCGATCGATCAGGAAGGTAGAGACCCATTACCAAGTGCTGCATGTAATAAGGTCTCTCAAAAGCCAGGAAGGGCTGTTTTCCAAATGTGTTGCTGAGTTGACTGTCAAAGAGGATTCAACAGAAGAGCAACACTGCAGTCGACAGTGAAACTGCATCTCTCATAGAAATATCCGGTCTGGCTTAAACTTACTCAGCTTAGGCAATAGTATCAAGAAGCCCAGGCAGCAAGAAAATACCATGATTTAATTAGTAAGACAGGACAGTGCATTCAAATCTGTCCCAGTGCAGGACATTCCCATGCCGCAGGGGATCCCTGGCTGCACGTTATTGCCATGTGCTCAAAATGATGCATAAAAATATATTTTCTCCAGGTAGAACAAAAAATGCCTAGTGGCTGCTCAAATAGCCAGATATTGCTTAGCATGGAGCAAAGAATTGATCTGCTACAGGTCCCTCAGAGAAGAAGTTGCCAAAACCCAGCTGCTGCCCATGTGCATGATCCACCTCAGGTCTGTAACAAGCCACCACCACATTAGGGAAGAAAGTAAAGCCAGAGACTACCACAAAAGCATTGGTTGCCAATACTGGGAGAAGAGGTGATGGATTTGGGCACCCAGATCTGGGGCTTCTGCTGCCACAGCCTGAGTTCAGCACAGCTTCCTCTCCGTGACAGAAGTAGCTCTGCAAACTCAGGCTGGGAATCCCTGTTAGGCAGAAATCATGTGCACTTTTTGTGAGCAGCCTGTCCTGGGCCCTTAAAGCATTGCAGTTCCTTGTGATGTGCTACAGCCTCGTGCCTCTGCCATAGCTTCAATGCAGCCATCCAGAAGGGATTCCCCAATGGTCAATCCCCAAAGAAAATCCATGTTTGAGGAGCACGTGGTTGAGATGCATCAAAACTGCTCCCTTAAACCTCGTGTCTCACCTGTGAGCTGCTGAATTAGGGCCAAATACTGACAGAGTGAAACCGTAAAAGAATCCAGTAGCCCCAGTAGGGCTGAGTACACTCACACCAGCAAATCCCCACTGGCCACAGACACACTAAGCAGGCATCCAGGCTCTGGTCAAAAGAAATGAGGTGTGTCAATGTCACACAGCCACATGCACCCAATAGCAGGGAGAAACAAAGAGCATAGGGAGGACGCTGCTGCATCCCCAGCCCTTGTCAGCTCAGCCCTGTGTTACCTTCCCTCCCTGGGAGTTAACTGCCTGCTCTGCCTCCACTTCCCCCATCACCGCCCTGCAGCAAGTCTCTCCTTATGCCATCTGCCTCACAGGAGGGAGCTGATGTGCATATAAATTGTTTAGCAGAAGCTCATGAGGGTCCCCAGTGTGACATACTGAAGGGTGCTAGGGGAGGGTTGAATTAATTTTGAACAATCGATGGGGACAATTCCCTCTCCAAAACATGTGGCATCGAGAAAAAACTTTCCACACTTCTCTTTTTAGCCAGTGTGTTTCATAGCAACTGTTTTCAGCAGGAGTGGGGAGCGGGGAGGGGGAAGTGTGAGCTTGTCACTGGTGCAAATCAATTATTGCTCTAAATTCAACACATTGCACGTGCAGAGCACCAGGGAAGAGCGTCTAACCAGAGTGCCAGCAGCCACGTTCTCGTGCCCTTGCCTCAGTAAGTGCAGGTATTACCCAAGCAGAGTGACTGAAGGCAACGAGGCTATTGCCGAATCAACATCTCGAGGATGCTTAGGCAGCGTGGATGTGTGTAATGATGCAACCAATGATGTCCTGTAAAGCTGCAGCTGGACCTGGATACATCACATGCTGGGGCAATGGCCAGGGCTGACATACTTCTCTGGGCAGCTGATTTCTACCTTCAGGTGTTTTGCGGTGGGTTTGGCCCCTACATGTCAGAGAGAAATTTCACATTTTTTTCTTTTGTAAGCTGACTGTTCCCATTACCTGTGCTGCAGTGAAATCTTCACACAGCAAGTTGCTGTGTTTAGTTATTCATTTCATGAAGAAAAACAATCCTCCTTCCCTTTTCAAATCTCTCCCTTTCCAATGCAATCAAATCTGTTCATGCTCATTAGTGTTTACCTTGCTTCTCTTCCTTATACTTTTCTTTATTTTAAAAATATCTATCCCAGTCCTTTTCTTAACTGAGTATTCATAATTGTGTGTAGACTTGGCTTTCTTCAAACCCCTGTCTCAAACCCCTTCAGTTTTTGCAATATCTACCAGGCCATGAAGTGATTACAATTGGCCTTTGCTTTCAAGGGCTAATTCACACAGATTTTGGTTTTTAAATATTCTTTTTTATCCTGGGGAGTCAGTTTGTTCAAGTCAGAGGCTTCATTTCTATGGGTTCAGGGAGCCAGGTAATACTAGCAGGCAGCCGCACTGAGAATGATGGGGGGGGACCATGATGCCCGAGTCACTCAGGGTGTTGTTCGTCAGGATGCTGACATTAGTGCCAAAAATAGTACAAGAAATTCCCACCCACTCTCCTTTACTCTCTGGTCACTTCCATCATACTGAAGCAAGGGTTTGTGGGCTGTACCGTAAACCAGTCACTGAGTTGGTCTCAGTTCAAAGTAGCATCTTTTTGGAGGGTTTTTCTGAACCAGTGCAATGGTTTGCTTCACAGCTCGACCCCATGAGCCCTCCCTGGCAGAGCAGAGAGGCTTGTGACTGCACAACAGGGCAGGACCTTCTGGCATCCACTCCCACAGATGTACATCCAAAACCTACAGAGAACAGCACCGTGCTGGTCGGGATCATGGGCCAGTGTATCTTTCCAAGCTTGAGTGCATCTCCAGGCTCACATAGTCAAACAGCATCCAGACCTGAGCTGGCTCTCTCAAGGATGCACACTGCACTCTCCATCCGGGGGTTAACGTGTGTCAAGCATGTCCACCCCAAGCAAGCTTGGTAGGACTTTCAGCTTTTTACCACGGAGCTCATTCCATAAGGGCTTTGGGTGCTGCAAAAAGCAACCCCAAAGGTACACGCAGAGCAAGGCTTACTGGTAATTCGGTGTGTTTACTACGGTAACATGCTGCAGTTCACCACTGTTCGTTTTTTCTCTTCCAGGTAGGCTGCAAAGCCATGATGGTTTTCTTCCAGTACTGCGTCATGGCTAACTTCTTCTGGCTCCTGGTGGAAGGGTTGTATCTTCACACCCTGTTGGTCATCTCCTTCTTTTCAGAGAGGAAGTACTTTTGGTGGTACATCTTGATTGGCTGGGGTACGCATCTTCCCAAAACTAGAGTGCCAAGACAGGCATTTTTAACAGCAATTGAATCCACAAACCTGGGGGCTCAGACAGGGCTGAGACGTAGTATACATGTTACCTTGCTGCCAAGAATTGTTAGTGCAACCAGGAGCAAGATCATGTGAATGGCCAGAGGAGTTTAACAGCATTAGCTTAAATCTTCAAAGGTATTTAAGAACGTAGTTTGTGCTGATTGATAGTTGAGAACCTCAGTGTCTTTAAGGGCTGTGGGCCTGAAACTCCTCATCACGTTTATAGTCATTTAGTCCTTTGATCCTGACTGACATCCCAAAGTTGATTTCACGCATTGACCTTAAATTGTAAGACAGATCCCAGCAAAGCAGGATTCCTGGACTGAACCAGACACCGCAGTCCATCACTCTCTCCTTGTCTCACTGAATTCAGGCCAGCTAGCTATCCTGAGATCCCATCGCCTGTGTGGTAATACTGATAACCTTCTGCTTACTGCATTCATGATTTCTCCAGCTTTCATGTGAATCTAGTCTCAAACACAAAATAAAATAAAATAAAATAAAATAAAATAAAATAAAATAAAATAAAATAAAATAAAATAAAATAAAATAAGAAAATGCCAAGCAAGACAGAATTAAACTCTTCACAAAGTAACTCAGAGCTGAATTGCTAACTTATGCAAATTAATCCTACCAGATCAACTTCTCTTCTTTCTCCAAAGAGGAAACAGAGGTCTATTTTCCCCTTTAAGCTATTTAGCTGAATATTTATATATAAGAAAGCAAAATGACTTTCTATTGCATGCTCTCAATAGCTAAAACTGAGAAATAATTAGAGCAGGGAAAAATCTTGAAAATAAAAGAAAAGAAAAAATAAAATCGTGTCATGTACAGGGGTATGTCTGGACTCAGGTTTTGATCAGTTAGCTGTAGAGTAACTTGCATCAAAAGTGACAGGAGTTACACTTGGGTTCACACTGCAGAAGAAAGACAATTCTCCGTGCTATAAGCATAAGAATAGATGGTGTTAGCAGGCCTTGTTTCAGATGCAGTTAATGAGGTCAGACCTTCTTTAAACCTGCCTTGTGCATCGATACCCTTTCTTGCAGCACAGTAGAGCTGGCAGATTTTAAAGAAGAATGTATGAAGCTAATGATTTTATATTCTGAGGTTGCGTGGGTGAGGAAGGGCAATTCAAGAAAATAACAGGTGCTTGAAGGATCTTTTGGCCTTTCGGTCATCCATCATTTGCAAGAGCATCAGTGATGAGTCAGAAATGGATCATGCAGGAATTAATAATTTGGACACACTAATTATAGTACTTACTGTTTGTATTACCATTGCACTCAGAAATCACTGGTAATAAACAATACACAATACTGTGACTAATGCAGAACAAAGCGACTTGTCCTTCCTGGAGTATTTGAGTATTTCCAATCTAAATCTAATCAAAGACAAGAGGCAAAGAAAAGAGGCACCACAAGGATGGAACAAGACCACCGTAGTCAGGCAGAAGATCATGGAGCGAGGAGAAGAGGCAGGTTCATCTGGCCAACTACATACATCTACATGTGAACTTGTTACTCCAGGCTCCCTTTATAGTCAGTGAAGATCCAGGCAACACAGTTGAGGGAGTCCAAGGGCGTATTTATTGTCCTAAAGCAAATATCTAAAGTAGCTCAGATGACCTGTGTGTTAGAAGTACATATTTCTCCCAGTTGATGCTAAAGAGAGCCTGTGGTGACTGGCTTAGATACAGGTGTCCACACCGCAGATGTCTAAAGTGATTCCTATTCCTTGCATTTCACCATCAGAAGGGTTTTTTTACGCACTGCAACAGGAAGGTAAATCTGCTGGGAGTAGTTACAGGAAACTCATCTTACATGGCCAGTGGGAGAGAAAGGCAACATGTTGCTTGTTTGGCATATGAACATTGAAAACATGAAGCATTTGCCCGCTCTTGAGGGAAGGCACCACCTCAGTCACTCTGGAGAGATGGAGAGTGGGGGAGAACAGCCCTGAAAGCACTGATAATGATTTCTGACAGTAACACCATCTCTTCTCTTGTCAGGTGCCCCTTCCGTGTTCATCACTGCTTGGACTATTGTCAGGATTTACTTTTTCGATGTTGGGTAAGCCTATGGACTCAGTTCTCTTTCCTTTAAAATTCTTCCTTCCTTTATCTCCAAGGAAGGCCAAGGAAAGCCCTGCAGTTTTAGTAACCCAGCCATCCTGCCCTAACCCCAACAGCAGTCAGAGCAGAGCGGAGGCTTTCCCCTGCCACCATGAACCGGGAAACGCTCCAAGGTCTCCCTGAAGACACATGGTTTATGTCAACTTAGGCCTGTCACTCACCCTCTTTGCTTCCCAGTTGGTCAGGATATTTGCAGGGAATTTGTGAACAGACCCTGATGGTCGCCTTTGGCCCTGTGATCCTGCATATAACAAAGATACCAGCTGAGCAGCTGCCCCATACTCAGAGCAGAGCTTTGCATCCTGCAGAATTGACCCTAAATATGCTCATGCAGCAGATACTTAATAAACACACCCATTACCTCTTCCACAGAAAAAGTCTAAAAACTCTTTTTTTTTTCCCCCAGGCAGATCTTAGGATCTGTTCTTCATCCTCTTGAACTCAGCAGTAGTCTTTGATATTTTATATAAGAAACAAGTAGAATACAGCTAAGTAAATGAGGCAGATATCAGGGCTACCCAAGGAGATATGCAAGTAAATAGGATCTGATCCTGCAATGCTCCTTCATGCTTTTACTCAAGCAGTCAGACTATAGTAATCGGAAAGGCTTTTATGAGAAAACACTCCAGAGAGTTAGAAAATCAGGTGCTCATTCTGTACTCGCTGTGCATGCCCTCGCTTCTTGCATTTGCAGCACGTAGTTAACTCCATTTTCTCCCGTGCATTCTCTCCAAATGTGTCCTGATTTGTCCTCATTTCAGTAAGAGAAGCAGATCAGATTTCTCATTGTGTTTTTGATTTATAGTCATGCTAACACATTTCCTGAGGGCTACTGACTTCTTTTATGGTTTCACTCTATCTGCATAAAACTGACCTTATTTACTCTGTTAATGAATAGCCTCTACAATGAGATAGAGACCAAAGGATTTAACCAGTCTGTATACCAGTTCTTCTTACTATATATTCCCCCTCAGCTCCAGCAATTCTTAATAAAAATACAGACTTCTTTGCATTTTCTGGAGGCTTTAAAGCTCTGCATTTTTGTGCCAAGTAAAACAGACTATGAATTTACAAGATATGCTAATACCTAACATAGATTTTTTTTTTTACATACTAAAATTACCTGCAGAGAAAAATTACAGGAAATTAATCCAGATTAAATAAAACCTAATTATGTAAGACTGGTTAAACAACATTAAGCCTCTATTTAAACATTCTAACTCTAAATTAAAGTGACCTTCATTCAGACTGCCTGAATTTATTTTAAAAATGAAGTGCACTAGACATAATTAGGGCCACTTTAACTCTAAATGAAAGGACAGCATGCACCTGACTAGGTGTAAACATCCGTATCTGAGCAATTCGCTGTAGTCTCCAGTGTAGTCCATGGAGTGCAATTCTTTTCGTCCTAAAGCTGATGCCTAAAATAGGTCTCAGGAACTGTGCCCTCAAAGTGCCTCTCTTCATCTACTATTACCTGCGCTGTCAGCATTTTGAATTAGATGAGCTGAATCTCAGTCTATGATGCGTTCCACTAATCTATTTCAAGCATGAATGAAGACTGATTTTCATGAATGCTGTCCTAAAAATGCACCTTCGATCACCTGACTCTTGTGACATCTTCAGATAAGTGTGTCCCAAGCAATATTAGTAATTTCCATGTCATTCTTATTCTGCCATTTCCTTATTGACTTTAAAATATAGTTCCAGATGACCTAGGTGAGTGGTGTGGTTTGCAGACAATTCTGACTTCAGGATGAAATAGATCCCACCCTGGACCCTATGGGCTTGTCTGACTAGATGCATAGCTCAGATGCAGCTAGCTGAATTTAGTCTGACTAAGCCCACCATGGGCTGGCTGTCATCTTTTTCAGAAGGGCATGTGGTTTTTTCCTGATGGTGCCAACTGAGCTGTGCTTTACAAAACTGCCTTCCATGATGGTGGATAGCCCATCTGACTACTGCTGTAAAAGAAAATAAAAAAGTCTATGGGGCCAGATGGGATCCACCCAAGAGTACTGAGAGAGCTGGCAGAAGTGCTCACCAAGCCACTTTCCATCATTTATCAGCCATCCTGGATAACCGGGGAGGTCCCAGGTGACTGGAAATTAACAAATGTGATGCCCATCTACAAGAAGGGGCAAAAGGAAGATCCAGGGACCTACAGGCCTGTCAGTCTGACCTCGGTGCCAGGGAAGATTGTGGAGCAGATCATCTTGAGTGCTATCATGGGGCACATACAGGACAACCAGGCCCTGTCAGCATGGGTTTACGAAAGGCAGGTCCTGCTTCACTAACCTAATCTCCTTCTATGACAAGATGACCCACTTCCTGGATCAGGGAAAGGCTGTGGATGTTGTATACCTAGACTTTAGTAAGGCCTTTGACAACATTTCCCACAGCATTCTCCTGGAGAAACAGGCTGCTTATGGCTTGATGGGCATACTCTTCACTGGATAAAAAACTGGCTGGATGGCCGGGCCCAAAGAGTTGTGGTGAATGGAGTTAAATCCAGTTGGTGGCCGATCACAAATGGTGTTCCCCAGGGCTCAGTATTGGAACCAGTTCTGTTCAATATCTTTATCAATGATCTAGACCAGGAGATCAAGTGCACCTTCAGGAAGTTTGCAGATGACACCAAGTTGGGCGGGAGTGTTGATCTGCTGGAGGGTAGGAAGGCTCTGCAGAGGGATCTGGACAGGCTGGATCAATGGGCGAAGGCCAACTGTATGACGTTCAGCAAGACCAAGTGTCAGGTCCTGCACCTGGGGCACAACAACTCCATGTACCACTACAAGCTTGGGGAAGAGTGGCTGGAAATCTGCCTGGTGGGAAAGGACCTGGGGGTGTTGGTCCATGGTCGGCTGAATATGAGCCAGCAGTGTGCCCAGGTGGCCAAGAAGGCCACCAGCATCCTGGCTTGTATCAGCACTAGTGTAGCCAGCAGGACTAGGGAAGTGATCATCCCCCTGTACTCACCACTGGTGAGGCCACACCTCGAATACTGTGTTCAGTTTTGAGCCCCTCACTACAAGAAAGACATTGAGGTGCTGGATCAAGTCCAGAGAAGGGCAACGAAGCTGGTGAAGGGTCTGGAGCACAAGTGTGATGAGGAGCGGCTGAGGGAACTGTGGTTGTTTAGTTTGGAGAAAAGGAGGCTGAGGGGAGACCTGATCGCTCTCTATAACTACCTGAAAGGAGGGTGTAGTGAGGTGGGTGTCAGTCTCTTCTCCCAGGTAACAAGCAATAGGACGAGAGGAAACGGCCTCAAGTTGTGCCAGGGGAGGTTTTGATTGGATATTAGGAAAAATTTTTTCACCAAAAGGCTTGTAAGGTATTGGAACAGGCTGCGCAGGGCAGTGGGGGAGTCACCATCCTTGGAGGTATTTAAAAGCCGTGTAGATGTGGTGCTGAGGACATGGTTTAGTGGTGGAGGTGGCAGTGCTGGGTTAACGGTTGGACTTGATAATCTTAAAGGTCCTTTCCAACCACACTGATTCCATGATTCTGTAGCATTGGAGGCCTCATGAATCTGTGGGTTTTGATAGCATTTCCTTGTAGCAGACCTCAGTGTAGGAGAAACAAAGTGAATCATGATCGTCCCCCACATTAACCCTGAGATAACATCTTCCAGCCCATTCCATTACCAAGGGGAAAAGTGCTCACAGCATTAAAACTGGGGCAACTGCTACCTACCAGCGCTCAAAGCCACTGCAATGCAAGTCTTCAGCCCTTCCCAGTTCATGCACACCAGATTTAGTCCTCTTCATATAACCTAACATAGCCATCTTTAGCGTTTAGGGAAACCAAGTATCTGAGAAGGTTACATGGCTGCTTGCTTGCTTTGCTTGATGTTTGAAGTCTGGTTTTGTTTCTTTTTAGGTGCTGGGAGGAAATAGTGGAATCCCCATTCTGGTGGATCATTAAAACTCCTATTTTGGTGTCTATTTTGGTAAAGTATCAGCACATTCTGCTGGCTGCAAAGCCATATTTAATACTAAGTGTGGGGAGTGCAGGGGTGTTGAGAAGTGTTCTGTAAATGTCCGTGGAAAATGCATTGATGGATAAAATCCCTCTGTATATTGAATGTCTGTCTTAAGATGAGGAAGCTCACCCTCTGGATAAACATCTTTACCTTTAAGCACTGACCATGGGAAAAGCTTGAGTGTCTAAACAACCAAGGTGGAGCTCATTTGATTTAATTCTGACCACCTCCATCTCAGCTAGTCACCCTGAGCACTCTGGTGCAGTAGCCATGGGTGTGTGTAGCCAGAGGAGGTTGAGGATCATTGTTAGAGATCCAGGAAAGGCTCAGCTTGTCTAAGGAATATGTCTAAATTCCATCAGATTAATTGTGCCATGAATGTTTGTTTTTCTCTGAGTTAACCATATGCAAAGCTGAGGGTGACTTATTCAGTTGTAGATGTCAATACTATAAAGTAAAATGGGATGAGTCCTACCATAAATTTCTACCTAGATACAAAGAGGTTAGATGAATTCCCTCAGATATTTGCCTCTTGTTACAGCATCCAGCACAAAGCTGGATTCCAGCTATGTATTTTTAAAATAAGTTCTTGAGAAGCTTGCCTAATTTCCAGATAAATCAGCAGAAGTACTTGACTTCTTACTTCTCTGGATATGATAAATTCTGACCACAGAAACCATGATACTTCTGAAGAAAACTGAGTCCTTCCATCCTTGCTGAATATTACGTGTTTCCTCTGTCAGGTATCAAGCCAAAACTTGAAATCAAATTCAAGTTAAGTTAAGCTTGAGTTAAACTTGGCTTTGAGTTTCCTTAAATGAAGGCAAGTATGTGGGAAGGGAAGAAAAAGAATGCAACAGAAATCAAACCAAATATATCACTTTTAAACAGAAATCTTTTCTTAGGCATACATTCTTCTTATTCCACGTACCTTATGATCTTTACAAGAAGACTTTTTTTCTGTAGTATTTGTCATACAGGGATTCCAAACTGAAACAGTTTGAATAATTACATCTTACCCTATTCATCTCACTGAAAAGAAATACAATACTTAGATGACACATCTCAAAATATTTATATCATCATATAAAGCTATAGATAGCATTTCCCTTTCCTGAGATAACCTCTTGGTAAAGAAATACACCCTGTTATCCTTGGATCCATGAGTCTATATTTTCTTTTGGCCAATAAATTATTTCCTTATTGCCAGACAAAATTTACTGGTTCTCCTTTTGCAGATATCATATAAATCTGGCACAATGGAAGGGCATGATAACCGTTATCTGGTGAACACCAGGTTTTTTCAGGGAGGAACGCAACATTTTCTCCATATCCATGGGAATAAAGCATAGATCTCAATGGAAGGAAGAAATGCATACATAAGATATATAAGATATAAGATATTAAGTACTGGGAACAGATCAAGTGCCTTTGATTGAAAGTGCCTAGGTTGAAAAATAAACTAAACAACTTCTCCAGTAGTCTGATAGCCGTACCTTCTACCACGCAATGCTGAGACTGTACTAAGCCTCTAAGTCACACTCCTCACGACTCATCACTGCCCCGTGTCCATGTTTGCTCTTGACCTCTATGAGCCAACACAGTCAGTATTTAACTGCTCTGATCTTACCTTCAGTGCTGCAGCTTGTGTGCTATCAGTGCTCATTAGAGTAATTGATCTGGATAATACTGATTTGAACTGATAAATTTTACTTGCCACCAAGTCAGATGCAAACCATTTTTATAAGCGATTAAATATGAACAGAAACTGTAATAAATGGCATGGGATAGATAAAAAGTGATTAAGCAATGCATCATAACCAAGAAATACAATTAATTTCCAATCACTCATGGCCTTTGAAAAAAGAGTGAGTGGCTAATTGAGAGATGTGCTTCAGTCTACTTTATTCACCTGTTGTTGACATAAATGTAGGAATTGCTGGAAGAAATTTTACAATCTGTTTTTGCAGGAAACCAGATTGGCTGCTTAACATGATCCCTTCCAGCCATTGAGTCTCTAAAAATCAGAATCATTTGTGCATTTGCTAACCATGAAAGGATAAAGAAAGGGGTTGTGTGCCAAACTAAAACTAAACTAAGTTCACAGAAATCTGTCGTCGTTTTCCTGTTTTATCTGTTGCATGAATAACAGCATGATTCAATGGATAGGACCTTAAAAGCAAGTAGATATGCATTCAACTCATGCCACCTACTACATGCCTTTAGGAAACTGCCATTCCTGTCTCTACACCTTTGCTATCAAATAAGGGTAACATTGCTCGAGTGAGTTGGTTGAGCGCTTTGAGATTTTCTGAGTGAAAAGCACCATCTAAAATCTAGGTATTAGCTAGACTGCTCTGGTCTAACGTCCTAGGAGACAATGTTTTCCACCATGTCGGTGACATCTATCCCTTGCTATACAAGGTCTCCCGCTTCTCTCCAGACAAGACATGCCCAATAGCATTGAGTAGAGGCCCGTTTGAGTGGATACTGCTTTGTGTTTTGTTTTGGTTTCCTTGGCTCACTGCCTCAGTCTTTGACATGCTCAGCAGCCGGTCCCATGTCACCGTCTCCCGAGGGCTTTGACGTCCGTCGCTCCGCTATCTCCCAAGGCTCTTTTCCCACCCTGTCGTCGGCACTCCCCCACGCAGCAGGACGTCGTGCATAGCTGTGCTCTATGGGTTTGACATCATCATACTTGGGATGTATGACACAAAGTCCCAAGCAGGCTGATGTCAGGCCCAAGATGGCTGCCATCCTGTGTCGGTTTACTATGTACTCTCTGAGTGGGGTTCTCTGCTCATGGCTTTTTAACAACAGCTTGCTCCATGGCAAAAATATTGCAGTGAAAGGAATTCCCCTCTAATGATGGGCTCTTTTCACCAGAGAAAAATACCAATTTTTTATTTCTCTCTCTGTTTCCTTTCTCTCCATCCCGACAGGTGAACTTCATTCTCTTCATTTGCATCATCCGTATCTTAGTCCAGAAGCTGCATTCCCCAGACGTTGGACACAATGAAACCAGCCAATATTCGTAAGTCCTAGACTTTTTCAACCCTATTGTATGGTTTTGGGGAAACCTGTTTGGCTGTTAGCTCATCATTGCATCTGTCTGCACTGATCAGAATCAAGTATTTGTTAATCAATTAAAGATGATCAGAACTCAGGAAATGGGGCATTTGCTAGAATAGCTGGGCATGTTTGATGTCAGTTTGAACAGAGAGGCGAGAAGGCTTTCTCCTGGGATAAACAATGAAGACGTGAGAGCAAAAGTAATGATCATGAAACAAAATAGGCTTTTTCTTTGTATATTCAATATTTATTGGATTCTGAAGGCAGAGGGACCCTGATAACACAGGGTAGCTGTCCACAGTATACAGGCTTTTTTTCTGAACTAGTTACCCTCAGCTCACTTTTTGAAAGGAGAGATCTAGAAAATTAGTTCATTCAGTAGAATCTATGGCAAATTTTCCTTATCTTAAAGCAGACTCCTAAACTAGACTGGATTAATTCAACACTTTTGTCTTCACTTTGAGAAGCAGCACTGTCTCAGAAGTTTTGCTTTACATAATGCTTTTATTCCAGGGACAAAACATTGACCGTAATAGGGCTTTTTATAGTGAACAACATGCAAGTGAGGTCAGCATCGGTCTCAGTGGCCAAGACTGGTCTTAGTTGCAGTATTTTAAGAGGGCAAGAAATCTGTCTATCTGTGTGGATTTATTCTGGCTTCAATGCAAATAAAATAAAAGTTCAGACCATCTTATTTTTGACTCTTGCCACTGTCCTGGCTCGGCATTTCAACTATCCTACATATTTATTAAATGTTTCCTAGAAAAGAACTGAAAAGACAATAGCTCAGTGTCTACATGGTCACTGCTCGTATACCTTTGTCTTTGGAGGGAGCTGTGCACTTACGTACCCTGAAGAATCTGAGCTCAGTTCACCTTTCTGCAAGATGGAAGATAATATCAATACGGTCCTTAAATACTGACCATCCATGACACTGAGTCTTTCTCTCTAGTGATGGTAAATTATGCATTTCATCTCCCTTGAGAGAGATCCTTGGATTTATGGAAGGAAATTCCAGTATTTGACCTTAACTTCTCCCTGCAGCAGCCAAAGCCAATTACCTCTTTTTCTGTCGTCAGAAGGTGCCAACACTGCCAGACCCCGTGCTTTCTATCACCTCCCTTTATGTATTTCCAATTGGGCATTGTATCTTTGTACCCCCAGGATTGCAACAGCTTTGGCCAGGTACATAGATTAAATCAGCATATTGAAATATGTTCTAGTACTAAGCAGCAGCCTGGAGCAGTTGGCTCCCATTCATGTCAGTAGAAGTGCTGCCAACACGCATCGGAAGGGTTATGCCCAGATTACCTCGGAGGTCATGCTAAGCTTTGGGTTCAGGGCTTTTTACTTCACATTTTCCAATGAAGTGGGAGCTTCCAGGAAAGCTCTCTTTGCCTTGTAAACAAACACAGCACAGATGGGCAGTAAGTAACATGGACTCCCACTCTGGCTTGCCAAACAGGAGGTGCTGCTGAAGTACAAATGATCTTCACATCTACAGTTCCTCACCTTCCTTCTCCAACTGGAAAAACATCTCAGTTCCATTAGAGCATGAATCAGTTACTCACTTACAGGTGTCCAAGCCATATGAGGTGCTTTAGGACATTTGAGATATTTGCCTGGACCTGGCACGTAGGACCCAGGACCTTTGGGAGACTTGTACCCTTATACAGTGGCAGCTGGCCACCACCCAGATTGTCTGGGGCACCTGGAAGTCTCTGTTGACTGTATTGACTGCAGTGGGACATGAGACACCACACTTTCCTATGGAAATGAATAAAAAGTATCTCAGCCTGAAGGCTGGATCCCACCAAGGGGAGTTCTCAGTGTGGTCCTAAGTTTTTAATGTTTAAACAGCAATCTGTAGAGACATCTGGGGTCCAGAGCCTTTTATAAATGCCATTAGGCATGTGAACTGCAATTGTAGGTACCTGGATCCTTTTACATGTCATTCTCTTATTACCTAAAATGCTGCTGCTATCTTCAGGGGTTTTACCTGCAGGACCCAAGAGATCTTAGCAAAAAACTGCTGCTAATGATATGTGTGGGTACCCCCTGCCAAATCGCAGAAAAATATGTTTTAAACTAACAACATCGGGGATGTATCATTTGCATTTCTCCGTCCTCTTGTTTATTTTATATAAAAAAAAATAACATGTTGACAGTATTGTTCAGTTCCAACCGGTTTCAGTTTAGCTGCAGGCTGGAAGTTCAGGTGTGTTGCTGACTCACTCATTGATGCTACAGACAGTGAACTGGGCTTTAATGTATTGGAAACTGTGAAAACAAGTCTCCCAAAACAGTTGTCTGGAAATTACAAGAGACATGTGCAAGAATGGGACAGCAATATTTCAGGCAGATAGAAGTTGGTTTCTGAAACAGACATCTTGAGCAAAATTCATCTCTTTCTTTTCTGTACATGTTCATAGATCAATATTATCATCCATGTTTTCTGGGTAACTTTTCCGTTATGCATTCAAGGAGCAGGACTAAAATGGTGGTTGACTCTTATGCACTCCCAAGGAGAGGAGTAGGTTCAGTGCAGGCTAGTGGAGATGCGTTCCCTAAATTACCTGTCACCATGTATATCTGTCAGAGAGGGTAGGTCTAAGAAGTGCACCCTGTGCTGGGAGTGGAAGTAATGAGTTTTTTGAGAAGCCATGGCTTCTAGCAGGTAGATTTAATCAGCTTTGGACAACCTCCCAAGCAGTTCTGCCTCCTGCACAACCAGGCTTTAGCTTCCTGGGAAAAATTACAGCATGACTGGGGAAGATTATTTTCCTCATTGCTGTGTTTGGAGGGGAGTCTTTTAAATATCACAGGGCTAGACCATAGAGCCCTTGCCTCAAAGCAAACTGAGATTTAAAACATCACTCAATATTCTGGGGAAGCTCAGTGCTAGGAGCAAGAGACTGGTTTGGGGTGTTGTACAAAGTAGAGGAGGGGGCTCCTAAGGTTTGGCATTTGTGCACTTTTCATTGCCACAGTCCAGCCAGGAGGAAAAATGTTATAACTGAGGCCCCAGTATTTGACATGGAAATCATAGAACCATTTTGACTGGAAAGGACTTTTAAGATCAGCAAGTCTAACCGTTAACCTTGTACTGCCAAGTCCACCACTAAACCGTGTCCCTAAGCACCACATCTACACATCTTTTAAATACCTCCAGGGATGGTGACTCCACCACTTCCCTAAGCAGCCTGTTCCAGTGCTTGACAACCCTTTCGCTGAAGAAATTTTTCCTGGTATCCAATCTAAACCTCCCCTGGCGCAACTTGAGGCCATTTCCTCTCATTCTGTCATTTGTTACTTGGGAGAAGAGACCAACACCTGCCTCACTACAGCCTCCTTTCAGGTAGTTGTAGAGAGCGATAAGGTCTCCCCTCAGCCTCCTTTTCTTCAAACTACGCAACCCCAGTTCCCTCAGACGCTCCTCATGCTGTCTGCAATGATAAGACAAACTTTTCTAATCCATTGGAGGTTGCAAACAATATCTCTATGAATATTGATCTCCTCTAGGCTGACAGTTCCTGAGAGATTAGGGAGAGAGGAGAGGTCTCTGCAAAGCCAGTATTGATGTTCACTGAACTGTGATATGCTTAGAAAATGAGTTGCTTTCTCATATGTTGGGAGCTGGGGGAATTAGGGCTGGGTCATACTAGTGTGGGTCACACAAGACATCCAAGAGGACTCAGATTTTGGATCTACTCACTATGAGGAGGGATGTGTCTGCTAGTGAGGGATGTGGTAGGAAAGGCAAATTCCTGGAAAGTTCTTTGGCTTCCTACAGGCACTCATTTTGCCTGGAATGAGTTGCACCCAGTGCCTTTCAGCCAGCAGGTATTCCCTGGGGAACCACAGCCTCCAACCACAACCTTAAAGTCAAGCTGTCTTTGGACCAGGCCCGGGGAAAGCTGGAAAGGTCTGCTGGGGCATACAGTGATGAGCATCATCTACATAAAGCTGGCACATCAGCCTTCCCAGTGGGCTTATGCAGATGGCAAATAAATGAAGATAGTCTGAGGGGACTGAGCCTGATGAGACTTTGAAGGTGAAGAGTTTGAAGATGGAAGAACAAGTATGTCCAACATCCCAGCTGTAGTTTTCCTCCAGAAGCCTCTGGGAGAGGGGGACATGGGAGAATGTGGGTGACCAAAGGAGCCAAAACCCCCATAAGCATCCTTAGCCCCTAATAATGATTACATTTAATAAATTGTCATCTCTTCCTAATTAGACCTCTGATTACCCAGCCTGATTCCATTAAGCCACTAATACTGTTCATCCCCCTCCTTTCGAGACATCCATTGTGCAATAGCCTGTCATTATTCTGAGCTAAACATACCATTTCTCTCCCAAAAGCTGTAATTTTCCGAAATCCCAAGCAAACAAAGACAGCCCTAGATGATGATTTAGCTTGTGGAGATGAAAAAAAGATCTCCAGTGGGAGGGGAAGAAGAGAGAAAGGAGAAAGAAATACCTCCATTGAAGTTACTAGGAATAAAGATGTCACATTTTATTTTGTCACTACATCTGAAATCACCAGCCATCTGCAGTCTGCGGGACAAGGAGAAATAACCTATGGCTGATCACTGCCTTAGCTGGAGGCACATGTATATTTATATGAGAGCTGTTAATGAGGAGGAAAGCAAGCCTCTGGAAATGCTCCCAGCATGGTCGTTGGTTAGTTTGAACTGCCTACAGTGACTGTGCCCAGCTGAGAGTCCACCTCCGCATGTCATCGCATCCCAGCCCAGGTTGTCAGAGGGATCCTGGGGAGGTTAGGCTGTGAGGAGCTAGCTCAACACCCTCCGTTTTGCTGTACGCCAGACACTTCTTCCCTGTGGGCAAGGGCAGCCTCCTGATGCTGCCTCACTCGAGACTGCTGTTGAAATGCTGGATGTTCCCAGGACCCCAGGGTAAGTGGCCCATATCACATCTCCTAAGGGCTAACAAAGGCACTTAATATGCATGATACAGGCTACACCATCATGATCCAGGTAATCAGTAAATATGTACTGCAGCAAATTAAAATTTCGGGGTTGCATAGGGCTCAGCTGCAGGATTTCTCACCAGCTTACCCTTTAGCTCGTCTTTCCTCTCCCCTTATAACTCATGTTTGACTTTCCAACAGGAGGCTGGCCAAGTCCACCTTGCTGCTGATCCCTCTCTTTGGCATTCACTACATCATGTTTGCTTTCTTCCCTGACAATTTCAAAGCAGAAGTTAAGCTGGTCTTTGAGCTCGTGGTTGGGTCGTTCCAGGTAAGCCACCTTTTGGGCCACCGGTCAGTCACCAGGTCTGTTGGCAGGGAGAAGTGTAATGAGCTTGACAATGAAATAAGCAAACTTGTAAACTGGGTCTTTGCTGGACCTGCCCAGTACTACTGTTATACCTTTGGAGGAAAAGCTACTCACTCCAGCTTGTCCAGGGTGGAAGATAATTTTATATTTTGTCTCCTGGAACTCAAGGAGAAGATTCTCTCTCCTCATTTTAGCCACCTGAAAAGAAAATGTACCTCTATAAGTTAGTCAACCTGGGATTTTTTGTACTTAAGGGAGAAAAATGAGCACCTCAGTTGAGTATATATATTATTGACATGGTGTAAGATGAGAGAAATCACCTTTAGGAGGAGTGCCTTTCTGGCCATTAACAGGAGTCTAGTCTGTCTTCAACCAGTTGACTTGCATGAATTTTCTTCTCTGTTAATAAGCCAAGTCCTGCTGGTAGATCCTGCTCAAGCAGGATTCCAGTTCATTGGCATAGGAGGCAGGTTCCCCATGAGGATGGATAATGGGTCTGTCCTCCACATTAATCTTTAGGAAGACCTGATGGAGTTTGCTTCTTAGACCCTCCCACATGCTTCACTTCAGTCAGTTCTGGTGTTGGGCTGTTAACCTTGGCTCTGCTCTGAGTGAAAAGAAGCACTTATTTATGTATTTCGTCCCATTGCATCCATTCATTAATCAGCTCCAGCAACTTTGTGTTCCCATAGCCTGCAAGCAGGATCTGTCTGTACCATACACGTGTCAGTGGCGTGCTTTGTTCAGTGGTGAATGAGTTAATGTCCCTGTCTGCATCATCATCACTTCACATCTGGCATCTCTTCTTTGAGAGATGAATGGATCTACACTCACTGCTTGTGATCTACACTCACTGCTTGTCTTTAGTGTTTGCAGCCATAAGGGCTAGAGATAAGTTTATTTTATTTTTTTTCAGTGAAAGCTGAGATTTACAAAAATGAGGTGTCACTGCAGGGGAGATGGGAAAGGAACAGTTTAGCCCTATAACATATCTAAGATCATTCTGACCTTGATGAAGTACTAATGAGCATGATTAGATCTCCCCAGTTTCAGCAGGAAAGTTAGGTCTAGTATCCCATCCAGTTGCCTCTAATGCCCCAGTTTGAATGACCAAGTGTCCCTCTGAGAGCTGAGCTGACTGCTGATGGCTTTAAACACCAGTCTGGAGCAATCTTTGAACTCACACCCATACATCTGCTGCAAGGTACCTTAACCAATCTTCCCCTGCTCCTTTTATAGGGAAAAGGCAATCAAGTGGTTTCTAAGGGGCACCTTAGCAGTTCCCCAGCAGTGTGCCCTTTCTCCAAGGCTGCAGTGAGTTTTAGAGGTGCTAACAGCCTGTTGTCTCCTTTCCCCTAGGGATTTGTGGTGGCTGTCCTCTACTGTTTTCTCAATGGGGAGGTAAGATCAACAGTATTGTTTGGATAATGCTTGCAGCCAATTGAATGCTTGTGAAGAGTGAGTTGAGACATGTCCCATTCCTGATGTTACCATATCGGGGGAAGCATCCAAATCAAATAGCTCATTCCAGAAAAACAACTTAACCATTTGCCTGACAGTTTCCAGCACAATTAATAAACATATTAAGACTTTTGTGTAGTATTGCTGCTGCTGAGACCATCCTTTACTCATGAGACAGCATCAGCAGAATTCCCATATGACCTTGCATAAACCCTGATCCAAAGAGACCACCTTCAGCAGGGGAGGATAAAGTCTGTCTTCTAAGCCCTACTCATGCTTGGCGTCTCAATGAATCCTCCACAGAACCAGGCCACTGTCAGGATGGAGGCTCGTTAGTGCAGTGATATTTTTGCTCCATCTGCCCATAAGAAATTCAGCAGAGAATAATTAAACCCATATCACAAAGGCTCCCAAGTAGGTGTGAGCAGCTAAAAACTTGGAGCCGCTCTCAGCTGGAGCACGTTCAGCTCAATAAACTGAGCACGGACAAGAAAGAAGCAGCTGTGATCTGGGTTTGTGTTCCAGCTTCCTAGGGAGAGGAAGAGTGTCCAGAATCACAATTTATACTCTTACAGCTCTGATGCTGCTTTCAGCCATGCTGATGCCATGTGTACATCACACAGTGACATGCAGGGCAGATAGCCCAGCTCCAGCAGAGACCTTTGCCAGTAAGCTTGTGTGGAGCAAGACAGAAATACACAAAGTTATTAATGATTCAGAACCGATACAGGCATTGACGTGACTTGTTAGGCACAGACCAGTGCCAGGTAAACGTGCTTCTACCTTACAGGCATTGATCTTGCCTTTCCACCTCTCCAGTCCTGGGGCTTGCGTCCTGGTGGTGTACTATTCCTGTGCTTGCTGATCCCAGAGACCCTCAGACACAGCTGTTTTATCTAATTCATAGTGTTATCTAAAAATTTGGACTGGAAAGCTGCAGGAGAAGACAGGGATGGTGGCCAGATTTGTTCAGGATTTGAATCTGGACACTGTAAGCCAGGTGATGTATGTAAACTCCCTGAGCAGGAACAAGTAGCTTCTATCAAAAAAGCATAGCTGTATTGACAACTTTGCAAACAAGCTATAGTTAAATCATGTGTATTTGGACAAAAACAGGGCAGTGAAAAAAAAATTATTAATTCTACTCACAAAGTGTAGAATATGTTGCCATTAAGTTGTCTAGCACTTTCACTGTATCAATAAGCAATTCCCTGTGCTCACCTTTCTGCTGAAGCTCAGGTATTTCTGCTCTAATAGTTCACTGGCTGGAGTGTGACCTCTCTCTATGTGGCCAAAAGTTCTGGCCAGGTTGAGTTTAGTGACCTTTATAAAATAATTGTTGGCCCCTTGGTAGGTGGGTCACCCATTGCTACTCACACAATCAAGTCAAAGCAATGGAAGATTCTCCCCTCTGCTGATTTGCTTGTCTTTCCACCACCTAGGTCCAAGCTGAGCTCAAGCGAAAGTGGCGGAGGTGGCATCTGGAGCGGTTCCTGGGCTCGGACATGAAGTATCACCACCCTTCCTTAGGCAGCAATGGCACCAACTTCAGCACCCAGATCTCCATGCTGACCAAGTGCTCACCAAAGACACGCCGGTGCTCTGGCTTCCAGGCTGAATTCTCTCTGGTGTGATGGGGAAAGGGTACCCGAGCACTGAGCATCCAAGAGAGAAACTGAGACACAGAAGGATCCCCAGGAATCAGTGATATGATGGCAAACTCTTGTGAAATGACATGCTCCACATGAGCCAACAGAGGACACAAAACTGGAAAAGCCACTGGCATCCAGAACAAGATCAGACAAGCCAAGAGACAGAGAATTACTTTTCCTCTCCCTCTTTGCAGACCTTTCACTCTTAAGTTTCAAGCCCTCAGGGGTTGATAACTACGAGTAAAGGTCCCAGTCCCTTGAGGAGAGTTTGGGAGATCCTGATGTGTCATAAATAATGAAGCATGAGGGGTAAGGGAGGGGAGAGCCTGAGGCCTTGGTGGCTTTACCAGAACCGGCATCTCTGAAACAGATAAATTGCACTTTTTAAAAAATGAGCCAGTAAAGGAGAGAGGGAGGCAAGAAGCAGCAAAAAAAGTAAAATGCCAAACATATGAATGTGCCACAAGTCCCGTTGGCAAGAGGTGCTGATAAGGCACCGAAGACAGAGTCGGGACACGGGGAGAAGGGACTGGAGGAACACGAGCAGGAAGGGGAGAGGCCAGCGCATGGCCCCTGCCTCTGCGTTTACACATGTGAAGGTGAAGCTGCAGCACCAGAGAAGCCCCTCGGAGGATGCCCCGGTGCTGCAGTGTGTTCTGCTAATTGCCCACCATCCTTGTTAGCAAAAGCTTTCCAAGCACCCTCGGGTGCCCTCTGGAAAAGCAGGTCACTGAGAAGGAACAGCATGAATGCCCTTCTCTGCGCTATGTTCATGACAGCGTGTTTTGTTTTGTTGTTTTCAATGAACAGGAAACTCAATTTGCATGTATAAAACCAGGTACAGATGCCAAAAGCGGAGCACGGCTGTGTTTTTCATTCTTTTTAAGTTCGCCCATAAATCTTGGTGCATTAACGCACCCAAGATCATTAGGGATCAGGGGAAAACAATTGGTCTGTAATTTGTTTGCACTTGCTTAGCACACACTGCCAGGAGAGCGAGATGTAGAACCCTGTAATCCTTAATTGAATCAGACCTGCCATAAGGAGCCACTCTCCAGATGAAAAAATCAGCATCACAGCAGCAGGCAGAATTGCTTTCATCAGAACAAGGTTGTCTCAGAACTAACTGGCACTCCAGGAGTCAGGAAGCAGTGAAGGAGCTATTAAATTGATTTCTTCTTCAGCTTTTGTGGGGAGCTTTCATCCTACGATGAAGGCATTGTTAGAACTTTAAGATGTGCTTGTGTATTTTACCTCTTTTCTGAAGGCCTGTTAGTTTCCATATAGGGGCAATCCCTATTTGAAGAAAGCACATATCCTGTGAAGATCCTGTTAAAACCGAGGGAATAGTTATTTTTTAATTTTCTTTTCTTGGAAGGGCGAAGGAGAGGTGTGAAGCCAAATCCTGCTCAGACATGCCAGGCTGGCGTCTTGCAGGGCATCACATGCAGCTCAGGCTCCCAGGCGCTGCATTCGAGACAATCCCCGCAATCCCAAACTCAGAAGATGTCTATGACAACACAAGGATCCAGATGCTTGTGTTTGTGTCCCACCCAACTGCATCAAATGGGATTGCACCAGTTTTATGCTGGGGGTGGGAAATCCCTGCCCAGCTCAGGTGTGCACTTAGTAATTGGGTTGCCGTCATTCTGCTACATCCAGTACCTGAAGGGGCTACAGGAAAGCTGGAGAGGGACTTTTTACAAGGGCATGGAGTGATAGGATGAGGGGGAATGGTTTTAAACTGAAAGAGGGGAGATTTAGATTAGATATTAGGAAGAAATTCTTTCCTGTGAGGGTGGTGAGACACTGGCCCAGGTTGCCTAGAGAAGTTGTGGCTGCCCCCTCCCTGGCAGTGTGTAAGGCCAGGCTGGATGGGGCTTGGAGCAACCTGGTCTAGTGGAAGGTGTCCCTGCCTGTGGCAGGGGGGTGGGAACTAGATGGTCTTTAAGGTCCCTTCCAACCCAAACCAGTCTGTGATTCTATGATTCTATACTATAACATGCCATAGCACTGTCCTTGTGAAGGACAGTATGGGTCACCAATGCACATACAGGTTAAGGAAGGTGTGCTCCTTTTTCAGAGTTCAGAGCTCAACTTATCCACCAGGTACTAACAGTACCTTTACTGTACTTCTTTTTCTTCATAATGAAATGTAGTTCATAGAAGGGAAGCATCTGTTTGGCGAGTTTGGGGTTTGTTTTGCTTGCTTGTTTGCTTGCCTTAGGCATCTGTGACTCACTGTCAACAAACCACACTGAGCCCAGGAGGAGAGATACAGATCTGGACATCCAGTTCCTTTCTCAGTTCTGAGAGGGTGGTTGTTCCATGCCATAACCCTCCCCAGAGCTATATCTGTTATCATCTGAGCTCGATGCTTCCAAAATATTTCTCCACATGTGGGACTGAGAACAGCGTAGAGGGCTGAAGTCAGTAAGGGGCATGAGATACTCTGATACAACTGCCATGAAGGGTAGACATGCAGTCATGAGTTTTCAGTGAGCTAGCTCAGATGCTGTCACAGTGTAGCCATGGCTACCCAGACTGCAAAACCTAAGAGGATAGGAAGATATTGTGAAGATAGTCATAATGAGCTCCATGGTCCTGCAATTAAAGTGCTGACGAGACCCCAGGCTAGCCAGGTGAAAGCCATCTTTTTTATGGCTACATTACACTGAAAGCATATCATTAGCAGTTAGAATCCATCACTGATGTGCCATAAGATCATCAAAATCCTCTCTTAGCAGCTCTCTAATTCCCAAAATCCAGAGAAACCAAGAGAATGCTTAAAATTTCCCCCATGCAAGCATACTGAAGCCCTTATGCCCTGATACCCCAGGAACAAGGTCCCCATTAAAATCTCTGTGAGGTTTTCAGAAGGAAGGACCATCTTTGTGTTTGGTGCTGGCGTTGCTCTGGTGAGTGGTTTCAGTTCTGGATTAGGACTCACACAGAAGATGCTGGAGAAGTCACACCAGTACCATCAGTTCTTCTCCTGTGCCTGGTTCAAAGCAAGGATTTGACCAAGCTCTGCATTTCACCAAGGGAATGGCTAGCTGCAAGGAAGCCCAGAAGCAGCAAGTGAAAGCTCTCTCTCAGCTTCCAAGTTGTTCCACTTGGTATGAAATGCTTCCTCTCACTGGTTCAATGTTTGAAAGCAACATCAGTCTGGGAAAGATTTGATTCATCAGGCTGCAAAGTCATTCATCATGGTAGATGCTTATGCCCAACAAAATTGGTTGGCTGCAGAGAATCACTGCCAAATCTTGTTAATGCATCCACTGAGGTGCCTAAGGTGTGAACTTGAATCCCAGGCCCAGACAAGCAGAGGAGGAGTTTGAGCACAGAGCTGTTGAGTATAAGTGACACACCATTGCCAGCAACCTCCTTTGTGAGGTTCCCATCTCTTTTAGGCAGCCTTGCTGGGCTGGAAGGTCCATGTCTGTGAGCCGTGAGCAGTTAGACACATTGTGCATTTTCCCTCTGTTGTTCTTCACCTTCCTTTTCCTCTCCCTGTGCTTGTAACTCCATCTGCAGGAGGACCTTCCGCTTTGTACTTACATCTCTTCCGTTTCAGCCCTGTGGTAGCCTGTGCCAGCATCAACCACCTGCCAAAGGCAGTGAGAATGGGTTGCCTTTTAGAGATACTGCAGGGAAAAATTCAGCTGGCTATTTACCCATGCCACAGGGCCTTCTGCAGCCCGTGAGATTCACCACCAGGCTATTCTGCATGGGAGCCTCAAGATAGGATATGACCTAAACTGAGGGGCTCCTTCAAAAAACGTTGACTGCATCAACCTGCCAGGAGCAGTGCCTCCAGGCATCCTACTTGCAATGATTTCATCACCGAACATCCAGCCACGTTGCCATTGTGCTGTCAAGGGTGTTTGAGAGATTAAATGAATGGGCTGAATATACCTGCCGTGACAGGCATGGCAATATTAGTGACGCAGGCAGTGCAGAGCTGCCAGCCCAGCTGTGCTGGCCTCATGTTTCAGGAGAAGAGAGAAGTCAGTGGTGAAATCAGAGCTTTCCACTCTGGGGATATGAGCAATCAAGTGAAGGCTGACATTCAGATCAAGTCCTCATTTAAGTGGCTTATTGCAGGAATTTGGCCCCATAACTTGGCCTCCTCTGCTTTGTTTTTCATCCAACTCATCAGTAAAATGGAGTTCAAGGACCTTGCTGCAGCCCCAAATGACAAACCCATCTGCGTTGTCCTGAACCCATGCAGAACACACGCTGCAGTGCTCAGGGCTGCTGCTCACAGAGCACCACTCTGACCCTTTAACTCTGGTGTAACACAGGAATGACCCCAGTGAAGGCAACTGCATTAATTTGTTGCAAAATAAGATTAAGAGGCATACCTGGATGTGACAAGCTTTTAGATATGTTTGAGGATCATGGATTTGGACTCCAAAACTCTTTACAGAAATCAGGCCAAATTCTGATCCCACTTGCACCAATCAGTTCTCCTCAGTGACTCCTGAATTACATCAACATTAAACTGGAATTTGCCTTTAGAATAATTCCTTTATCTTCAGCCTGGAATTGTTTACTCCCTTTTTATACCAGTGAGAGATCAAATCCCTCCTGTTAATTAGTCATTTTATATTTCAGTGATTAAACTATTAAACAATTATTAATAAGTATGGAACAATTAAAATATAAAAATTAAATTATTGTCTCAAGGTCTAGAGGTACAAAGTTCAATGCTAACATTAGACTGTAGATATTTCTATTCAACTGGGACCTATATTGCTCTGTGGCCCTCTCATAAGCAGCAAGAAATGAGAATATGACAGCATTTAGGCTTTAAAAAAGAGCAGTAAAGAAACTCTAGGCTGTGGCAGAATTTCAGGGCATTAACTTGAAACTAATTTTTAAAATCAGAGGTATATATGCAGCAGCATCATTACTGCAGTTACGGAATGAAAAAGGAATCCCAAGAAAGCCCAGGAGACAAAACACTTGAATATTTTTTTTTTATTTATTTTATTTTATTTTATTTTGTAGGAAGCAGTTACATTTTTCTCAAGGAAGGTATTACTGGAGAAAAAAACATTTTAGAATCAATTTTGTACGTTAACTAATCAGCAGATTTGCTTCTTTCTCAATATCCCACTTGGTTCCTGTTCAGCTCAGAAGCAATGAGAAGGCCAACCGTATCCTGGGCTGCATCCCCAGCAGCGTGGCCAGCAGGGCGAGGGAGGGGATTCTGCCCCTCTGCTCTGCTCTCATGAGACCCCCCCTGCAGTGCTGCGTCCAGCTCTGGGGGCCCCCAACATCAGAAGGACATGGAGCTGTTGGAGCGAGTCCAGAGGAGGCCACGGAGACTGGAAGATGAATCTAAGTTTAACACCAAAGCCATGTAAAACATTCTTCCTCCCCACTGTGTCCCAGCCTCTCTGCTTTCAGGTAGGGCGTTTAGCTTAAGAAAATATCTCGACTGGGGTGTTGATACAGCCCAGGCACCCCTGTGCTTCCTCCCAAGGCATCTCTGCACCAATGAATGTGCCAAACTCTTGGAGACAAGGACTGTAGTCCTGAGCTCCCTGACTCACAATGCAACTTTGCACTTTTCACACACCGATGCTTATGGTGGCGAGGACCATAAAGCTTCTTGATTGTAGATGACCCTCGAAGAGCAGGGGGCCAAGCCCTTGGCCTCGTCTATACCCATATCATTCTGGAATGACACTGCTGTTCTCATTCCGGAACTAAACTGGTGAAATAGGGAAAAGAATTAAGTCCCAGACTGGTATGTGAAGTAAGATGTCCCAAAATCCAGAACAGCATGGATTTCAATCCATTTTCTTTCAGTCAGTCAACTTTTCACCCCATCTCCCAACCCAGTATTTACATACCAGTCTGATGAGGTATAATTACAATGACTGATCTTGTTATTTCCCCTGGAGATCCGTACAACTGTAAACTATGGCTTTTAGGAATTAAGAGTTTCCTGCACCCACGGGACATCTCTTCCACCTCCTACTGTCTGAACGTCCTAACTTCTTGTTGCTTTCATGGTTTTGCGCTATATACTGAAGAGCCCTGGGTTTGCAGCCCTGGTTGTTTCTAGCATACTGTGAAATCACAGGGAAGAAGACAAACATTGGGACTGGAAACTACGTAACAGGTCTGTAAGGGAAATAATGCCCGTTTGGGTTCTGAGGGCCAGGCCTTTAGGACACGCAAACTGGCATCAGCAGAGCACTAGTGTTTTATACCCCAGTTTTGTGGATATTGTAAATTTGTACATAGAGGAAATCTGAATAGCACATTTAAAAAAAAAAACCAACACATTTTTGATACTCTGATGATGACAGATTAAGTTCAAAAAGGCACTTTTGAATTCAAAAGTGCATTTTTCAGACTCTGTTTCAAACGCCTCAAGCTGCTGTTCAGTAGCTGGTGCCAACTGACTCTTCTCACTCAAACTGTAAGCACCTCTGCTCTGCCCTCCTGTAAATAGCCTTTGACAGCAAAGAGTGATAAAAACTGGCTATGAACAGAGAATCACAGTCTCTGTGGACTTCTGTGTACCTAGGTGCTTGTGATGTATTCTTCATGCCAGTGAGAACAGGCCTGCTTGCTCAGCACAGGTGAAATCTCCGCCTTGTTTCATGGCCTTTTGTCCGATGTTATTTATTTTGTTCTGACTCTGTACATATGCAATGAATTGACTTTTTTTTCCTTTGTATTTGATTCTTCTCCTTGCTTCAGAGGAGGTTCTTCTCTGTGGTTGACACTGCTGAAAACAAGCAATAAAACCATTGTGAAGACATTGTGTCTAAGATGTTCCACCTGATATTTTAATTTGTTTTTCTTAGTCCTAAAGAAGACACAGACAGAGGAGGAGAGGCTAAGAAGGAGGTAGTGAGCAGGTAAGGTGGTTGTCTAGAGCTAGGCCTAATGATCTCATACTTTGTAAGTTTAGCCAGATAGACCAAATAGCTCTCAAAATGGGACATCTTTGAGAACACCTGTGCCAGCAGAAGAATCAGTACCAGCCCCAGCATGAGCAATCCCTAAAACCACCACAATGAAGGCAACAGCACTGCATGAGCTAGATGGCTGGATGCAATGTCTTCTGGAGGTAGGACTCATGCATGGAGGTAATAATCATGCAATTGGAAACATACCATAGTTCTTTTGCTACGATCAAGCGATGTTAAATGATTCCTGTATTTGTAGGTACGTACACTCATGCACATACATATACATGTATTGATTGTCACAAGTGTAGGGTTGAATGCTGGAATATCCTCTAACTCGCTCACTATGCTGTGCTGTTCAAATTCATCCCCATGAGAATCCCCTCAGTACCCTGGATGGACGGACAAAAGATAAGGGCTGTCTTTTACATCACAGACTGTAGCAGTTCATAACGACCCTCCAAGAATCAGAAAGCCCCAAGATATGCAAAAAAACATGGTGGTCCTCATTCCCTTCAGGGCTGAACACGCTCAAACTGCCAGTCATTCAGGCTACATGGTAGAACCTGTGAGCAGCTTTTCGAGAGCAGACACGATGGGTCCATTTCACCTGCAGAAATCCCACACTGCTGCAAGAAACCAAAATGCTTTACCTATGAGATGCACAAGAGAGCTGCCATCCAGTGCTCTCTGCAACATTTGGCATATATAATGACTAAGGGCATCTTACAATGCAATTTCCAGCTCAAGGCGGTGGTTTGACTTGGGCTTGTCACAACCAGATGATTCCACAGCACTGGTGGTGTAATTTCATAATCTGAGCATTATGAAAACTTCCTGCCTTCAGCTCTTACAACTAGACCCTCAATCGCCCACCTCAGTACTGTACATGCAGACCCTCACTGTACATTCATATACAAACACAATACATCTGACTGTAGCAATAATTATACGAGTGGGTAATTAACAACTTGCAGGTGTAAAGGGAAGCACAACAGTTGGGTCTGGGGTTAAGCATCCTGCTGCTTGGCTGTTTCTTTAGTTTGCCTTTGGGACTTAGGTTAAGCTAGTCCTCCGAATGTGTTGTTTATCCACCTCAAAAGGAACGCCTTGATTTTTTGGAAATGCAGAGTTCATTGGATCTTTTCAATGTGAAGAACAAATTTGTCTACTTAAATCCTTTCACATACTCTCTGGGCTGAAAGTAGCTCTCTCCATGGAAAGAAAGGGACTGGTGTTCGAACATGGATTTTGCAAAGCCTCCAAATCTCTGCTAGCTGATTCCAATTCATTAGCAAGCCATTTAAATCAACACTTCTTTGAGGCACAGAATTGCCCAGTAGGGCTAATGAGACTTAACACTCTTCCTTTCCATTTCCACTGCCTCTGCATGGAGCTGGGGGTACTGCAAAGCTCAGGTCTGTCCCTGCCTCCTCAACACACTGTGCGTGCCAGGAGCTGGCATCTTGTACACTGGTCCCTGGAGCAGCAGGCACAGCAGTAGTGCTCAGCCTGGGGGGACTGTGTTCTTTCCTACCCTGCCAGGTGACCTGATACCTCCTGAGCCTCATATGGTGACCTTAGCTTTGCAGCTTCCTCCAGCTTTCCCAAGAGTGCTGCATCTGCCCCTGCATCATGTCTGTGTTTCATCCTTGCTGTGTGCCCAGTTCAGTAGCTCTGTCTTTTCAGGTCTTTATTGCTCAGAACAAAGCATGAGCCTTCCTCTGTGTTGGAGAAATGCCTAGCAGGCAACTACGAGTGAACAGTAATTAGTTGTATAAAAGACACGTTATTTAATGCACGTGAATATTAGGCAGTGAAAATAGATCACAGTGAGAGGTCAGTGAGCTTTTCCTTGTCCATAGGGTCAGTTCCACAGCTCACCCCCTTTTTCAGTTGATTTACACCCACTGTTCACACTACTGATAAAGGTCAAATCTACAACTAGGGATGGCAAGTCTTGACTATATATGTCCCTCCTTTCTGCGTGGATTAAGCATTTTCATTTAAAAGCAAAGGGTCTAATGCTCTGGGCCATTCTGAGAAGCAAAGCTGTTGCATACTGACTTTCACTGGATCCCTCTGTGTATTAAATGAGAAATCATAAAAACAGCTTTCAAAGGCTGGAGAAAGGCAAGATCAGCCAATTCAATTTATTGTGTGTCTATAGAGGTGAAGATAATCATACTGCCAAAAAATGTCTTTCACATGAGGAACTCCAATCACTTCCCAGAAATTAACTAGTGTAAGTGGCTTTGATGAAGGTCACCTAAGAATTCTGAGGCAAAACTCAACCCAACCATCTTTGATCCCTGCTGTGTGTCCTCTGTGCAAGAGCCATCCTTCCTGGTTTACAATGAGCATAGCATTGCTTTTCTTAGACACACACCATTATTCTGAATTTGATAGGACATGCGGTCACGTATATCTGGAAATTTTTGAGCTTTTAGAGCTTCTTTGTGTAAGTTCAGTGGTGAAGTGGCTTTTCATGACTGCAAAAACATCATTCTCTATAAGAAAAATCCATGATTAAAAATGTCCAGTGGCATCCTTTTCCTTTGATCCCCTGTGGTTTCCATGGCAAAATGCCAGGACGAGGACTTTTGTGATCTCCATGACATTAAAACAATTTCCTGTGTAGTGAATCAATTTTAGCAGTTAAATTATCTTCACTCCACATACAACCAGTTGCACTCAATCCCTCCCACTGGGCATGTAAAGTCTGAACCGTGACTCAATGCAATCCGCAGAAAGAGTCTGGCTGCCCTCAGACAAGTTCAGAAAGACTCTGGATTGTCCAAGGATCACAAGGAAGTGTAGCACAAAGAGCCTAGGCACTGTGTTACTGCTGTGATACTGTACACTTTGAAAGTCTTAAAACCTCTTCCGATGCTGACACATGCTCGCAGAGGAGTCATTCCTACTGGTATAACTCCCTATGCATTTAATGTTCTGTTGGATCATATGAACAAAGCCAGGTAAGTTGAAATGTCATCTCAAAATAGCCATTTCCCACATAGTGGTATTCTCAGAACTAAATTGGCCTTGCGGCCACAGAACAGGGAAGGCAAGAGTTTTGTGTATATGGCATTAGGTCCCCCCTTACAGTGCTCGGTGATGAAGCCCCTCCTACAGTCCATCCCTGCCCCCATCACACTACTGATTGAACCTCTCCCCTTGGAAATATCTCCACTCTGCCCAGCTGAGATCAAAGCCTTGAACCCTTAGCACACACAGCTTAAGAGTACAGGCACTAACTTGGCATGCTGAAATCAGCCAACATCACCCTGCTCTTGGTTTTCAGAGCAACTCTACGTAATTATTGCACATTGACTGGGACAGGGGGGGCGAGAGAAAGGAAAACATCTGACTTGTAAGCCTGAAGGCTGGTGTGCTTGTTGGGGAACCAAGACCAAGACACTCTAAAACACACTTCATTGTCCAAACATCAAGAGGACAATTACTGCAACTCAAAACTTCAGTACTTTGATAGTTAGCTGTCCTGGGTGACTAACAGGAGTCCTGTCACTTAATATCAGCTCCAAATCAAGGAGAAAGGAGACTCGAAGCAGGGTATCTAGTGAGCACAGCAAGCACGTCATTAGCTCTGGAGAGTTCTCCACTTTTCCAGCAGGTGACACAAAAGTCTTTAGAAACTGAGAGGTGTGTGTGGGAGCTGGGCAGTGGCTTTTAAAGTACAGTGATGCCAATTAGTGATGTGAAGAAAACTGGGGTAGAACCACGTCATACCAACACTCACATATTTGTATATCTTACCCTTCCTTCTGGCAGGTCCTGACAACAGGTTGCACCCCATTGTCACTTTTTACCTGAATCCACATGTGAATGTTATTTACAAAGGAAGGAAAATACCGGCAGCAAGACCCCAATACTGAGTTGGCCACTGCTGCCAAGAATCTGCCTCCCCCAACCCTTGCAGATTTACTTCACTGGAATGCCTAATCAATGGCTGTTTCTTATCAACCACTTAACTCTGAGCTCTTTGGCATAAAGCAGTTAGAAGCCACAATATTTCATTACATCTTATCTGCTCCCAGCTAAAAAATATGGGGATCTGATAGAAACATGGCTTCAGTCTACAGCGATGAAGGAATTTATTACGCGGAATAGATTTATGCATGTAATCTGATTTCTGGTTTGGACTGGGTGCAGCTTTTCATTGCATCCCATCATGTATTTCCCACCAAGTCAATGCCTCTATGATCTAATTCTCTGCTAAACTCCAGCCCTCTCTCCTTGTGTCCCATTTAGTTCATAGGTAGCAGTCTAAACAGAGGGGTCCTTGGGAGCTATTCCAGCAAAGCTCTTTGGCTTTTGAGAAAATGCCAAACATGTTGGTCTACGATAGGAGAAGGTCCACAGGTCCACACACACCTCACAGCTTGCAGAGCTCTCCCTGAGACAGCAGTAAGCATGAGTGCAAGTTACTCAGCCCACTCCTCCCGCTGCCACAGCCTGTGTGGCCTTGTCCTCTTGGTTGAGTCTGAACTCATCCTTTTCTTGATTCATGACGGCCACATTTCCAAGGATCTGTTTGTAAATTAGAAGGTTATATATAATCACAGTTATTTATCTGATCTTAGGAAGAAGACTGAACGGTTTTCTCCTTTCCTGCTTCCATTACTGGCCAGGCACCAGCAGTTTCTCAGAGGATTACTGTCATTGTGGCCAGAGCTGGACAAGGATAAAGCTTAGAATGAAAATTATAGAGTACGCCTCACTTCTGGACTCTCACCAGCTCCCCCATCCCAGAGGAAATCTTTGGCTGTCATATCAGCTGGATTGGTTATTAGGACTTGTGTGAATAACTGATTGCATTTTTTTTGGCTGCTGAGGAGTGAAGGGAAGGAAAAAAAATTCATGGTTTATTTTGAAAAAAAAACAAACAAACAAAAAAAACCCCTGTGGTTTATTTTGAACAAAGTGTTAAAACAGACACATTATTAATATTTTCCCCTGAAAGAAGAAACATAAAAAATAAACTGATATGGAATGAAATATTTCACTTCAGCCATTTGAAATTATAACAAAAAAAAAACAAAAGAAAAAAAAGTCAAGATAAACTCAAATGCATTCAGAAGAAATGAAGAAAGGCCAGCACTGCCTCCCTTCCCCTAACTCACCTTACAGCCAGAGCAACTATGTAGGGTGAGAGCAACAACTTGGATCTTCGAGATCGCATTCTTTTACATTATGCATAGTTGAATGAGATTAATTTATTTACTAGAGTATTAAATAGAAGAATTTGAAATCCCTCAGCTCTTTCCAGTTGCGCTGTTATGACTTTCTATAACTGGAAGAAACTGGGGCTCACGTGCTTGTGCTCTCTCATCCCTTTCCCAGCCTGGTCAGTTCTAATCACCAGCCTGGGGAGTCGCGCTGTGTTTCAGTACCTTTTGCAAATGGTACCTTTTTTAGATGCACGTTTTTCTTTCCTTCTGTAGGACACCACAGGTTTGTCTAATTCACAACGGAAATTAGACATTTCTTCAAGCTAGGAAAGGCTTAAGATATTGAAACAAAGTGTAACGTTATACAAAACAGCACAACCCAAAGAGTGAGTCTGGGCCACCCTCTCAGAATATTGTATAGGCTAGCTTGGTAACCCCTACTGTCTAAGGTGGCAACTTGTAAGTAGAATTAAACTTATTGGAAGGCTTAGCAGAGTTAGTTTATGCACAATAATTTTTCTACGTGGGTAATGTTTCCAAAATGGTGATCAAAATTAATTCTCGTTGCTGCAATGTCCTACTAAACCACTTCTACAGCTCACTTCTTCTATGTACATGATGATTAATTTGTATATAGTTTATAATACACATAATTTTTGTGGCAGATTAGAAGCACAAGGGTTGCATCTGTGGAGCTAAGCAGTGGTAAGAGTCAATGGGCACCTTTCCTGATGTCAACAAAAGATACATATAATTCAGCAACTCTCATCATTCAAATGCCAACCTAATTACACTGCAGAATGTAAATTAATGGAACATTCTTTTGAGAGCCGCTCAGATCCATAGTAATGTTCCAGTTCTGGAAGTTGGCCAAGCCTTGAACAATAGTGAAATTCTTCAGATTCAATATTGTCTGAAGTGCTGCGGCCTGTTCACAGTGAAAAAGCTTTTTAGGTGTTGTTAACTCAAAGACCAAAGTAGTAATTACTCCGGCAACGGAGAAATTTCTAGGGAGCGTTTGAGATGGGTTCCAAGTGGATCACACACACTCAGCTAGAACATACCTCTTGTCAGAAGAAAAACAAGTACTTGAAAAAGCAAAGGATTTGCAAAGTGCTGGTGAAGTGTAGTGTGAGACACAGGTTTGAAGCACTTCAGCGATGAAGATAAATGAGAGTCCTCACTATTGTACAGAATCTGGCTGCAGAAACTCATTACCAAAGTTTTTTCTTTTCATGAACCAAATGAAAAGCAAATTAAAAATAATACAGTGCAACTTGGTGAGGTGGACAATGCAGATTCCCATTATTCTGATGTCCCATTTATTCTGAACTCCCATTTAAAGCTGTTCCGACCTCCTCAGATGTGAGCACTTCAGTTAAATAGGTTTGCTTTCTTCATATAATCTTAACAGGGCAGGTACAAATTCCTAGCATCAGCCAGGAGAATGCATCTGATAGACCCCATTCAACCACAAGTTGAATTTAGCCACCGAATGTGGAAAAACCTTCCACCCAATGTCTCTCTTCATAAAGACATTGAGACAAGAAGTTGAAAAACTACATTTCATTGCACGTAGAGCGTCACAGTTTTCTCTCTGTTAAGTGGGCCAGAGTGTGAAAAACTATTGCCAGCTTTGTAAACAGAAAGCAAAGAGCAATTGTTATTGTAGTATTGACTTTCTGGGTGAAATTCCTCTCACCCAGTTTTATGTATCTGTCTATTATGCAGTTGTTAATGTCAGAGCCACTCATTTGGACTCCTTTCTAGGGAGCTCTTGTCAATGTATTTAATTCAGCTTAGGGGGAAATTCATCTGTCCAGGTGCAGCAGATAAATTGAGGCAACTGAGAGACAAAATACACTCGAATAACCCCAGATTGTCTGATTTAGGACTTTGGAAGCTAAAAAAAAGAGCAGACTTGAAATTACTGATTCTTCTGTTTGAAAGGGGTAAAATGTCCACCATGCAAAGACCTTCGCTCCCAGAATGCATTGCATGCAAACTGTAGAGAAAGGATTTAGAGATGCACGATGGATGTGAACTGGTCTGCAAAGGTCTAATGTGATGACTACAGAGGTGTTGCCAAGGGGAACCTGGACATTCAATGAATTGGTGGATCACCACCACCTAAAGCTGTCCTTGACCTTCTGAGACACAGATACTCTGGTTCCAGTCAAATCAGTGAAGAAAAAAATTAGTAACTAGCTCTTGTGAACAAAAACATAGATTGTGGGAGGAGACTCCAATAAAAAGATGTTATGATGAAGATGCTGCACAAATTCATTTCAGTTCAAAGCTAGAGGATGAAAGCGGCAACAATTATAGTTCTGCTTGAAATACACACTTGCATGCCTCACAGTATATCCAATATTCTTTCCTTAAAAATATATGTAATTGGTTTTTTAAGTTCTATATTAATATTGAATACAAATTCTTGTAATAAGAGTCTTTTTTGGTGACCGCTGCATATGGGAACCTTGAGTATTATAATATAAAAACATACTTAGGACCAGAAAGGACATTGCTGTTGTTAAGAACATAATTACGCTTACTACGTTAGCACTTAGTGAAGGTTACCATTTGTAAGTAAAATATAAATCCAAAATTGTTCAAAAAGGTAGAGAAAACATTTGCTATCTCCAGTAATATACCGAAAACTTCTGACCTTGTCTTATTGACAGTACCCTTTAGAACAATTTTTTTGGGCAACGTGGGTTCAGCAGAGAGTGAATTTGACCATGGGTCCAGTAAAGAGATATTAGCTGGGACAGAACGCTCACCAGATGATCATTAACACAGTAATTTTCCTTGTAGGTCACAAAAAGTTCTTTCTCTCCCCTAAGATCAATGATAACAAACATGCACTTTCATATATTTAGTTTCTTTACTAACAGAGTATTAATTTTTGTTTTTCCCAAGGCTGTTTGGGAGGTTTTGCTTTAATATACTGAAATTGCAGCTGCATATATTTAAATTATTTATGCACCCAGACATGTGGACTGTGATTAAGTTTCTTATTTGGTTGTAACACAAGGTTCATTTCTTTTGCTGGTTGATTTAGCATGGAGAAAACTTCCCTGTGGGTCTGCTTCACAATAAATTGCTATTGGCAGATACAAATGTCAGGTTTACCCTCCAGATGGGAGCAACAACAAATCAGACCTTTGCTTACTCCATTTTTCCTTCTGCATGTGCACCAAGAGATGTGCGTTTCTCTCTACTTACTCTCAAATGTAGAGTTACATTGGGGCAGTTTTTCACGTATGAATTTCATGGCCACCAAAAACTGAAGCAATGTAGCTCAGGGTCTGTGAAACTGTCTGAGAATGGCAAACTTCCCAGACCCAATTTTCAACTTTACTATTAATCTATTGAAGCTGAAATAATGTTATTTTGATTTCCTGGATTGCTCCCTTTACAGTTACTGGAGATTTGGTCAAGATAAGCAACGCACCAGCAACATAATCATTCCATCTCAAGTAGACAGCTAAATTACATCAGATTAATTACACATCAGTAGGAGTCCATTGTGTCTAATGCCACATGAGGCCCCCAAAGTGTTGTAGACATCTACATGGGAACAGAAGATGTGACGCAGGACTTACATCACATCCACATCACGTTGTAAGGATAACTGTATTCCTGGAAGAAAACCCCACAGCACCTACTATGACTCTTCAAGCCTGTGTTTGAGCAGATGAAAATCTCACTCAAAGTGCCTGTTTCTTGCCTTGAACACAAAGGGTTTACTGGGGCTATCTCAGCTGGAGATGTCAGCAGTGGCGATACCTAATGCTAGGCCAGGGCAGTTCACCCGCTGTTGCATATCTTGATTTATTGTGACTGCAAGTGCTATATAACAAGGAGTCTTTTTTCTGTGGGTACAGAATATATTGACATATAATTTACTGGTAGTGACAAGGGACAAGTCGGTACAGCCCAAGGGCAACACTATGGTTTCCACGCTCCCAAACAGAAAAAACTTACCTCAAACTCTGGATAAAGCTGCCACAGTGGGAGAAACAAGACCATAGCTGGAGATATAGCCAAGATCTATGGCTTTTAGGATGTTCACACACCTGCTGATTTCCTCCACCTTCTCTGCTGCCTCCATCTTCCTGGACACGAAGGTACTGCCTTTAGCTTCTTCACTAAGGCTCAAACCATTTGTTCCTGCACCTTCGGAGTGACTGTCTGGAAAAGGCAACTAATAACAAGTGCTGCTTGCTCCTGATGGGACAGGGAATGGTTAGCCACTACCACCTGCATTTTCAATATGGTTTTCAGAGCCTGTCTCATCCCCCCCAGTTCAAGCTGAACTGCAGCTGGTGAGCAACCAGGGAATATATTAATTTTATTTCCTTGCTTATTGTTATCAAAGAACTTCAGTGACAGTGCTAGAATTGCATTTTTTCCCATGTTTTATTTTTATCAGACTGAAGGACGTAAACTCTTGCACATTATGTCACTGCCCATAGCCACAAGAGACAGTGTCAGGGGGAGGGAAGTGGCTGCTCGCAGAGATGATGACTTTGCATGGTAGAGTCATCGCACTCAAAACACCTAAGCCAGGTCAGGACTTCATGCAACAGAAGAAGGATTTGTTGCTGGGAGTTTTTCTCCTGGCTCAGTTCCTCATCCTATCTAGGAACATAGTATGTAAAAGGGTCAGTCACCTTAAGCAGCAGATATCTTTAGATAGCAAAAATGGCCATAGTCCTGCTTTGCCATTCCCTGCTGCCCCTTCTCCTTGCAGCAGCCCATGTTGGTGCTGATGATTCTTCTCCAAACCATCTCTGGACTCCAAAAAAAACACAGGGTGTAACTGCATGGTGTCCACAAAGCTATGGGATGTCAAAGAGGGAAGCACAGATGTGGAAATGTGCTCCTGCTGAGGAAGAAGCTGACTATGCAACCTCACCAGTGCCCTCACCGGCCGGCTTATGTCTGTGCTACTAAATAGAAGGGTCAAGGGCTCATTCCCTGCCCCTGAGAGAAATAGCCTAGGACAGCTTGTATCCTTACAGATAAACTTTCTGATTCTGCAGGAAAAAGTTAGATTTTCTGTATTGCCTTCCAGGAACATTTCCACAAACACATCCCCAAAAAAGCCAACCGGAATTCAGACACTTGAGATTTAGATATTTCCCAGTTTCCTGATGACTGGTGGCATTCAGAGCAACTTTTAGTCATGCAGAAATTCAAAGAGTGTCACTGTTAAAGTCTTAACCCAGTGGTAGCAAGCAGTGGCTGAATCATGGCTGCTAGTAGGGCTAAGCTTGAAATCTAATGGAAAAAAGAGTTAAAAGACACTCCAGGTACAGAGCAAGGTCGCAATCCAAGTTATAAAAGGCCAACTGTGTTTCACCATTATTTTGTCCCTCTCCTTTCACTCATCCCCCCGACCCTGCTCTGGGCTCTTGCTGCAGTTATCTCCCCTTTACCCCAGGGCACCTTTTCACAGCATCTTTTGGGCATGTTAGATATTTGTCTACCAAGCAAAAAGACAGAGAAACAGGGGCTGTGAAGAGACATTCACAGATCACCATTCACCTCTGAGGTAACCAGTGACTGGGTGGGTCTGTGTTTGCAGCAAAAAGCTATTTTTATTTGTCCTGTTCCAGTCACCAACACAAAGGAACATTGCTGCTGCCTGGCCAGATCAGCGTTGTTTTCCGTGCAAACATCTGGACAAATGAAACCATTTGTCTAAGTCATGGCAGCTTGCTTAAATATGACCTAATGTGCAAACATATCAGATAGCTTTTTATAGAGTAGGATTTGGTTGTTGGGTTTTTTTTTAATTTCCCTGAACTCTGTGCAATACCTTGTTCAGACTGAGAAACACAGCGTTCTTATGCCTGGGACAGTTGCAAAGTTGCATTTGAAGGCTTGGTTTTTAATTCATTTTACCTCCATTAATATTAAAGCCTTCTGATCCACAGACATTGGGATGATCTAGGCACATAGAGACATGCGAAGCCATCCTTTTTTGGTTCACTGAAATGGACTATATGAGTGAGTTTTATTGAAATAAAAGCATTCAATAGTGAATTTTTCCTCTGACTAGAAGGTGAATTACGGGGGAGAAAGAAGATCTTGACAAGCAGAAGAGGAGCTCTGTTGCAATGAGTCCTACCACTCCTACATGACTTTATAGCACTACTTCAAAAGGAGTTTTCACTCCACACGCGGGTATGTCGGTCGTATTAGGCCTGTATAAGACTTCATTCATATTAATGTAGCATTCATATTAAGCTGCACGTACACATCAACATGCTGATTCCTGACTTTCCCAAAGATACGCACTCCAGATTTACTTTCTCAAAGAAAGCAGACAGACACATCAATTTCTTACAGGTTCCAGAAAACAACATTAGAAACATACAAGTCCTCCTGTTCTTCAACACCTCAGAATAGATGTTGCACTTCTCCAAGCAGCTTTTGGGATCTAAAAATTTTATTGTTGAAATTCACCTCTTGCTTCTCAATGGAGAAGTCATTCTCACTCATCTCTAATTCTGCTTTTTCTGTAAGTTTGAGTTACAGAAGTTGAGCTGAGATCAATCCCCTGTCTTATGAAAGGATGTCCCAATTCTACCTGTTTCCTGTTTAAGTTTCTTTCACGTGACAGTCCTTTCTATCCCTTCTTGACTGTCAACAGTCCTGGCAGAACCAGTTTAACCTATTATCTAGAGCAGGGAGAGGTACCTTTCATGTTGGTACCACCTCATCAAAGAGTTTGTTCTTTAGTAAAATGCTAATAGAATTAGATCCATCATTCTTGTTAATTTTCCTCTTTTATCAGGTAAGTAGGTACAATGGACAGTAAGTATTTTTTCCACATTTGCTTTTTTATATGCCCATTTTTTTTTATGGTGCCTCTGGCTTCTTACTAGGCTGGATAACTATCATCCTCACCTAGCCTCGAAGTCAGCCTTGGATTCCCTGACCTAGAAACCCCAGCAACAATAGCAAATATAAAAATAATAATAATAATTTAAAAATTATTTTCCTTTCAGGAATTTTCTCCAATCTTCAGTCACTTTGGACAAAAGTCCTTGGTCTGGTATTCCTGGGCATCAGCTATCCCAGCAAGTCGAGGATCTTTCAGCTCTAGGGGAACCATCATCTTTCTATTATATCTTTGGTCTAGGAGACAAATGACAGCCCAGATGGCAAGTGGCAGAAGAAACCTATATTTTTATAATATCCTTTAGAATGCATAAGGCATAGCATAGAAACTCACTTTTAACAGAAAAAGAAAAAAAAAAGCTCATAATGACTCTTGTATTAGGTTGTTTAGCCATTTCTGGTTGAAGGCTACCGAAGTCTAGTCCTAACACTGGGAAGGTTCCTGCTTTCCTAATACATGCAACAGCAAATCGACTTTTTGCACTGGCTCCTTAAGAGAAAAAGACAACAACAAAAATATTGCCCTAGTTGAAAAATCACCCTGACTCTTTCAGGCAAAGTTATTCTTCTCTCAGCACCTGTTTCAACATTCATCATCATGGTGTGAAATCCCATTTCTTCCCCTCTGCCAAAAAATATATTTCATGTAGGTAACAGTCCAGGTCATGATTGAATTACCTTGATTCTTCCACAATCACTCTGAGCCTTTGGCCCCCTCTCTTTGGCCAGGAAAGTCAGGCTGAGAGCAGGAACGGGACAGTACCAGGAAGCACCACAGACATCCTAAATTATTCCTGTTCTGAATCACTACCTGGGCATGGGGTCTTTCTCTCCCCTGAATACAGACGGAGCTAAGAAACTCTTAACATAGTTTCCCCATAAAGCTGCCTAAATTTAAGCCTACAAATATGCCCCAAATCTTTTAATAAATATACAACAGGTATCACTGCTTAACACTATGCTCACCTCGTTTTTGCTCATAAATTTAACAATTTGGGCTAGACATTATTTTCAAGCCTAGTTTTCTTCTTGAGACTAATGTTTTTAGAGACAATTTGTTTCTATAATAGTTGGGCAAGTTCCAATAATGAAGGCAGCTTTTTATTCCTTAATCTTGCCATCTATTTCTTTGAGGGGTTCCTAGCCCTCCTGCAGAAGAGGGATTAGAGCTGGAAGGGTGATTGATGTCGCAGGATGGCAGTTCTGCTTTTTCCATCTCCTTCTTTTTATAGGCTAAGATATTACCCACCGAAATGATTGCATTTCAAAAACGACTTTTCAAGTTGCAAAGTCAAACCTGCAAAAGTTAGGCAATGCCAGAATATGAAGGATACCTGTGTTGGGCCAATATGCAATAAATAAGAGCAGGGGCTGCACATTTGTGTGTTTGAAAAGGAGATAGACATTTGAGGAGCCACCCAGCGATGCTGACAGCACAGTCTGTCCATGCACTGAACCAGACAGGTTCAGGGAGAGAAGAAACTGGAGTTTGGAAGTGTTAAGAACAGTATCTCCAAACTCGGGGACCTTAAATGAGTCACCTTAAAGGATATTACTCGGAGGACTTGAATGAACATTTCAGCTCTCTCTTCCAGCCTGTTTTGCTGGATTTAACCCTGAGTTGAAAAATGGGAGTTTGACAATCCCAAGAAGGAGGATAAGGAACAAATACTCTCACATCTGACTGCTTATGCTGCCTCCGAGGTGAAAAGCAAATAAATTAACTACAAACCAGATCAACTCATTTACATGCTTCTTCTGCCTTCAGGAGAGCCTAAAAGAAAGGAGACATTGAAGAAGACTGGAATGAGTCACTGCACTGCCTGCAAGGCAGAACAGAGCTGAGATCCCTGGGTCTGTGAATTATTTGGTGCTAAAAGTAGATAAATATAAAAAAATAAATATAAATATAAATATAAATATAAATATAAATATAAATAAATATAAATATAAATAAATGTAAATAAAAATAAATATATGTATACATTTATAAATATAAATAAATCCTATAAATACCATATAGATTCAAAGTTGTACCAGGATGAGGTCCAGGAGTCAGTTCATCAATCCTACATGTAACAATACATGAAGTTTGACCCTGCCCATTTCTGAAGAGTTTGGGTAGAGAATTAAAACGTCTTAATCCATGGAGAGCGGGGGGTGCCCTACTTCATGCAAGGTTAGACTTCTTTATCATGACTTATTCTGGTGGCACTGCAGACACTGCAAAGACAGCTCAGGATGCTGTTCATGCCATCCAGCCATACTGTTATGCCCTGTGTGGTCTGACAGTGCAAAGGGGGTCCAAAAGAACTTGGAATAAACAATAAGGCCACAGCTCTTGCAATAAGTGAAATGGGCTTGGGATCCTTCTCTGGTACTGAGGCCAGCTGGCTTGGAATGGCCCACTGCTATTTTTTTTAAACTCTCCTGGTTACCAAAACATGAGGGTCCATCTAAACGCTTCATCAGGAATGAGCCACACTAGCTCCTGCCAGAGACATCCCCAGAAATTCTTTGGGAAAGTGCTATTTAGCCCAAGCACAAGGCACACCAAGGAGTATCATAGCAATTTCACAATATAGATAATCAATTTCAGTGTCTGGGAATGTTCCCTGGCACTTTGTAGACATAACCCCAAATGTTAGCAGGACTATGTAGGTCGTTAAAGCCTATCTACAAACCTGATTTTACTGTAGCAGGGTCACAGCTCAATGTACCAATGCCATCGTGGTCTTTGCAGTATAAATGTGTCCAGATAAATGGGGACAAAAGTCCAGAAGAATGTGCTTGGACAAAAAGAGGCTCCTTTTGTCAGAGTGGCAGGATGTGCTTTGGAGAAGGCGCTGCAGAGCTTTAGTGAAAGTCCTCATTTCTTTCTATGCTGCTTCTCTACCAATGCTAAGATGCTCATCAGGTTTAATACAGAGATGCAGCACAGAGCTTCCAAAGTGCTCTTTGAGGGAGGTCAAGACTGCAGCCTTTTCTACTACGCGTAGGGAAACTGAGGCTTGTGCAGAGACATGGAAAAAGACCATCTGGCAAACAAGTGAAAGAGCAAGACATGAGCCCCCTCAGGTCATCTGAATCATGCCCAAACCTGTTCATCATGATGTGTCCCCATCATGGGTCACTTCTCTGAGTGACAGAGTAATTCCAGCACTTATGAACAGCTGCTTGCTGTATAGGCCACAGGGAAGGTGAAAGTTTTTCTTCATTCTGGGATGCTGTGGAAATAAGGAATGAGAGAAGGACAATGAATTAAAATGCTTTGATCTCTTTTTTCAAGTGCCTCTAACAGCTGCCAGGCCCTCCTCCTCATCTTGGGCTCTCAGCCAATACACCGCACCTCTTCAGCAATGAGAGAGAAACCTCTTCTGCATATTAATGTCTTGCAGCTTCTAGATGAGCCAGGCTGTGGTGAGGAGACGCCTCTTGCAATGTGCTTTTAATTTCTATTATGCAGAAAGACTGATGTGCCGTGCAATCCGACGGGAGATCACCTTGGTGGATTCCCCCAGCACAAAGGCTCAAATACAGCCTTGGCACTGCAGAAAATGGTGCAAATCTTCAGCATGCACCAAGCCAGATAATGTATTTGCTGCTTCTACTTGGCAAAAAAAATCTCCAAGTGCCACGTTTGCAACTGAATAATAGCCCACGAGGGCAATGAAAGCACACAGTGCTTACCTCCTCCTCACCTGCCATGGCTACCTCACAAATCTGGCATCTGAGCTATCGTTAAAAGATTTCAGGTCATTGTATTTGGTAAGGAAGCACTTTTGGTAAAAGGTAAAAATTGTCCAAGACGATATAGTACATCGGTGGTAGATCTAGGGACCTCTGGCTTATTTCCACCACTTGGGATTTAGCTCCTGATCTGATTCTTACTGAGAAGTCTACTCTTCGGAAAAGTCATGGGCAAATTCGCTATGCAGTCAATCCTTATGCTAAACAAGATCACAGAATCACAGAATCACAGAATCACAGAATCAATCAGGTTGGAAGAGCCCTCTGGGATCATCGAGTCCAACCATTGCCCTGACACCACCGTGTCAACTAGACCATGGCACTAAGTGCCATGTCCAGGCTTTTCTTAAACACATCCAGAGATGGTGACTCCACCACCTCCCTGGGTAGCCCATTCCAATGTCTAATAACCCTTTCTGAAAAGAAATTCTTCCTAATGTCCAACCTGAACCTCCCCTGGCGAAGCTTGAGGCTGTGTCCTCTTGTCCTAGCGCTAGTTGCCTGGGAGAAGAGGCCAAATCCCACTTCACTACAACCTCCCTTCAGGTAGTTGGAGACTGCACTAAGGTCACCTCTGAGCCTCCTCTTCTCCAGGGTAAACAACCCCAGCTCCCTCAGCCGTTCCTTGTAGGTCAGACCCAGATCAAGCTGGGTTCAACCAAAGAGCAGATTATCTTCTGTACCATACAATTTTATTTTAGGATAGAGCAGCTTCCTTCAGTCCCAAGGCACACACAGAAGAATTATGGAGTAACACCAGCATCCCAAAATCCCACCCGACCATCCTGCAGGAGACCTCCTAGCTTTGACATCCCTGCCTTGCTTTGGGTAAGGACTACCACAAGCACAGATTTGTTCATTCATTTCTTCCCTGCTATTGCTGAGCACATTAAAAAGGCCACTGCTGACTTATTTTCTGCGCTGCTGATAAAATTTTGAAGCAGCTGCAGCTTCACCACTTATTCACAGGCAGACCTGAAGCTGAGGTAATTGTGCTTTTATTGCTGAGTTTGGAAATCCTCTTTGCTTCCATTTGAGCAGCGGAAATGTTTATTGTTCCTTCAGCCATTGCATCCATCGCAAGGCGTTGGGGTTTGGTGAAGCACAGGAATGCAAATGAGATTATCCACAGGGCAGCTTTTACAGACAATGGGAAATCAAATGTGCTCTCTCCTAAGGGAGAGCAGGTGTTTTCTGGGCACAGGCCTGATTCTGTGTGGAGCCGAGACCTCAAAAGCACTTCAGAGCTTCAGTAAAATGCTTTGACATCAGTAACTGTGTTAAAACTCTCTTCATCTGCTGTGTTAGTAAATTTATGCAGCAGCACCAAATGTCTACAAGTGCTGAGAGTGGTGACAGCCCACTTAGACCCTCATCTCTGGCCCAGGCACTGGCTCCCCAGTGTAAGAGCTCATTCACTGGTGGGACTCCATCCCCCAAGTGGTGGTGCCATGTCCCAGACCTCTTCTAGCAGACTCAGTGCAAAGCAAAGCCTGCTTTGCTGCTGAAATGACTTACCTTGCTGTTGCATTTAGCTGGTTAGCTCTCAATCCATGACAACCCCCGGGGACAAGGAAAGAGAAGGTGAGAAGTCCAGCTCAAGAGGTTGAGTTCCTGAAACCTGGAATTCATCTCATCTAACTGCAGAGCTCTAAAAGACAGACATTAAGTCTACCAACTTCATAGGCCACCTCTGGACCAGGGGAGAGAGCTGCCTACCTGCCAACTCACAATAAACTCTACCAGGTCTCAGCTGGGGTGGTTGAACAGTTCTCCAGAGGCATCTGCCTCCCTCTGTTTACTCTAGCAAGAGTTTAGAGCTCAAGCAAATTAGGTTCTTCTAGACAACAAGGTCATTTAACAGATATAGATGAACCCCACCCAAAATCATCAAACCATTCCACTTTCTCCATCCAGTCCTGGAATGCACTATTTGATTCGTAGCCCAGACTGAGGATTCAGCTGTGGGACACCGTTTAGGAAACCAAACATGCTTTTATGAAGTGTTTCCCATACTCCTGCATCGGAACTCTGCAGCAAGGTTTCAGGAAGTGAAGCACAGGTTTCCTGAGAAGGATCTTTAATTGAGTGCTATTTAAATGTTTCTTGGGTTTGTTTTTCTGCTTGTTACTGCTGTCTATACAAAACTGTGGTTACAAAAGTAAAACAAATTAGCCATAGACACCTGATCAATTAGAGAAATTGCTGTCACAGCTAAACTGGGTGAAACAAAACTGTGGGCAGGTCAAGAAAAGTTCAGACAGAGCAAGCCTAACATGCCTCACTCCTGAGGCCTTGCAAATTCAGTGCAAAGCTTATGGCTTTTTAGTAGCAATGGAAATACTGTATTACAGGACTACACTGTTACATAGCGGGCATCTTTTTCCTGTAATTTCCCTATTTTAAGCCTTCCAGATCACTTATCTTTGATGATTTTTAATCAAAACGGACATTTCATGGAGGTCAGCTGCAGGCATGGCACTAATTGGAGCTCTGGCTGAACTTGGCAATGACGGCACTGGCACCTCAAAAGAACATTTTGGCCAAGTGGAAGCTTAAAAGCTCTCAATACACTCCTCATGCTTTGTTTTCATCCAAGCACGGTCATGACAGGCAAGCCTGTCACACAATATTACCACAGATCTGTCTGGATAGATAGATCACACCAGACAGACAGCTCTATCTGGTGTGACTTGCCTAATGAGTTGTAGAGCTCTCCATCCAAGTCCGAGTTCCTCCTCTAAAACATGCTGTGTTAATGGAAAACTGATCTGTGTGGCCAACAGTGCGACTCAGCCTGTCTTAGTCAATATACATGGGTGCTGCAATGTCCTCTCTGGGCTTCCTGGCTTGGATGCATCCCTAATTTCAACATCTCTTCATGAACCCTGTCTTGTAGTGTTGTACCTTGCCATGCCCTGAATTTTTCTCATCCTCTTGAATGGGCAACAGGGAACATTATCTCTGCTACTGTCCTCAGATAGTGAGAACTCTCATCCAGTTCAATTAGCAGAAGTCATCTTTTGGAAGATAATACAAGTATCAAATTTAGCACTGACATTTCCTTCTCTATTTATAGTTTCATTTGTTGAATTAATGGCACTCACTTTTCCTTGGGTTATTAGTGAGCTCTCAGCAAGAGAGAGCGTATAAAAGTGCTCACTCAAAAAAAAAAAAACCTCAAACCTCCCTTGATATTTTTTACTCCAATATTTATAATAATGATTCAACTTCCATCTGACTGTCACGCATCCAGCTGTAAGCCTGGTAGCTAAGCCACACAAGGGCACTCAGATTGCTGCTCTGTAGGTTTTAGACTGGGATCAAGCTTTTAGCCTCACATAGCTTAAGTGAGAGCTTTACCCAAGGGACACTGCCCAGCCTCCTTCCTGGGTGTATTTTCACATGAACCCCAAGCCAGCAGATGGTTTCCCAGCATGTGAAATTAATCAGTCTGTGCAAGAATGGGAGATAATTGAAAAACCACTTTATCGAATCCAGAAGGACTATGTTGGCTTGTGAGGTTGTACATGTTGCCATCAGCAGAAGAACAAGTGCTTTTACAAAGACTTTCTTCATGGAATTTGGAGCAAGTTTCTAAAGGAAAATACTGTATCCTGCAGGTAACAAAGTTAATTGTGAATGAGGCAGCTAAAGCACTTCTGCCTGGAATGGCTTTGGGTTTTGTATCTGACTATATCCATCAGGGCTTAAGCATCAGCTGAGCATCGATTTTGATGACCTCAGTTTAAGGATAAATTAACCAACCTGATCTGTTGGGAACGCACCTCAAATAATTTTCCAAGGAACTCATTACCATTTCCCTCCTTTATCAGGTAGAGAAACTGGAGTCATAAAGAAACCTCACAACTAGTTAAAGGTTGCCCAGTGGTCAAAGGTAGGAAGAAAAACTGCACCTTCTGCACCCTAGTCCAACCATAGTAGCCACTAGGCAGTAGCCTTTCCAGTTGTAAGGCAGAGATGGTCTAGGAGGAATGCCTGGTGAGTCTCTCCATTGGCCTCATTAGGATTTGGATCAAATATAGAGGATGATCTATGTTCCCCTGCGAAGCTATGCTCTTAAATGATTCATGTAAATGAGGTGCATACATTAAATTTGCAATGCTGTAGGCATCAATATGCAAGTGTTAGAAAGAGCTCTTTACTCAAGCAACCTGGGCAAAACTCTGATTCTCCTATGAAGAAAAAAAAGAATCCTAAAGGAACTGGGATAAAAATTATTCTTTTAAGTACACACCTAAAGAAAGGCAGCATAATTTTGAATGTATCTGTGCCCTCTATTCACTGGAAAAGGTCTCATCTTTTGTACATTTGTAAATATACTTGAGTCCATGATTATGCATTGTCATAACTATTTTGTGATGAAATCATCAATCTGAGCTGCTCTGGAATTAAGCTGAATTTTGCAAGTGACTTCTTAGAGAAAAAAGTGTAGAACGATCTCTTGCTTCTTGTATTCAGGGAATCAGCCATATTAAAAAAAAAATCCACTGAGTTAATCCACTGATGGCTTGACAGTCCAGCCTTCCAAGCCTTGGAAAGCATTAAAGTATCTTAATTCCTACATGAATCTCACCTGTAGGCAGCATTGTTATGGACATGATTGTTGCTTTTGAGAAACAGACTTAGTTCAGCTGTCCACACAGAAGTGTCTAGTGCCCTTTGAGATGCTTCAGGGTGTCTCACCAGGCTCCAAATAATGCTCCAGGAGGACACAGGTCTCTCATTGCATCTGCATCATAACTTCCATCCTCTTATGGATGCTTTGGATGCCTCCAGACATGTGTTCTGAAGGTCTCAAAGAAGATAAGAAAACAAAACTATTATTCTCAGAATTTACAGAAGAAGTAATGACTAATGATGTAATTTGGCAACTACATTAAATGTTGGCCCTGAAAGGGGTAAGTATTAACACCAGATCTCTCCAGATTGTGTTCTGTGCTGTAACTGGAAGCAAATCCTTCTTTCCTCTCAAGCTACAAAGATAAACCCTCCAGAGCAGGTTGGTGCACTAGAGAAGTCTGACCTGAGAAAAAAAACAGGAGAAACTCTCCAGCAACGTCTTTACCAAACACTAGCACAGCTCACCCATACACTCTTAAACCCTTACAAAGGCTCTTGTCACAGTTTTGACCCAGGACAACTTGCCAGCCAGCACTTTCCCAGCCATTGTCCAGGCACAGTTAGGAGTCACCATGGGTCAGGGACCATTTGCTGTTTCACTCAGGGACATCCCTTGTGCCCATCTGGAAAATCCACATACTCAGCTGCCTGAACAAGTGCTATGTCCACGCTGGTATCATGGCTAAAAACCCATTCCAGACCCAATTATAAATACAGCCAGTGATGTCAGCAAAATCACATTTTAAGGTCTAGAGTCTCTTCAGTCTGGAGACTCAAGGGAATATGAAACCTCAAAAAGGGTTTGCATGTATCTCTGTCAAGCCAGGCAGACCTGCCTGGACAGGCAAAAACCCCACAAGGGTTTTTTTTTATCCTAGTTACAACATCAGGAAAAAACAAGTTTATAGTTGCATCTTCAAATAGAAGTTTCTAGCACCTAAACCAAAATATGTCACTTTCTTATCTAAATGCAACAGCACAAGTCAAAACGGGGAAAAATACTTATATTTCATAAGTATATAGAATAATATGAAGTACTACTTACACAGTAGCTTTCATCATCTGCAGCCCACAGCCTCTCATAACACTTATTAACAGAGCTCCAAGAGCATTGCTTTCTCAGCTTGCTCATAATTCAGAAAGAAAAAAAAATCATTTCAGGATAAAACAAATTCAATATTTTTTTTTTTTCAAAATTTAAAGGTAATCAGTGGTTCAAAAGCATTGTTTGAAGGTAAATAACACTTTCAGTCTCAGCTTCAAGTGTTTTAAGGATTCTTTAGTAAAGGGATTTTTGCTTAAATGGCACTGTTAAAACTCAAAATTCCATTCAAATTAAAAAGCTGAAAGATTTAATTCTGAAAAGCAGGAAAAGGGACAATTTAAGTGCTTTTCAAAATTGCTCTTTGTCCACTTTCTACACAAATAAATTGACAATACCAGCAATTAGCATTTGGGTGCTTCTAAATCTGAATGTCTCCCCTGGAAAAAGTTTTATCCATAAAATCTTGCCCAGTTTTTTCGCTGTACTGTTCCCTGCCTAGGAATATTTTCAGAGAAGACACCATTTGCTAACCATACAGCATCCAGAGCTACAGGAGAACAGCTCTTCTGAGCAAACAGGATGATTCCGAACTGGAAATGGAGCACGAATATACTTCGGAAAAATACATAGTGGTATCACTAAAATCTTGACATTTCCATAATAAGGTGTTTGCAATATTGTCTCTAGCAGAGAGAATTTCAAAACTGCAGTAAATGTTACAGCAGCCAGAAGTCCATGTCGAGACTCTAGTGGTCCTTAGTATAATTACTTGAGTGAGGACTCAGCCAAATGGACATTATCCCTCTGAGAAGTGGCTTTTTCATTTTAATGGCCATTAGACATCAAAGCTTTGGATTGATGTCTGGCCTGAGAAGCAGCACTTCTCCCAGCCTGTGCTCTCTTGCACTGTGTTGGGTCTTTTTTGATCACTGCAGGAGGCCACCTATTAATTAACATGTCCCCTGCAAATACAGACCTCCTCCATCGTGGGTCACCCATGGACCAAAGCTGCACAGAAATCCTAGATAAATGGTTCTTTAGCACATGTATGTTGTGTTTATGTTACATTCACGGTAAGTCCCGTGTATCCTGGACATGTTGGATTCATTGTCCATGCAGCTTGTGGTCCATCTGACACGGGGAGCAAGCATGGTCCTCCAGGGCACGACGCACCCGTTGGGCATGTGCAAATCAAATTTGTAGTATAGAGCCGAGAGGGTTTATATATAATCCATTACCCCTGATGTTTTCAGAGCTACAAATGCTACTTCACAGTGCACCTCTCAACCTAGGGACTCATCAGGATTAAGACACCTTTGATCAACAGGAGTTTGAGCATGAACTGTGTGAAGGGTGCTCCGTAACCTCCAGGCTGCCAAACGAGCTGTGCATGGCATTGCTACTGAAATTATGGGAACTCCCAGATGTTGGCTCTTCCCAGAACTGGTTTCTCAAGCCTGGGGTTAAAAGCCATTCCCTAGCTAGTCCAAATCAGCTAGACTGTGAAGACCACAGTGCAGTCTACAACTACCTGAAGGAAGGTTGTAGTGACGTGGGAGTCAGCATCTTCTCCCAGGCAACTAGCAGTAGGACAAGAGGACACAGCCTCAAGCTTCGCCAGGTGAAGTTCAGGTTGGACATTAGGAAGCATTTCTTCTCAGCAAGGGTCATTAGACATTGGAAGGGGCTGCCCAGGGAGGTGGTGGAGTCACCATCTCTGGAGGTGTTTAAGAAAAGACTGGACATGACACTTAGTGCCATGGTCTAGTTGCCATGGTGGTGTCAGGGCAATGGTTGGACTCAATGATCCCAGAGGGCTCTTCCAACCTGGTTGATTCTGTGATTCTGTGATTCTGTGACTTCCACCACTGTTACTTTTCTGGTCCAGAAAAGGTTAAATAGAATTCTTCGCTGACAGTAAGAGCAGCTTAGCCTGTTACGCTACAGATTGATTGTTTCTTTAATTATATGCTGTCACTCCAAACTTCACAGATTCTCCAGATATATTTCTTCCTTTTTATAGGTACACACACGTGTGTAGATAGATAGATAGAAGATACAGACTTTTTTCAGCATCAAACAGAGGGCAGAAATGACCCTAGTCAGACTTGACACTAAACTACTGCAAGCTCCTGAAAGACTTTCTTCAACATATCCCCCTCTTCCCACCTCCTCCTCATCCCCCTCCTAAGTGAATTACAAAGAAAATACTAATTAGCTTCCAGCATCAGGCACGTCCGTATTATATGCTCCTCTCAACTGACAGATACTGTACAGTAATTGGGTCAAACGCACAGATGCTCAGAATAACCAAAGCATTGTAGTTTTGCCTGCAGCTCTGCTGGAGGAAGAATGGAGAATTTCACAGTAAAGGAGGACCCAACACAGTTGCTTGAAGCTCAACTTCTTTAAGGATTCTTGACTAGAGCTTTTTACCAGCGTTAAAGATTTATGAGGTTTTTTACTGAAGCTACCTATATATGACTGGTAGAAAAATCATTTTGCCCTTACAGAAAAGCCATCAGGCTGAAGGATCACAAATACGTTATTAACTTCACACAGATAGCATGCCTTTCCTCTGACACAAGCATCCACTCTGCACACCTTTCATCTTCTCCAAAACCAAAATCGAAGCGTCTCCTTTAGTGAACATATGGTGGCATCATTAAGATCTCCACATTTCTGTAGTAAGGTATTTGCAGCGTTGCCTCTACTTAGCACAGAGACCATCAAAATAACCACAGTAACCCTAACTAGTGCTGGCAGTTCATGTGGACAAGGTGCTGGGCTGCAGTGTGAGCATTTACACAGTCACAGAATCACAGAATCACAGAATCACAGAATCAACCAGGTTGGAAGAGCCCTCTGGGATCATCGAGTCCAACCATTGCCCTGACACCACCATGGCAACTAGACCATGGCACTAAGTGTCATGTTCAGTCTTTTCTTAAACACATCCAGAGATGGTGACTCCACCACCTCCCTGGGCAGCCCCTTCCAATGTCTAATGACTCTTGCTGAGAAGAAATGCTTCCTAATGTCCAACCTGAACCTCCCCTGGTGAAGCTTGAGACTGTGTCCTCTTGTCCTATCGCTAGTTGCCCGGGATAAGAGGCTGACTCCCACTTCACTACAACCTCCCTTCAGGTAGTTGTAGACTGCAATAAGTCTACAATAAGTCTACAGTCTGAAGGATGTGAATCCTCTCACCAGCTAGGAGCTGAGGGTGAGCCCTGCAACTGATTAATTAAATCATGGCAAGATGAGAAGGGTACAGCAGAATGAAAGGCCAGATCCTGAGATAATACAGCTCTGCACACACCAATGTCACGGTGGTATATGTCAGAGTAGCTAGATGGAATTCACCTTGGGTCTTCACTGGTATAAATGGATGTTATTTCCTCTGCAAACAAATGTCCTAATTAGTGAAAATCGGTGCCTGCAGCTGGTGTTGCCCTGCCAAAGCCTGTAGAGTTGTGATAGTTTATGTCTGCAGGAGTTTGGACCTGGATTTTCAGAGTTGGATTATTTTCAGATTGGGACAATGGACATTTCTGTTGGCCATGCTTTAAATCGGGGCTAGTCACATGATGCTGGCATTTTTTCTTCTTTCCAGATACAAAGGATCCATGAGAAATCAACTAAAAATCCTACGTGGTACTACCCCACTAACTTTCTCTGCTGTAATACTACTACAGGACGGGTTGGATGAGTTCAGCAAGAAGGAGATGGTCTGTACGATCATGAATGGATAAAGGGTTTCCATGAGATGCTTTTTCTTAAGCCAGCTCCATCTGTGGAGAAAAAACAAATGAGTTTAAAAAGGGCTCCAGAGAACCAGACATCTTTTGAAAGGAGATGTGGAGAAGCAGGTGGCATCTGCTCCAGGTAGCAGCTCTGCAGAACCTAAAAATTTTTCATTCAGGAAGCTTGGCCATTCATCCCATCCCAGGGATACACCAAAGCACTTTGTGCAAAAAGAGTTCCCTCTTTTATTCTTCCAAGATAATACTTTTGGCCAGACAAGAGTGTGACCCACATAATAATCAGCCTCACTTTCCTCTTTACTTCTGTGGTCTGGTCTTGTCTAAGCTGCTCAGCAGGATTGTTGCAGTCTTTATTGTTTCCAGTCTAAGAGGGATGCAGCTTCATGCCTGGCATATAATTTAAAGGAGGCAGAGGAGCCCTTAATCCCAAAGCAAGGATCTTCAGTGCTATGAAGGCTTGACACACCAGGCACACAGATCCCAGCTTCATAGAGCAACTCATCATTATCTGCACAGCAGTTGGGGCTAGTGCAACTTTTGAAGATGCCCACCGAAGACATTCCAGCCCTAGCCCAAAATAAAATAAATAAACACCCTCCTGAGACGACTACTCTTTGCTAATCAAAGTCAGAGCGAGTGCTGGGTGAATCTGGGAAAATCCCAGAGCCGGGCTCACTTCATGCACACTCCTGCTTTTAACAAAACAAAGGATCCACCGGGATTTTACGTGCAGCTCAGCACAAAGGCAGGCTCCCCTCCGGGTGAAACAGCCTTCCCTGAACTGGGGAGTGGAAAGGAGTGTTGGGTCAGGACTGCAAAGTCCTTCCCTAAGGGGACCTCCTAGAGGCACACAGGGCCTAGAGAACCACAGAAATAGTTTGGGAGCTGTTCAAGTTGGTTACTTTCCTCATCTCAGAGCAGCAGGCAGCTCAGACAGACCATGTTTCTCGGCAGTGAGTAGCACTGAAACCCTCCAGACTCCTCACATTGCTTCTGACCTGAGATGCAAAGATCCCTACACCACAGCTCTAGTGGGCTATATCTTTTAAATGGTCTATTTGGGATGAAGCCCAGGGAGAGATACTGGTGGCCATAGGGCCTGATAGGAGCTGTACCATGCCACAGCTTCGGTCCTGCCTTCTTGAGTCCCTCCATCCCCTCCAGCACAGCTGGCAGCAGATGCAGCTCAGCTGCTTATGGGTCACGGGCCAGGCAAGGGGCCACCACTGGACAGTAATGAGGCACCATCCTCGTTGTGGGTCAGTGCAGAGTCAGCTCAAATTCATCATGGGAGACTTGACAGTCCTGCAAGGATCAGCACAATATCTCATGAGAGATATTCCCAGCTCTTAGGACAGCTTTCTTCTGCTGGAGCAGTGTCCTGGAGCTCATGGCCAGGCTCTGGATGGAGACCCTCTCTATCTGCTTTGCAACAGCAATGGTCAAAGCTGATGTTATCAGGTCAGACAGAGCCTCAGCAAGAAAGTTTGATGTCTGGCTGTACCCATCCCACCTGGGCTCCTTGCAGGTACCACCACCTCTCCCCTCACCCTCCAATGCTGACCTGCAGCCCAGCAGCTGTTAAAGGCTGACACAACCTGCCATGAATTTGGCACCTTCCCCAGTGAGTCACCTTGAGCAGAAACCTCTTATCCACACCACACACCTGCGAAGACCACAAGGACCCTCACTACAGCTCAACTGATGCTAAGCAACACCCCCCTCAACCCAACCCACCTTGCCTGGTAAAAAACAGGGTGCAGATGAGGCACAGCAGACTACTGCTCCTCTCTTGTCCATATTTTTCTGATACTGCCAAAAACTAGGGCAGCTACAGGCACGTTGTCTGTGCGCATAACTTCTGCTGTCAGCCTGAAAAGAAATATCAAAAAGGCAGTTCCTGGTGCTGCTAATTTCCCAGGAGAACAGGATGGACCTATTTCTCTCTTACAGCTGTGGGCTTGCAGGCAGTGCCTGTACGTGAGGACACTATCTGCAGCACAGAAACACCCCATGCTGCTCTTGCCCGTATGAACTGGGTGCCTGGAGCTACCCACTGCACTTCACTGTTTTTTGAGAACATGACTCTAGAGAAAAAAAGCATAAGCTGTTGCTTTCTGCATATTAATAAGCACAATATACATGCATATAATATGCATATAATTCTGTCTATTGGACATGCAGCAGTCACTATGAAGCTGAAGCACTTTGAGTACTGGGGTTGTTTAGCCTGGAGAAGAGGAGGCTCAGAGGTGACCTTATTGCAGTCTGCAACTACCTGAAGGGAGGTTGTAGCGGGGTGGGAGTCGGCCTCTTCTCCCAGGCAACTAGCGCTAGGACAAGAGGACACAGCCTCAAGCTTTGCCATGGGAGGTTCAGGTTGGACATTAGGAAGCATTTCTTCTCAGCAAGGGTCATTAGCCATTGGAAGGGGCTGCCCAGGGAGGTGGTGGAGTCACCATCTCTGGAGGGGTTTGAGAAAAGCCTGGACATGGCACTTAGTGCCCTGGTCTAGTTGCCATGGTGGTGTCAGGGCAACGGTTGGACTCGATGATCCCAGAGGTCTCTTCCAACCTGATTGAGTCTGTGATTCTGTGGCAGATGATAGAAGGTTAAAACATCTCAAGTGACAAGGAAAGGGTGAGAAGGGGTGACTGTTCCTGCCACCTCCAACAGAAGAGCGATTGGGGCAGCAAATAGAGACTGAAGGTGGAGATGCGAAACAGGCGGCACAGGTCACACAAGGGCTCCCCACAGGACTCCCCACTGCAGGAGGCCCCGGGTGCTCGGAGGTTTGCATGTGGCCGATAAAGAAGTGGACAAAGTCATGGAAGAAAAATCCATGGAAGTCTGTTAGAAACAAAAGCTCCGACGTCCCTGTGCTGCCAGTGGCCAGATGCTGGAGGAGCTGAACTGCTCCTGAAGCTGGTTTGTGAACGGGCTCGGCTCGCCCAGCATGAGGAGCACGACGGGCAACGCTCGATTTCAGGCAGCGGCATAAATCAGCCCGTGGCTGGTGTTGGGCTCTGCCAGACGTTCCCCTGGGGAAGCGGAGGCAGCTGCAGGGGATGTTTCTTCAAGCCCCAGTTTGCAGCTCGGGGCCCCAGTACAAATCCACGTTCAGGTTCAAAAAAGGGCTCGGGGACAGCCGAGGGACACGAAGGGCCCTCCGGCAGCGCAGGAGAGGAGCCAGCTGGACGCTGGGATGTCCCAGCTCAGCGCTGCCAGCTCTGCTGGAGCTGGTTTGCCCAAGCAGGGGCACAAATCGGCTCGGGGATGGTCGGGAGGATGCGCGGCTCCCTCTGAGGAGGGACCGGAGCGAGATGGGGTGTGCGCGGAGGGTCGGGAGGTGGTGGGGCTCGAGGGAAGGAGCCACACGAGACAAAAAGCACTCGGAAGAGTCCTCAGCAGCCAAACTCCCCAGCCCAGACGTGCCGCAAAGCACCTCCCTGGGTGCCGCGGCCGGAAAAGAGCCTGTGAGGAAAAGCCGGGGAGCACAAAGGCATTTCTCCTCCTGCCCCTGGGGGGAAAGGTCCCGCTCCCCGGCAGGGTGCTGCACCCCACGTGGAGGAGGACACTCGTGGGGGGGCTTGTCAGAGCATCCTTGGTTGGGAATGGGGGACTGGGGGTGAGCAAGAGGGGCCTCAGTGGGATCCAGCCTCCCCAAGCGGTTGCTGCGGTGGAGGGAGGGGGGTGCTCTGCTTCTTTACCCACCATACTGTTGTAAAGGGGCTGCTGGGAAGGTGGCGAGCGGTTTTGGGGACCCCAAACCGCTCGCCCGGGTCCCAGGTGCCACGCTGAGACGCATCAGAGGGCGCCGGGCTCCGCGCTTGCGAGCGGCGGCGGGGCGGGGGTGAGGCGGCCCCTTCCCAAAGCCCCGAGCAAAGCCCATCACCTCCCGAAACAGGGACCCTGGCCGGGCCTCAGCCCCTGCTCCGAGGAGGGCAAGGTGCTTTGCAGCCTGCAGCTCTGCATCCTTCCAGCCCTGCAGCCCTGCAGCCCTGCGTCCCTGTCCCACCGAGGGGGAGGTGGTTTGCAGCCTGCAGCCCTGCAGCCCTGCTCTGGGGAAGGCAAGTGCGATCCCTCAAGCTTCGCCAGGGGAGGTTCAGGTTAGACATTAGGAAGCATTTCTTCTCAGAAAGGGTCATTAGACATTGGAAGGGGCTGCCCAGGGAGGTGGTGGAGTCACCATCTCTGGAGGGGTTTAAGAAAAGACTGGACATGGCACTTAGTGCCATGGTCTAGTTGACATGGTGGTGTCAGGGCAATGGTTGGACTCGATGATCCCAGAGGGCTCTTCCAGCCTCATTGATTCTGTGATTCTGAGTATAGCGCTGTGATTTCTTACACGCTTCACCATTTACTACCTAACACAGCCAGGACAGCAGCCCCACTTTTATGAGGACCAGGTACAAGGCACGTTTGAGTTTATGACTGCTTTTACAAAATGCTCTTAAATCCCAAAATGCCCTGGGGCACCTCCCAGTGTCATTTTTCCCTGATTTTGCCAACTGCTCACTTTATTAAAAGTAGGGGAGTATCCCCTATTTTATTAGACATATTTACATTAGACATATGAAATCAAAGATCACATGCAGTACAGCAGCACATGCACATACATTGGGGAGGAAAAGGGATCTGTGACAAAGTGAGTTCACTTATTTTCTTCTTTTTTCTTCTTTTTTTTTGTGTGTGTGTATGTGTGTGTATTTTTATGTTTCTTCGGGGTCATGATAACTAACAAAAAAAGAGGAAACAAAGTCTTTGCTTTTTTTCTTAAAAAAGAAAATGTCTTGATAGTATCTTTCAACTAAACCCCTTTGGAAATCCACCGCATTTTTGGCCATGGGGAGGGCTGGTACAAGCCGTGCGATCCCTGACAAAGCGGAGGAATGGAAATGCTCCAAGTGCCATATAGCCTGCGATTAATCTAAAAGAACATCAATAAAACATGATCTGCTTCTCTTCAGCTGATAGAGACTCATAAATAATAAAGCTGCAAGATGTGGAGTCCAAAGTGGAAAGATTTTTTTCAATGTCAGAAACAGCAAGAGAAAAATCTCTGACAATAATGTGGGAGAAGTTAATTTAGCAGCCCCTATTTCTTCAGTGCTCTGCGTCCCTTCACGCCCTTCCCACCTGCCACCTGCACTAAGCATTAACCACCCAGCCTTGAGCATCAGCTGAGATACCAGTGACCCCCTGGGAAGAAGAGGTGACCTACATTACACCTATAGGCTTTTCCCAGCTATGCTGCCCAGCTGCTATGCAAATCCAGGTGTAGATGCGCTCCTCACTTGTGCACTGCCTATCTTGCAAAGCTCATAATATCCTCCAAAGTCTGTGCTAGCTCACGTTGTGTGTCGCTAAACAAATGCCATGTTAGAATGATGCCAATCCAAATTGAGCTGCTCTCAATTTGTTATATGTAGGTTGGAAAGTATAGGTGTGGAAGTAACCTCCAGAATTCCCCACCACATTTAGCAATCCATGGATATAAGCAGTCCATAGACCTTTGAGGTCTGCAGCCTCTGACCCTAGCAGTAACACCCCACTTCTTCCAGCAGGACCTCTTTCTACAAATAAACTAGATTCTGATTTTCCTCAGTGCAATGAAGGGCAAAATTTTACCTGGAGAAATATAGGTTGGCTTCATGCTGCCTGGGGAGAGAAGCTGTGGCTGCCCCCTCCCTGGCAGCGCTCAAGGCCAGGTTGGATGGGGCTTGGAGCAACCTGGTCTAGTGGAAGGTGTCCCTGCCTGTGGCAGGGGGGTTGGAACTAGATGGTCTTTAAGGTCCCTTACCCAAACCATCCTGTGCTTCTATGACATCTCGCAAGGCTATATTCTCCTCCGTAACCAGCATGGAGTATGTTAGTATTGGTAGTATATTTATTAGTACAGCATAGCTTCAGACAGCAACACTTACAGCGACTTAGTGGAGCATGAATAAACATAAGAGATAATAGATACACCCCCTTGACTTTAATCATGCCAGCAGAAAATAGTCTGCAAGGGGCAAAAGGTTCAGGAGTGAAAACTGAGGCAGGGACTTTCCTTGCTCATTGATCAGAAAGTGGAATCACATAAATTATTAACAGCTTGACTTATACAAAATAAGATAACTTGGTGCTATAAAGAGTTACATATGGATGTACTTTACAGAGGTGAAGGTTGCTTAGTGTTAGTAACATCAATTGTCTTCAGTAGATTAATGTCGGTTCATATTTGTGATAATAACAGAGATGCTGTCGCTGTGGCATGGAGCCTGTGGCCACGCTCACGTTCCTACCTGCATAGACCCCAGCTCTTTTGAAACTCAGTCTCTGAATTTGAGTAAGTTCAGGAGGATTTCTCCTCTGCTGACTCTAAATGATCGTCAAAGAAATATTTGAATCTAAATTTCCATTTTTAATCTAAATCTTTATTTCCTCAGGCGCCTATTTGCATCTATTTGGTGGGGTTTTTTTTTCTCTCCTACTACACACAGAAATTTCACAAGTGGCATAATACTGCCATGTAGGAGCTCTTTGTGCCTTATTTGAATTACACTTATTTACTAATTAGGATATGCTTAACATTTTAAGCAAGCATTCCCTTTTTTCCTATTTGTTTGAGAGACTATTTTCTCTGAGGGGGGTGCTTGAACTCTCTGTGTTGCTGTATCGAGTCTGGGGGGGATACAGCAAGATCCAGAAGCCTTAAAAATCCACCACAGCATCTGCTGCTTCCCTGATGTTTTCAATGGTGATGGCTGGACTCGGGCTGCAGTTTCACTATCTCTTCAAGCACATTATAGCGCGATCTGCAATCAGCCACTTGGATCAGCTCAGAGCAATCCAGAAGCCACCACCTTAGACTGTCTCATGGTGCACTCTGAAGAGCTACAAGTACTGTGGTCAGTTGTGCTAAACACAGGCAGTTATGTTGTTCCAACACGCTGGAAGTAAGTGGAAATGAAGAAAAATCTAAATGTGACAATGCGACCTGCCAATGCAACGCAAAATGGCCGTGTGTACATTGCCCCAGGAGAGGGAGGTGAGCTCTTAGCTCTGCTGCCCATGGTTTTCTCCTTCACCTCAGGTGGCTGGTGACTGTCCTCTGGCCCACCATGACCTACCCTTGCTGCAACAAAAAGTCCATCCTCCCCCAGCTGTGGGGTTCTCCAAATACCTAACGATAAAATAGCCAATACATTGTTATTCTCTTGAACAGCCAACTTCTATGGAGGTGGGCAGGGCACCAGGTTGCCCCTCCGGTGTCACCCAACACATTCAGTTTTCATGGGTACTTTCATTCTTCATCTGCTCTCAAAATCACAGGCGAAATGGCACTGAGGTTTTGATTTTTAGTGACTACCGGAAATGTGTGCAAACTTGGAGGGACTCCAGGGTTGCTAACCTGGACAAAAAGAGGTGGCTGATATAGAAAAATATTATCAAAGCCAAAGACATGAGATTGGATATATTCTGTCTGTGCTGGGAATCCTTTCTGGGCCTGGCCTTCAGCACCAAATGGGAAAGAGAATAAGCCAACGCACTCATCCATCATCATGACAGTATCTATACAGACAGCACTTGTCATCTGAGGAAGCTTTATGCATCTGTCATAGTAACTGTCCCCAGAATTTGCAGTACACTTCTCAGCCTGATATCTACACATGACCCTCGACCCTCTCTGTGAGAAACAGAGATAAACGTACTATTCAAAGGAAGCTGGAGTGCTGGACAGTGATGGAGGCAAAAAACAGCTATTAAAACAGTAAATCAGCCCTGTAATTAAAATACAAGCAAATGCATTGGTCCCAGAGGGTGAAAATCAGCCGTCTCCACCATTCATGGTGTTGGACCCATGAGCAGGAGGGAGGAATGATGTACTGAAAGATGGCACCACTCCTTCCTCCACGATGGGATGCTCTACAGAGGCTTTCATTCTCTTCCCAATGACACCCACAAGCTCGCACTCATAGCAAGAAGTTCATCCTTGGAGACAGTGAGAGAGACATGGGACCTCCGAAAGCTAACACGTAACTGCTGAGCAGCAAGGACTCTCCATGTGCATGCCATGGCAAAGGTATGCTAATTTGACTCCTATTTGCCAGCAATAAAATGTGTTGATTGCATCCTAAATTACATTGCGTGGACCCCTCCCAGTGTTTATGAGCAGGTGCTCATTTAATCCATGGCAACTTCTACACTGGGGCAACTGGAGGAGTCTGAATTTGTGAATCCTGCACCATGGCATCCCAAAATATCCTCACAGAGGTTGAAAGGGGTCCTCCCCATCCAGGACCTCATCTTCTTTTCTCTTACCAGGGGAGGCAGAGCAGGCAGCTCTGTCTGTTTATGGGGAAACATTACCCTCTGGCTGTTTGAGGGAGGGAGAGCATCAACAGCCAAGACAGCCTTTGTCGAGTCAAGTTGAGCCTATGGTAAGGGAGAAGAAGGTATTTGTGTTTTCTCTTCCACCCTGAGCAAATTGAGGAAAAGAATTCAGAAATGTCTGGTTGCCCAGGGTAAGATGTAAAGAAAGAAGAAGACAACCACCGCCTGTCAAGGATAGGCACAACTCACTTGAACCAGTACTGCCACACAAGTTTTAGAGTTTGATCAAATGTAGTTTCAAAACAGGCCTTAAGCAGAGCTCTGCAGCCACAAAGAAGAGTGGAAGGCAGGAACATGTTGCCAGAGGATGGTCTGGCATTGCCATCCATGGTCGCCAGCGCTGGGGCCCTAAAACTTTGAATGGCTTTTGAAACAACTCCCATGTAGCTCCAGGCCCTGCTATCATGGTTTCCTCTCCTAGGTATGTTCATGCTTGGTGAAGGGGGTCACTTCTCCTCCTCTTCCATCCTCTCAGGCTGGATACTGATGTCCCTGCCTCTCCCCACCTGCCCCACTATACACAGAGGGCCTAAACTCTCCTGGTTCTTTTTGCTTTTCAGCTTCAGTCTCAAATATCTCCTGAAACCCTCCCAGAACCGTCAGATAGCCAGTTTTTCAGTACCTCTCCATCACTGCATGTTTTTAGGAACCAGATAGATTGGTATCAGTCAAATGCTTCTTTGGTGAAGAGTTCATGGCAGACTCTCACTCTTTTTCCCAGCAAGAGCACATCATGAGGCTTTCCCCTGCTTGGTCTTAGTCTCCACGGTGGCCTACAGGAGCTTGTTATTTTTCTCTTAGTGGTGCTCAAACAGCTGCTATAAACAGATACCCTACTAGAAGGAAGTCTCATTTTCTCTGTGTAGCTTCAGCTCCAATATCATAACATCTGAATAATGGATCAGAGCTGTGATATCTACCATCCCTTCAGCTCCCTATTTGTCCCAAATTCCCTGTCATCTTGGCCTGATGCAATCAAAGAAATAGCACAGGATGGTTTCCTAGCTCCTGGGTACCACTGCTGAAAAGTCTCTGATCGCTGTTAATAACGTTGCTTCAGCAAGGCCCAAATTCTAATGCAATTAACAGGGGAGTAACTGAATCGGCTTTATTGTGTCTCCACTGGGGACTTACAAAAATACTTCAAGGCCTATCGATGCCATGTGTAACTCTACAGGTTTAAACACTCTTACACATACCCTCATATCAGAAACGGCCAGAAGTTTAATCACATTTTTCTTCCCAAATTGCATCTTCAAGGCGACTTGTCGACCTATGGCTGGAAATCTTTTTTACAAAGGCTCTTGATTCATTTTGATTAAGATGGATAAGCCCATCTCGTATTACCAGCAGAAAAAGGCATTTTAGGATTGATATGCGTCACTGCTTGTTGTGCCTCTGGTGGTATAATCACAATTTCCACCACGTAGCCAAATGCATTTTGAACAGAAACAAGCAGCAAGCAAGGAGAGGACTGGATGAAGGCTATTTAAACCCTTTTCTGATTACAAGTGTCAAGAGGGAACTGGTTGCTGCTTATTAAACATTTTGGATGTTTGATTTTCTCTCTCCAATGTTCACTTCTTCCAGTTTCATCATGACTAATGGGAAAATAAGACAAATAGGAGAACAGGGCAGAAAGAATATGAATGCTGAATCTCCACCCTAGGATGGGAAGGAAACCTTAATTGTTGGATTTGTCAGGTTTTGCTTGCTTGACTTTTATGTTTTGTGGCTGTTGAACGTGCACGTACACAATCAATGATGAAGAAAGTGAGTGAGTAAGACAGACTCTCTTTCACAGGAACCACTGACCATCATTCGTGGAAGACTTTATCTTGCTTTTATCAAGCGAAATATGGAAGTTCAAAAAGCTACCCTTCTCCTGTGTCTGGATAATAATCCAGCCTGAGCAAAGTGCCACATTTAAGTAGACACAATAAGAACGAGATCCTTCTTTGTCCAAAATTGTGCTCCAAAATGCCTCATACATACCAACAAAGCTTTTGCAGCTTTGCTGGTGTAAACCAGTGCAATTTATTGACCTGTGGCAAGAAGCAGTGTAAGATCTAGAAGGAAATCATGACATCATAGCTGAAATACAAGATTAATTGAAACAATTACTTATTGGGTCTAGAGGGAATGTACCCTTCTTGACCACTAAGCTATGGCTCATATTAGCAGGGGTGATACAGAGATCATTTCCTTAAAATAAGCACAGGAAGGAAACTTAGTGCACCACAGATGTGATCACTAAAATTCAGAGTTCACAGGTGAGAAGAAGGAAAGAGACAGCAGCTGATACCTGTCTTCTGATGTCGTTTTAGTAGTACAAAACCCAGCATCATGATGTCAGCATTTGAGACCATCTGCCCTGTTTCCTAGGTGTGGCTTGCCTGGGAGAGGTCCATAGGTTATACCAGGTGGGTACCCAACATTGGTGGACTTGGCAGTGTTAGGTTAATGGTTGGACTTGATGATCTTAAGGGTCTTTTATAACTTAAATGATTCTATGATTTGCATAGAGAGTGCAGACATCTCCAGCTGGGCGAAGCACTGCAGGTCCCAGTCAGTGAAGACAAATGAGCACTTTTAATGAGTGGTTCTTCTCACCTGTTTCAGATGCCTTCTTTAGGACAGGTTGAGCTGCGTGGCTGCCATGGCTGTAGTGTAGATCTAGGCTGATGTACCTAGGGGCAGACCTCATCACAGTGGAAGGGTCTGTCCAGTCAGACAAGTCCCCAAAGTCACCTAGGGGTCTCTTCTTTTGCCAAGTTGAACGCCTGGAATTGAAAATTCAAGCAACCTTCTAACACAAAATAAAGTCCTTTTCACTGTTATTCATGTAATTTTCACTATTTCAGATGATCAGCCAGAAAGCTGATCTTCTCAGCATAAGCTCACCTGCAATCTGGTTGACTGGACTGGGGATCCTCCACTAGCTCCATTCCGAAGCAGGTGATACTTCATATCTGCTAAACCACAAGGTGACAGCTACAGTCACCGTGATGACATTTTGGCCACCAAGCTTGACCAAATAAAGTAGAAGAAGCAAGAGGAAGGCTTCCCAGGCACCCCTGTGAGCTCCAGGTCTCACTTAGGAAGTCAGCACCAGCTAATATTCTCCCTAAGGTGGAGAATGGTCAGGTGTCTTCTTAGCTGGACTCACACACACCTTGTTCCTTGCCATTTACATACTAAAATTCAGCTAATGGGCCATGTCATCCTCTCCTGAGTCACTGACTCTCTTTCCCATTCTCTGTATCCAGGGTTAAGGCAGTTTATTAACTTTAAGAAGTGCATATTCAGCCAGTCATATTTTTAGTCCCTACCCATTAGTTACTTATCTTTGGTTGGGTTCAGGTTCTGTTTCTCAGACTTCAGGATTCCACACACACATTTGGTGAAAAATCTTCCAGCTGTCGCATCCAGTAACATCTTGGTCAACTCACTGGAAAACTCATTTCTTCTCCATATAATATATGCAAAATTAGAAGTCACAAAGATCTCTGCTCATGATATCTTTACTGCTTTAGTACCATCACACGAATCTTTTTCCATATTCAAACCTGAACTGATTAAATTTTGCTTATGGCTGTTGGGTATGCCAAACTCAAGCAGATAAAATTATAGTAGAGACCATGCAGTTAGTATGTCCAGAACAGCCTAACATCACCCCTAAAATAAGCACACAGGGATCATCTCCAGCTTCTACCACCTCTCTGTGTGCCAACGCAGTTCACATTAACTGTGGGCTTGTCCATAAATACCCCCTATAGCATATTCTTATAAGAGGGAGTTTAAAAGTTAGGCTAGTATTCATCATGTTTTCATCAGTATAGGTCTCCCCTTTTAGAAGCTGTCATGATTTGTCTAGACATGTACAAACATACAGCATCCAAAGGATTAAAGATGCAATGAGTGCTTTGGATCCTGCAATGTGGCTATGGGCCAGATTGTCTGCAATGGTTGCTCTCCTGAAGACCTGGGGTAGGTGCAGCTCTGATGACAGTGGGGAAGATGAGGGTGGGAACATCCTTCTGGGTCTGACATGTCTAAAATGCAGATATTTAAGCCTGAGCTTCTCACTCCAGTCTCCTTCTATAGTCAATACAGAGAAATGAGCACATCCAGAGGTTAATTTGCCTAAGGTCAGTCTGAACAGGGTCTTTTGGAAGGGCTTAATTACAGATAGGGGAACCCCAGCATGAGGAACTCAGTTGTGGTCACCTGACTTTTAGATGCCTAAAATTAAAATATACAATTCTCACTTTGCGTCTCCTCCCTGTCCCTCCCCACCATATCACATAAAGGGACCAGACCCTCCTCTTCCAAATGGTTGTGTCCCCACACCACAGGGCTGGGATGGGTGGAGAGGTACCATCCTTCTTCATCTCTGAAGGGAACATCAGACTCTTTCCCACTCCCTCTACTTGAAGTTAAGGAAGCGACCCACATCTCTCTGCTGAGGATGGGTGGGTGCTCAGCTACAGCAAAAGAAGCACAAACTGAAGGTTAATGGGAAGCAAATGACCTTCCTGGCAAATCTGAGCCTCATTATCCCACCGGATCGCTCCAATAAAGCAACTGGGACTTCATAAGCTAAGGCCACATGTGTTAGGTTACCTCCAGAGCCCTCACTCACAGAAAATATGATGAAATCCAGTGTTTCCTATAGAGATTGTGTGGGGTTTTTTTCTACTTTACCTCAGGAACAGGTTTATAAGATCATCTCCATTGCATAAGAAGCTGATCTTGGCTGAATCACACCCCACCAAGGGAGAGCTGTTTCCTACGGCACGATTACAGTGGTGGCAAGTCTGAATCCCTCTCCGTGCAGTGAGATGATTTCAGCCTGAGCTGGACTCATTACAGAGTCAGAGCAGCTCCTGCACTCTGCATTCATTTATGCTTAGAGGCATTCACTAAAAGTTCCTCTCTTTTCCCAGTACCAGGAAAATCACTTCACTCGTCAGCGAGACAAGCCTTTTTGATCAGCCTGAGACAGGGTGTCTTACAGTAAATCCCTTGCTGCCTGCAGCAAGGTGCAATCTGAACTATTTTCCAGGCTTGATTGCCTTTGTTTTCCACCCTCAGGTTCTCTCTTTCACAAAGCAGCACTGCAGACTGGGACAGTTCTCACTCTGTGAGAAGCATTTTAGGAAGCATTTCTTCTCAGCAAGGGTCATTAGCCATTGGAAGGGGCTGCCCAGGGAGGTGGTGGAGTCACCATCTCTGGAGGTGTTTAAGAAAAGACTGGTCATGGCACTTAGTGCCATGGTCTAGTTGCCAGGGTGGTGTCAGGGCAATGGTTGGACTCGATGATCCCAGAGGGCTCTTCCAACCTGATTGATTCTGTGATTCTGTTGGAGCCCATTAGGTAGGTTTTCAGCCCCTGTGAGTCTTTCCACTTTTTTTTTTAATCTTCAGAAAGGAATGAGAGCCTAATATGATAACTTTTGCTGGACAACTTTTTGTTCACATTTGTCCCTTGATGAGCTCTAGGCACTTCTGTGTGTAGGCTGGTGGAAATTTCAGCAGTTAGATCTTGATCTCAGACCCACACCTGGGAAACAGACCTGCCCACATTGTACTGGGATTTGGAACATTTGTTCTGGGGGATGGAGAAGAAAAGTAGAGAAGAACAGATGATAGCAACCTATGATACACTCATGTTACTGTGTTGTTCTCCTAAATGAGCAATTTCAAAACAAAAGGAAAAGGCATTCTTAAAGAGTTCAGATGTTTTGATGACATTTTTGAAAGAAACTATTTCCACCCACACAAGCTTTTCATTTTGAAAATTTCCTTAATTGCTCTATTGTTATCTTAATGCTCAAACTTCGATCAGAGCACTCTGATTCAAATGAAATGTTTTATTCTTAGAGTTGCCAGTAGCTCAAAACATTGCTTTTCCTAATTACTCTAATTGCAGAGAGAGGGCAATTTGCCTGCTTAGTGCAGAAGGTATCAAATGGCCTAGGAGACAGATCTGAGGCACATGGGTTACCATGACTTCCTGGCCAGAACAAAAGCAGCATGCAGTTCTGTAAAGGTTGCTCTTGTGAGGCATGCAATGGAGACGGACACAAGAGCGAGGGCTCAGTTCCAGCTCCTCCCTTAGGCTTTCTGGGTGGCATCCATCTCAGTAGGCACAGATGCCTCTATCTGAGCTTCCCATATGAGATCAGTCAAGGGGGAAATTCACCTCATCCTAAAGAGGATGTATAAAGAGGTCAAACATATTGCTCCCTAAAACTATCAGCTTCTCCCCTAAATAGAATCATAGAATCATAGAATGGTTTGGGTTTGAAAGGACCTTAAAGATCATCTAGTTCCAACCTCCCTGCCATGGGCAGGGACACCTTCTTCTAGACCAGGTTGCTCAAAGCCCCATCCAACCTGGCCTTGAACACTGCCAGGGAGGGGGCAGCCACAGCTTCTCTGGGCAACCTGGGCCAGTGTCTCACCACCCTCACAGTAAAGAATTTCTTCCTCATATCTAATCTAAATCAATAATCAGAGCCTTGGGATATAACTTAGTTGCCTAAAAGCAGGGTTCTAGTGCCATTTGAGACCTACAGGGCTCTCCCACTGCATGTCTGGCTGCCACTTCAGAAGACCTTGGGTGGCCTGTAGGTCCTGCCAGCCCCATACAGATGTCTCACATAGCCCAGATCATGTAAGAAGACACTAAACACATATGTTTAGTCAACTGAATAGAGCTGATCACAAACTTCAAGAGACAGAGAAAACAATAATTCCCTTAGGAGTTTGCTCTAGTAAGTGAATCACCCTCACCATTAATATTTTTCTCCTTGCTGTGTTGTGTTCTCGTCTAGATTAAAGAGCCCATTAGCATCCAATATTTTCCTCTCGGTGGTGTACTTTTAAAGATAGCAATCAATCCCCCTATTGGCTGCAGCAGGGTAGATAGGGTTTGTGAGGTCTTACTGTAAGATCTACTTTCTAGTTCTGAAATAATTTCCATGGGTGGCAAAAATAGGCAAAGTAGGGCAAAAATAATCTTTGAATGGAAACTGGTTCTTAAAGAGAATTAATTCCCAGTCAATGGGCGTAATTCACAGGACTCAAGAATTGCAAGTGTGCCATAAAGTCTTCTTAAAAACCAATTTCAGCTTCTTCATAGCATCATTTCTAGCACTGAATGTCATTTTCGTATTCAGGAATGAACTTTGTTCCATGCAATACAAGGAGTTTCCCCTTACCTCGCATCTGCTCTTAGCTATCATGAGGCAAACAATCAAGGTGAGCCCTCTAAAAGAGTTTCTAGTGCCTCCTACCTTGAGTAAAACTGTTAGCACATGAACTCCTGCGTTCCCTTGATGCCAAGGGCACTGGGGAGAGGAAGCTCTGTTAAACCAGCCAAACAGTTGAAGGGAAAGTCATTTGTTAAGTCACCCATACTGTTGGCTTTTATTACCGAGCTATCAACCTCTACAGCTTTCAACAGGAGGAACAGAGACTTTTATTACAGGCGTCAGCTAATGCAGGGAAGTAATTATGTTAATGAACAAGACAAACAGAGATTTGTGAGGCAGAGTTGAGGGAATTAGCTCATGCAATAGATCAGAGCACATTTTAGCAGGGCACAGGTGACAAATGTCCTCGTGACTGATGAATGAGGGAACTGAACCAGCAATCTCAGGAACAGAGGTGCAAGCAGTTATTGCTGCTTCGAAAAAAAATAAAAAGAAAACTAAAAGATAAGGATTGTACAGTACCTGGCCAGAGATCTGTAAAACACGAAGTTCATGGGTCCAACCCCTATATTTTATCTAAAGGTCATAAATCTACTAATATGTGGCTGAAGCCCACCCAACTGCCTAAAAAATATCATCAGAGAATGAACTAGCCTCTGGAAGTATCTGCTTCTCTTAACTGATGTAGAAAGAGCCTGGATGACTAATTTAAAATTAGCAGCTATCTTTTAAACATCTGACATTAGCTGAAACGTATTCTATCCCTATTGTTTCAGTAGGAAAGATAGGATGGACAGAGAAAAAGATGGCCCTGTTACACGGGCTACTTGGAACGCCTTAGCTTAGGAGTATGAGTGTCTTACTGATTTTCTAACTGATTTTTTGTGTTTGTTTTTGCTTTAACCAAACACTGCAGACTTATCTTCAGAATCTGTGCTCACTAAAGTCTTCCCTCATCAGACAGCTCTTCCCTCTCCTGCCTGCTTGCAGAAGAAGGACTGATGAAACCACTCTTCTCCAAAGAAAGTGAATTTCAGTAACTCTCTACTTCCTTTCTTTGTCAAAAACTTCCCAATAAACAGGATCCAAAGGAGGCTGAAAATCATGTTTTTCCCAGCCTAACCCTCCACAGCAGGCACCACATTAACTCCAGCTTCTCAAGCTGCTACTTGCACAGGAGGAGGACTCTGTGCAAACGCTTGCACCTGCCTCCTGCCAGCCTGTGCCACCCACACAGAGCCAACAGAGCAGCCCGTGATGGTCTTGCTGCCCCCACAGCTCCCCAGCATCCACATCAGGCTGTCAATATCTTAACAACCTGCCTTCCCCTGACCAGGAGTCACTTGGCTGAAGGGGGGCTGCATATCACAGAATCACAGAATCACAGAATGTTAGGGATTGGAAGGGACCTCGAAAGATCATCTAGTCCAATCCCCCTGCCGGGGCAGGATTGCCTAGACCATATCACACAGGAACGCGTCCAGGTGGGTTTTGAATGTCTCCAGAGAAGGAGACTCCACAACCTCTCTGGGCAGCCTGTTCCAGTGTTCAGTCACCCTCACTGTAAAGAAGTTTTTCCTCAAATTTAAGTGGAACCTCCTGTGCTCCAGCTTGCACCCATTGCCCCTTGTCCTGTCAAGGGATGTCACTGAGAAGAGCCTGGCTCCATCCTCTTGACACTTGCCCTTCACATATTTATAAACATTAATGAGGTCACCCCTCAGTCTCCTCTTCTCTAAGCTAAAGAGACCCAGCTCCCTCAGCCTCTCCTCATAAGGGAGATGTTCCACTCCCTTAATCATCTTCGTGGCTCTGCGCTGAACTCTCTCTAGCAGTTCCCTGTCCTTCTTGAACTGAGGGGCCCAGAACTGGACACAATATTCCAGATGCGGCCTCACCAGGGCAGAGTAGAGGGGGAGGAGAACCTCTCTCGACCTGCTGACCACACCCCTTCTAATACACCCCAGGATGTCATTGGCCTTCTTGGCCACAAGGGCACACTGCTGGCTCATGGTCATCCTGTTGTCCACTAGGACCCCCAGGTCCCTTTCCCCTACGCTGCTCTCCAACAGCTCTGTCCCCAACTTGTACTGGTACATGGGGTTGTTCTTGCCCAGATGCAGGACTCTACACTTGCCCTTGTTATATTTCATTAAATTTCTCCCCGCCCAACTCTCCAGCCTGTCCAGGTCTCTCTGAATGGCTGTGCAGCCTTCCGGCATCTCAGCCACTCCTCCCAGTTTTGTGTCATCAGCGAACTTGCTGACAGCGCACTCTATTCCCTCATCCAAGTCATTAATGAATATATTGAATAGAACTGGTCCCAGAACTGACCCTTGAGGGACTCCGCTAGACACAGACCTCCAACTGGACTCTGTCCCGCTGACCACTACTCTCTGGCTTCTTCCCTTCAGCCAGTTCACAATCCACCTCACTACCCGATCATCCAGACCACACTTCCCCAGTTTAGCTGCGAGGATGCTGTGGGAGACCGTGTCAAACGCTTTACTGAAATCGAGATAGACCACATCCACAGCTTTACCATCATCTATCCACCGGGTAACATCCTCATAAAAGGCTATCAAGTTGGTTGAGCAAGACTTCCCGTTGGTGAAGCCATGCTGAGTGCCCCTAATGATCCCCCTATCCTTGATGTGCCTAGAGACAGCACCAAGGACAAGTTGTTCCATCACCTTTCCGGGGATGGAGGTGAGGCTGACCGGTCTATAGTTACCCGGGTCCTCCTTCCTGCCCTTTTTGAAGACTGGAGTGACATTCGCTTTCCTCCAGTCCTCAGGCACCTCTCCCGTTGCCCACGACTTAGCAAAGATGATGGAGAGTGGCCTAGCAATGACTTCCGCCAGCTCCCTCAGCACCCGCGGGTGCATCCCATCAGGGCCCATGGATTTATGGACGTCCAGGTTGCTTAACTGGTCCCTGACCCAGCCCTCATCAACCAAGACAGATTCCTCCTCTATCCTGACTTCTTCTGAGGCCTCAGGGGACCAGGGCTCCTCAGGACAGCATATCATGGGGCTTTGATGAACAGTGCATCTCACTTTTGTTTTATTTTGTAGAGGATGCTTTCAGGGTGTACTGAACACCTCTGGCAAAACATGCTGCCTGGGGGCACTTAAAAGCCAAGCAAGAAATTAGTCATGGTGAAGTTTTTGATATGTATGAAAACTATTCTTCTGGTGGAATGGTTTTAAACTGAAAGAGGGGAGATTTAGATGAGATATTAGGAAGAAATTCTTTGCTGTGAGGGTGGTGAGACACTGGCCCAGGTTGCCCAGAGAAGTTGTGGCTGCCTCCTCCCTGGCAGTGTTCAAGGCCAGATTGGATGGGGCTTGGAGCAACCTGGTCTAGTGGAAGGTGTCCCTGCCCATGGCAGGGGGGTTGGAACTGGATGATCTTTAAGGTCCCTTCCAACCCAAACTACTCTATGATTCTATGATTCTCTGACTAAAAGCTACACACTTGGTCTGCTTTTAATGCAACTGGTAGTATATGAGCGTCAATATAAATACAATATTTTAATGGGTGACAAGTTATGGAACAAGCTACCAGTTCCCTGTTAATCAATGCATTCTTGGCTTGTGCCCATGTGAGTTTCACATTTGTTCACTGCTGGAAGCTCAACTGTAACAAGTCACCATCACTCAGCTGATAAATGGCAACTTGTCCATGGGTCCAGAGCAAAGGTTGTGCTGTTCAGATCACTGCCATTAAAGCTATTAAACCCCCTTAGGGCCATAGGAATGCAGGAGTAAGCATGTCAAAATCACTGCTTCTTATCAGCCTTAATGACGGTAACATGACTGAGATGAATCATTTTAAATGCAGAAGTGCAAATCTGAATGTCATTCCACTCCTATGTCTTAGACTGTTGACTGAGGTGTGAGTATCTGACCCATTGGTTGGGAAAGATTCAAAAATCATTCTAGTCACATGGTGCCGCTAGACACATGGTGCCACTGCTGGAGCGTGTCCAAAGAAGGGCAACGAAGCTGGTGAAGGGTCTGGAACACAAGTCTTATGAGGAGCGGCTGAGGGAACTGGGGTTGTTTAGTTTGCAGAAGAGAAGGCTAAACGGAGACCTTATTGCCCTCTACAACTACCTGATAGGAGGTTGTGGTGAGGTGGGGGTCAATCTATTCTCCCAGGTAACCAGTGATAGGACAAGAGGAAATGGCCTCAAGTTATGCCAGGGGAGGTTCAAGCTGGATCTTAGGAAGAATTTCTTCACTGAAAGAGTCATTAGGCATTGGAACAGGCTGCCCAGGGAGGTGGTGGAGTCACCATCCCTGGAAGTGTTCAAAAAATGTCTAGATGTGGCGCTTCAGGCCATGGTTTAGCAGGCATGGTGGCATTGGGTCGATGGTTGGACTTGATGATCTTTTAGGTCTTTTCCAACCTTAACAATTCTATGATTCTAAGGCTGGTTACAGAAGCATACATGACTTCACCAAGCTGGCACCTGTGATTGGGATAGGCTTTAGACCTATTTCTGTAGAGAAAATAGAAAAATATAGTAGATTATATTGCTGTGATCTTCTGCATTGGCCATCCTCTGCTCACCTAGAGGCTGGATGCTCCTAGGAGCTGGATGGTCTTAGCTCAGCACTGTGCTTAGGTGAGGCATCTTAGAAGTCACTGGTCCCCAAATGCCAAACAGGGAGTTGATGCTAAACACCAGGCCATGGATACGTAATGGTTTGGAAAGACTGCCACTACTAACAGACTGGGAGAGAGAAAAGGGGATAGGTTGTATTCCTGCCAGCACATCAGCCTTTGCTTCAGGTGCTACAAAGCTGTTACGTTTAAGAAAACATTGCCTGTTAATCCAAGTGCAAACTGCTATGTGAGGACCTGGTTTAAAGTTCAAGTGTTCCACTGTTCCTGGATGGAGGAGGAGATTCCCCTGCACAGCTCCATGTGGTGCTGGGGGAAGGTCTTCACTGGGCCAGGGCATTCTAACCAGACTTTGACAAGGCCAGGACATCAGCTGCTGCGCACAGACCAGCCCTGAGCACAGAGCCTCTCGTGAAGGACATGCACGCTTTTTCTTCCTTCTTCCTCTTGAGGAGGACCACACTATGCAGAGGCCCCTGGCCTCCCTCTTGACTGGGTTCAGCACACGTCAGGATTTGAACACACATCCCTGTCTCTCCAGAGTCACCCATGAGGACACCTCAACAGTCAGCATTCACGTCTGGCAAATTTAGCGTGCTGACATTGTTGCAGAGAAACAACCAAAGTCAGGGCTGACCTGACACCAGTGAGCACAGCTTCTACCTCAATGATAAATCCTCCTCGTCTGGCAGGATGGATGGGAGTTCTGATTTCCTGGACTAATACTGGCAGTGAAAAATCAATTACACTGAGGTCGTTTAAACTTATCCAGCAAATGCATTAGGAGGTACATGCTGTCTGGGCATACACACAGGCAAGGCAGCTGAAGAAAAAAGAAAAAGGTGTTGCAGAGCTTGCTTATGATGGATTTCAAACATATATTCAGAACTGAAATGAGAAATATACCAGCTTTCATTCTCCAGAGAATAACAGCAAGGGGTGAATAACTGAGCTTTGGGTACCTCTTTGCATTTCAAGTTAAATAAGGAGCCAAGACAAATTAAAGGAATTGAAAATTACTTGCTTCTTGGGGTTATTCATTAGGGCAAGAAGTCGACTTTCTTTTCAGAAAGGGTTAATAGACATTGGAATGGGCTGCCCTGGGAGGTGGTGGAGTCACCATCTCTGGATGTGTTTAAGAAAAGACTGGACATGGCACTTAGTGCCATGGTCTAGTTGACAGGGTGGTGTCAGGGCAATGGTTGGACTCGATGATCCCAGAGGTCTCTTCCAACCTGGTTGATTCTGTGATTCTGTGATTCTGTGACTGTGGCCACAGCAATTTCAACCTGAAAGATGTTTACCTGTAAGTCACCACAGCATTACCAGCTGAGGGATGCTGCTCCGCTGGCGTGTGTCCTTTTGTCAGGAGTGTGTCTCAAAGCCACAAACTCCTTGCTGAAAGCCAGCACAGACATGGTCATCTAGAGAAAATACTCATGCATTGACGCTTGCCTGCAGACCCCAGCATAGATTCAGGCCTCACTGATCCAGGCACAAACTTCACAAAGTAACACATAATTCCTGCTGCAAAAATCACCTAATCCAAACACAAGATAGAAAAATTGAGAAGAGCATGTTCTTCTTTTACAAACAGGAAAGTGAGGCACAGATGGAGTGTAGGACCCCCCCAAGGTCACTTGGGGAGTCAGTAGCAGAACATGGGAGTAAATCCAGATTCCTGAAATGTGCTGAATTACTGAAACCTTGAACAGATACTTCTTTCCAGACATGGCACAGACATGAAACACAGGCGGATACCCATGCTTTGAAAATGCAGCTGCACATCAGCTGAGTTTCTCTTAACATGATGGGACTCCCCTGAAAGAGCAGGGTAGCAGAAGCTTGTGTTGGAGCTCTGCAGTCCAGGAAAGAGACTGCATTCAGAGGAGTGGTGAAGGCTGCAACAATGAGCTTAACCCCAGAAACAAGAACAATTTTGTAGAAGACAAAATTAAACTCATTCTAGGGAAACTGCGATATTGTAAGGCAAGATTTTTGCTGTCACAAATAAACATAAAATAGATGCTAAAGACCGAAATGTTATCATTTCATGGATGCAGAGAACGAATTCAAGTACCATTATTTCTGCTTGACTTGCGCTTGGTAACACAATTTTCCTCCCAATGCTTGTTAACGCCAGCATAAACAGAGGCCAACCACTGACACATACCATCAATGCTAATAGAAAGCACGGTTGCTTGGCACAAAAAGATCCTTCTGAGAGCTCCTAATAACTGAGAAGTTGCTGCTGTTATCACTACAGCCTCTATGAATGTTAGTCAAAGCACCTCTAAATGGCAGGAGTAAACTGCAAGGGAGCCATATCACCTCAGTTGACTTTATGGCAGCAATAACATTTCGATTTCTAATCCACCGTTATTTCAAACGAGAAACTCTCAAAGCTACAGCTCAGCCTCTCTCATTCCTTTGTCACATTGCCCTTTACTTTATGGCAATTCACAGATGGTGCTATCACGGGGGTATGTGATAGCCCATAGACTTGTACACTGATCCCTACAATGACTCAGCAAGAGGGAAATGCCCGCTTCCCAGATCATAGTAAGTCTGTAGTTGTTTGCTAGGTCCTGTTCTCTGGCTCTGATAGAATCATAGAATGTTAGGGGTTGGAAGGGACTTCTGGAGATCATCGAGTCCAACCCCCTACCAGAGCAGGACCAATCTAGGGCAGGTTACACAGGAATGCATCCAGACAGGTCTTGAAAGTCTCCAGAGAAGGAGACTCCACAGCCTCTCTGGGGAGCCTGTTCCAGTGCTCTGTAACCCTTATGGTAAAGTTCTTCCTCATGTTGAGGTTGAACTTCCTGTGCTCTAGCTTGCATCCATTGCCCCTTGTCCTATCGCAGGGCACAAGTGAAAAGAGGTTGCCCCTTTCCTCTTGACACCAAGTACTCGTATATTTATACACATTAATCAGATCCCCTCTCAGTCTTCTCTTCTCCAGACTAAAAAGCCCCAGGTCTCTCAACCTTTCCTCATAAGGCAGGTGTTCCAGTCCCTTAATCATCCTCATAGCCCTCCATTGGACTCTCTCCAGTAGATCTCTGTCCCTCTTGAACTGGGGGGCCCAGAACTGAACGCAATATTCCAGGTGAGGTCTCACCAGGGTAGAGTAGAGGGGGAGGAGGACCTCCCTTGATCTGCTCCCTCAATAGGTTTACTTTCAAATAGAAAAAGTTGATGCTTCTACCCACCCCTCACATAATCACCCTCATGGCCCTCCACTCACAACCCTCATCTTCTCAGACCCCCCATCTTCTCATTGCCTCCCTGTTGGTGCATGCCAGCTCTGATTTATAGGTCCTTCTTGCTTCCACCAACTCTGAGAGGTACAGGCTTAATCACAAGGATTGACTGGAGCGTTTCTTTCTCACTGCAACATCTTTCCTCAATCTCCCAGTTCAATTAAACCTTTTTTCTCTAGTGAAGCGAGCATCCTTCCTGTTGATGCTAGCCAGAGGTCCACTTTTGCTCAAGACAGCTTTGTAAGCACTTTGTTACAGGATGAAGGTTAGAGAAAGACCAAAGTGATTTTGATGAGAAATACCTGCAGTTACACAGCCTAAGGCTGCATCCTTGACAGATCTAAGACCTCATTATCACAGTATTGCATTTATTTATGGAATTTGTAATACACTTCGGGATAAAAGGTGCTACATAAATGGAATATTGCCAGGAATTATTAAAGATTCAGATGATGCAAAAATCAGGTCTTTCAGTGGCTTTTTGACTTCATCCCGTTCCCTGTATCGCTGCACTCTAACAAATGGGGGGATGGGGTGGACACCAAGGGGAGTGGATATGTCAATCCAGTTTGTGGAACCTGTTAAAGAAAAATAGTGAAAGTCTCTTCTCTTTCAACTGAGATTAAGAAAAAAAAATAATTAGAATGTGTTATAAGGCCTGGGGAATACAGTGTTTGTACCAGTGTAACCAGTGATGGAAGTGGACATGTCTTCTACGAAATCTTGTCCTCCAGAGCCCCTGTGCTGTGAAAAGGGACAGTATGGTGACAGTTTGACCAGAATAGTTAGTTTGGTGCATTGAGAAGGGACCATGTGTGGTATGAACATCTACAACAAGCCCTTTGAGGCACTGGTTATACCCATTTTGGTCATGCAGTATCCTTTCAGTACACCAGCACCGTTGCAGCAGTACAGCCCCCAGTATGACTGAAATTACGGTGGTGTAATTACACAATTTCTGCTGTGTGCATCAAGCTCCAGTGATGAAACATAAGACCTCAGTCTATAGGCAAATGACAAAAAAGAAAAGTGTATGGCAAAAAGAAAATCTCTTCCAGATCCAGCTGTGCTGGTGAGAGACAACACAAACCACCCCACCGTGTTTCCTCCTTCCCTTTGGGTGTGTCCACTGGTGGTTGGCCAAGCTGCTTGTGTGAGCCCTCCCAAATCACTGCAGGCAAAATCAGAAGAATTAGCTCAGTTAAATTGATTTAGTAAGAAGTTCAAGGGAAACGCACTGCTAAACTGGAGCAGCCTCAACTCTCTGTCAAGATGGAATGTAACAGGTAGGAGGGTGACTATTCCCTTGCCCTGGGGAGCCCTGGGGGAAATATCCATCCACAGCTCCTTTTACAGAAGGGTCTGTTTGGTGATCTGAGTCAGTGTGTCTGTTTGCTGCAAAATCAAATCTGGCTTTTACGAGAACAGCGTGCAACAACCACCTGCGTAGGTTGGGTTTCCTACATGGGTTGGATTTTCCTGCCCAAACTTGCTCTCATCAGTACAAAGTATTTTTCTATCTGAAAACATCTTTTCTTACCAAAGACCAGCCTTTGAGAGGAAATTCTCACCAACGATGTGTTACAGTCACAGTCTCACACTGCTGTATTTCCTATGTGCATCTCAATCATTTCACGATGTTCATGAAACCCCAGTCAAGAAACCTCTTGGTGCTCTCAGGTCCCAGGCTGCAATGTAGCAGGAGTAACAGAGACCATCGCGGAGGAGGTGTTGGGAAATACATTGATCTCAAAAACTTGACCAAAGCTGACAAATAACAGTGAAATTCACTTAAGGTCCTTATAGTCCTCATAACCTCCTTCACCAAGTTCATACATTTATTTTCACGACTCCTCTCTAAAAGCAGTATGGTATTCACTTGACAGATTGAAAACTGAGATTACATGACCTCTCCAATGAAATGGGATGTTTCTATGCTAGTAAACAAATAAAGTCAAAGCACAGGCACTTTTAGTGATCATCCACATTGCGAGAGTGGTCTGTGCTCGGTAGAGGGGTTTTCAGAACTATTTGATGACACATGGGGAACTGCAGGGACAGATCTGGGCTATACCAAAGTGAAGGAGAACAGGAAAGGAGAAGACATTCACTACAGTGCTGGACAACAGAGTGGAAAGAGAGGAGAAGAGAGCTTCAACAAGCGAAGGGAAGGACAGTCACAGAATCACAGAATCAATCAGGTTGGAAGAGCCCTCTGGGATTATCGAGTCCAACCATTGCCCTGACACCACCATGGCAACTAGACCATGGCACTAAGTGCCATGTCCAGTCTTTTCTTAAACACCTCCAGAGATGGTGACTCCACCACTGCCCTGCGCAGCCCCTTCCAATGTCTAATGACCCTTTCTGAGAAGAAATGCTTCCTAATGTCCATCCTGAACCTCCCCTGGCAAAGCTTGAGGCTGTGCCCTCTTGTCCTAGCGCTACTCACCTGGGAGAAGAGGCCGACTCCCACTCCGCTGCAACTTCCCTTCAAGTAGTTGTAGACTGCAATAAGGTCACCTCTGAGCCTCCTCTTCTCCAGGATAAACCACCTCAGCTCCCTCAGCCGTTCCTCATAGGTCAGACCCTCCAGAGCCTTCACCAGCTTGGTGGCCCTCCTCTGGACTCACTCCAACACCTCAACATCTTTCTTGAAGTGCGGGGCCCAGAACTGGACACAGGATTCAAGACGCGGCCTCACCAGTGCCGAGTACAGAGGGACCATCACTTCCCTAGACCGGCTGGCTACACTATTCCTAATAGAGGCCAGGGTGCCGTTGGCCGCCTTGGCCACCTGGGCACACTGCTGGCTCATGTTTAGCCGGCTGTCGATCAGCACCTCCAGGTCTCTTTCCGCCGGACCGCTTTCTAACCACTCTTCCCCCAGCCTGTAGCACTGCAGGGGGTTGTTGTGGCCCAAGTGTAAGACCCGGCACTTGTTCCTGTTGAACCTCATGCTGTTGCTCTCGGCCCATCTATCCAATCTGTCCAGATCCCTCTGTAGGGCCTTCCTACCCTCCAGCAGATCGACACTCCCACCCAGCTTGGTGTCATCTGCAAATTTACTGAGGGTGCACTCAATCCCTACATCTAGATCATCTATAAAGATATTGAACATCACCGGCCCCAGAACTGAGCCCTGGGGAACCCCGCTAGTGACCGCCCGCCAGTTGGACCATTCACCACCACTCTCTGGGCTTGGCCATCCAGCCAGTTTTTAACCTCTTGAAGAGTCCACCCATCCAAGCCCCGGGCAGCCAGTTTGTCGAGGAGGATGCTGTGGGAGACAGTGTCGAATGCCTTCCTGAAGTCTAGATAGACTACATCCACAGCCCTGCCCTCATCTGCTAAGCATCTCACTTTGGCATAGAAGGAGATCAGGTTGGTCAAGCAGGACCTGCCTTTCATGAATCCATGTTGGCTGGCCCCGATGCCCCGATTGTCCTGCATGTGCCGTGTAATGGCACTCAGGATGATCCGATCTCAAACCACCTCACCCTCTGAGGGGTAGGGATGCAAGGATTCAGGCTGCAAACCACCTTGCCCTCTGCAGAGCAGGGATTGCATGGATGCAGGGAAACAAGGATGGAGGGAAACAAGGCTGCAGGGAAGCAAGGCTGCAGGGCTTCAGGCTGCAAACCACCTCCCCTCGGTGGGGCAGGGGCACAGGGCTGCAGGGCTGCCGGGCTGGAAGGATGCAGAGCTGCAGGCTGCAAAGCACCTTGCCCTGCGCGGAGCAGGGGCTGAGGCCCGGCCAGGGTCCCTGTTTCGGGAGGCGATGGGCTTTGCTCGGGGCTTTGGGAAGGGGCCGCCCCCCGCCCCGCCGCCGCTCGCAAGCGCGGAGCCCGGCGCCCTCTGATGCGTCTCAGCGCGGCACCTGGGAGCCGGGCGAGCGGTTTTGGGGCGGCGGGGGGGGGTACCCCCCCACCGCCACCGCAAAACCGCTCGCCACCTTCCCAGCATCCCCTTTACAACAGGATGGTGGGCAAAGAAGCAGAGCCCCCCCCTCCCTCCACCGCAGCAACCGCTTGGGGAGGCTGGATCCCACTGAGCCCCCTCTTGCTCACCCCCAGTCCCCCATTCCCAACCAAGGATGCTGTGACAAGCCCCCCACCAGTGTCCTCCTCCACGTGGGGTGCAGCACCCTGCCGGGGAGCGGGACCTTTTCCCCCAGGGGAAGGAGGAGAAATGCGTTCGTGCTCCCCGGCTTTTCCTCACAGGCTCTTTTCCGGCCGCGGCACCCAGGGAGGTGCTTTGCAGCACGTCTGGGCTGGGCAGTTTGGCTGCTGAGGACTCTTCCGAGTGCTTTTTGTCTCGTGTGGCTCCTTCCCTCGAGCCCCACCACCTCCCGACCCTCCGCGCACACCCCATCTCGCTCCGGTCCCTCCTCAGAGGGAGCCGCGCATCCTCCCGACCATCCCCGAGCCGCTTTGTGCCCCTGCTTGGGCAAACCAGCTCCAGCAGAGCTGGCAGCGCTGAGCTGGGACATCCCAGCGTCCAGCTGGCTCCTCTCCTGCGCTGCCGGAGGGCCCTGCATGTCCCTCGGCTGTCCCCGAGCCCTTCTTTGAACCTGAACGTGGCCGTGGATTCATACTGGGGCCCCGAGCTGCAAACTGGGGCTTGAAGAAACATCCCCTGCAGCTGCCTCCGCTTCCCCAGGGGAACATCTGGCAGAGCCCGACACCAGCCACGGGCTGATTTATGCCGCTGCCTGAAATCGAGCATTGCCCATCCTGCTCCTCATGCTGGGCGAGCCGAGCCCGTTCAAAAACCAGCTTCAGGAGCAGTTCAGCTCCTCCAGCATCTGGCCACTGGCAGCACAGGGACGTTGGAGCTTTTGTATCTAACAGACTTCCATGAATTTTTCTTCCATGACTTTGTCCACTTCTTTATCGGCCACATGCACACCTCCGAGCACCCGGGGCCTCCTGCAGTGGGGAGTCCTGTGGGGAGCCCTTGTGTGACCTGTGCTGCCTGTTTCGCATCTCCACCTTCAGTCTCTATTTGCTGCCCCAATTGCTCTTCTGTTGGAGGTGGCAGGAACAGTCACCCCTTCTCACCCTTTCCTTGTCACTTGGGATGTTTTAACCTTCTACCATCTGCCAGAGAATCACAGAATCAATCAGGTTGGAAGAGCCCTCTGGGATCATCGAGTCCAACCATTGCCCTGACACCACCATGTCAACTAGACCATGGCACTAAGTGCCTTGTCCAGGCTTTTCTTAAACACCTCCACAGATGGTGACTCCACTACCTCCCTGGGCAGCCCCTTCCAATGGCTAATGACCTTTTCTGAAAAGAAATGCTTCCTAATGTCTAACCTGAACCTCCCCTGGCGAAGCTTGAGGCTGTGTCCTCTTGTCCTATCGCTGGTTGCCTGGGAGAACAAGCCGACTCCCCCTCCGCTGCAACCTCCCTTCAGGTAGTTGTAGACTGCACTAAGGTCACCTCTGAGCCTCCTCTTCTCCAGGCTAAACACCCCCAGCTCCCTCAGCTGTTCCTTGGAGGTCAGACCCTCCAGACCCTTCACCAGCTTGGTCACCCTCCTCTGGACTCGCTCCTGGTCCTTCCCAGAGACATCAGCTTGATGTGTGTGTATTGTCTCTCCGAAAGTACTGAGCAAGCTCACTGCGAGGATGTGTTACGTGTTTCAGGATCGTGGCTTATGAGTACATGTGCGTGACTACAATAAAAGCTTGAAACTCCCCCTCACTTATCTGCTTATCTAAATGTTTTTGTTTCTCACTCTGAGGTAAGCAATATGTGCCCCAACGCCTTGTTGATGTCCCTGGTGGGTCAGCTGCTAGCTCTGTGCAGCTCCCCAGTCACGGAGGCTGCCTGGTCACAAGGAAGCAATGCTCTGAGGAGGGTGAACTGCAGCGGTACAGACATAACCAAGACCCAAGCACAGCCATCAGATGACATAACCGCACTATTTCAGAGCGGTCTTCAAGCCATTTCCTCCAGCTGTGTTTTCTGACCACAACCTTAAAATAGAAAGCAGATATCCTCTTGCGATCAAGAAAAGAGACTTTGAAGATTGGGGTGGGGCGGAGGGAGAAAGAAATAGCCCACTTAAAAATAAAAAGGATGCTGACCATAACTGATGCTGCCCGAGATATGAAGCAGCTTGCAAGTGCTGACTGTGATGACAAAGCTCCCACTTGTCTTGTTTCTCCTAAGACTGATAGACACCTCAGAGAGGGTCTTTCTTGAGAGGGACCGAGGCTGGCCGTGCCTTGCATTCAGAAATGACACCTCTCCAGCAGCCCCCTGGAGGGATGACCCTTGTTTAGTCCCACAGCCTCCAAGTGCAAGAGCTGAGCTCAACATCAGGTCTTTCAGCTGTCTGCGGCATTTATTCTTCCCTCCTTGACGTATGCTTTAGATGGAAGAGACGCACTGCTTCCAATAACCATGGTACTGCAGGGACATCAATCAACACATCCTGAGTCCTGGCATCAGGGCAAACCCTCCTCACTATCACTCTTTCCTGCTGAGGAAACCTCAACAGCACTCAGTCCTCCTCTTGAGCATATCCTCAGTGCATCTCTCCTAGGGCTGGAAGGAGGGCTAGCTCTGTGACCAGAATGAGCAGGCAGCTTCATGTCACAGCCTGCTCCTCTCCTTCCTTGTCCCATGGTGGAAGCAGCCTGACTTTGGCTTGTACATGGCAAAACTCCAGAGAGCCCTTGACCCTTTGGCCAAGATACCTTCACTGAGCCATGCTGGCCCTTGTCCTGCAGACAAAGGGCTGGAGAAACATGGATCATGTCTCTCCATACCGCCACACAACCCTGTCACTGGGATCCAAGCAGCAACACTTCCGAGGGATTAGCAGACAATTCAGAAGAGACACCACTGATCCTCTCGGGCCACCTCTGATTCCTGGGAAATGCAGCCTGGAAAATTCCTGGGAAATGAGGATAACTAGTGATATCACAAGCTAAATGAGCTGTGGCTCTTAGGGATTTACTTCTGCACAGAGCACAGCTTAGAAGGAAGCATGCCGTGAAGATGCAGGTGGTCAGAGGCCAAAGCCATGGCTGCAGTAGGAGAACATCCCGCTGTCATCCAACACCGCCACAATCCTGCTCTTGTCAAAGCTCTGTCCATGGCATAGGTATAAAGGGTACTGTCCAAAACCACAGGGAAGAGATATAAAGGATCACCAAGGAGACAACAGGTACAATTTCTGGCACTGGCCTCTGCATCCATTTATCCCAGTGAAAAAAACCTGGCACCAAGCCTTTGTGCTGCTCCTGGTTGTGATGTAGGTTGCAGGGTTTTCCAGAAAGCAAAGAAATTAAGATTTATCTCTTGGCCACCGCGATTTAATACCATTAGCAGAGCTGTGCAGAGAGATGTTCGTCAGCCGTTTGCCTTTCTTTGACATTCCCAATGATGAAAGCCTAAATTCAGGCTTCACTCCAGGGCTACAAAGCTAGGCGAATCCTCCTCGGCACAAGAGCAGTCTACCCAGTCTCACAGAATCAGTCAGGTTGGAAGAGACCTCTGGGATCATCGAGTCCAACCGTTGCCCTGACACCACCATGTCAACTAGACCATCACAGAATCACAGAATGTCAGGGATTGGAAGGGACCTCGAAAGATCATCCAGTCCAATCCCCCTGCCGGAGCAGGATTGCCTAGACCATATCACACAGGAATGCGTCCAGGCGGGTTTTGAATATGTCCAGAGAAGGAGACTCCACAACCTCTCTGGGCAGCCTGTGCCAGTGTTCGGTCACCCTCACCGTAAAGAAGTTTTTCCTCATATTTATGCGGAACCTCCTGTGTTCCAGCTTGCACCCATTGCCCCTTGTCCTGTCAAGGGATGTCACTGAGAAGAGCCTGGCTCCATCCTCATGACACTTGCCCTTTACATATTTATAAACATTAATGAGGTCACCCCTCAGTCTCCTCTTCTCCAAGCTAAAGAGACCCAGCTCCCTCAGCCTCTCCTCATAAGGGAGATGTTCCACTCCCTTCATCATCTTCGTGGCTCTGCGCTGGACTCTCTCTAGCAGTTCCCTGTCCTTCTTGAACTGAGGGGCCCAGAACTGGACACAATATTCCAGATGCGGCCTCACCAGGGCAGAGTAGAGGGGGAGGAGAACCTCTCTCGACCTGCTGACCACACCCCTTCTAATACACCCCAGGATGCCATTGGCCTTCTTGGCCACAAGGGCACACTGCTGGCTCATGATCATCCTGCTGTCCACTAGGACCCCCAGGTCCCTTTCCCCTACGCTGCTCTCCAACAGGTCTGTCCCCAACTTGTACTGGTACATGGGGTTGTTCTTGCCCAGATGCAGGACTTTACACTTGCCCTTGTTATATTTCATTAAATTTCTTCCCGCCCAACTCTCCAGCCTGTCTAGGTCCCTCTGAATGGCTAAGTGCCATGTCCAGTGAATGGCACTAAGTGCCATGTCCAGTCTTTTCTTAAACACCTCCAGAGATGGTGACTCCACCACCTCCCTGGGCAGCCCCTTCCAATGTCTAATGACCCTTTCTGAGAAGACAAGGGGTCTCCAGCAAAGTCTGACAGGCTAAATCATTTCCAGACCCCAAAATGCTGAGGACAATGCTGAGGACAATTGCTTTTTCCCTACCAGCAGTAAATATCTCCAAGCCATGATATTCTGGACATAAGCTATAAGCTATGTTCCATCAACATGAGGTTTTAGAGAGCTTATTCTCCTTTTTTTCCCCCTCGCAGACTGCGTAGAAGTGACAACTTTGGTTTCGCTGAGGACGAGAAGGGAGTGAGGTCACATACACACTAACCAGCGAGACTTCACATACACCGTTAATAAATTGCTTTGATCTCACAGTACCTATCAGATGGGCTTTTGCAGACCATGGTAAGAGAGCAAAATAAAATGACAGTTGTTCTTTATTTAGTGTATAAATAACTGCACATTTTCAGTGCCCTTCAGATCTGTGAAATCACTAGATTTCTTCTTTTGGGCTGGTTTTGCTCAAGAAAGCAACAGAAAGACCAAGGGGAGCTTCTGAGTTTCCTCCTAAGTGAAAATGCTGCTCTATGTTATTATTCATACTCACAGATAAAACTCAGTGTGGCCCCCAGGAAAGTTAAGACCCACTCCCCCAGGTCATTAAGATGGATGGATTAGATCTGCAGAGATGAATTGCAGAGGGATGCAGAGGGAAAACGAGTGTGTTTCATCTCCCCAGCACCCCCAGAGCATCTTGGCTTTTCTAATCAGTGTGTCACAGCCTGGATGTTTAAGAGGTCCCACCTCAGTCAGGACGATGTCAGTAATCACAGGGAGATACTGGCAGTCTTGGCTACTTTCTGTTTTGCTTGAAAGAGGAAAAAATATGACAAGCAAATGCAAATGGAAACACAGATCTCTCTAAGAAGTCATTTACATGGCCCAAAGGTCACAATTTGCAGCCAGAGGACAGTGATGCAGCTATATTTAAAAGACTGCTGGGAAAAAAAAATGGAGAATATACAGAAGATAACCACAAGGATGATTCATAGATGTGAGAAAATTCCTTACAAGACTTAAGAACTGAATCTGATCAGTTAACAGAAAGAAAAGTTAAAGGAGACTTGGCCAAGGTGTATAAAGGCCTAATGGGGAGGTAACCCTGGCTGCTGGTGGGCTCATTAACAGGACAAAAATTAAAGAATGGAGTCTTTAAAAACTAAAAAACTGAAACTAAAGCTGGACAAATTTAATCTGGAAATCAGAAATACATAAGGGGAATGGAGCTGGACTTAGTGAAATCATAGGATCATAGAATGGTTTGGGTTGGAAGGGACCTTAAAGATCATCTAGTTCCAACCCCCCTACCATGGGCAGGGACACCTTCCACTAGACCAGGTTGCTCCAAGCCCCATCCAGCCTGGCCTTGAACACTGCCAGGGAGGGGGCATCCACAGCTTCTCTGAGCAACCTGGGCCAGTGTCTCACCACCCTCACAGCAAAGAATTTCTTCCTAATATCTAACCTAAATCTCCCCTCTTTCAGTTTAAAGCAGCTGCAGGTGCAGACAGGCGACTACTAAATGAATATGCACAGGTTAGGGGACAGTTAACTACAATTTAAGCAGAAGTAAGAAGGTGAAAAGCAGCGACCTGCTTCATACCGTCCAGGTGTTGCACCAGTACCTCTGCTGTACCAGACCTGCCTTTGGCTGACGGAAGAGGCACTAAAGCGCTGGGATCAAACTTTTCTGAAATACCGAGAATCTTTTCATGGTTGCTGGGTTATAAACACATTTCTGTGTTTACATCAGGAATAACCTGGTGAACTGCTTCGCCATCCATTTATATCCTTCGCTGAGTATCCAGCATTCTTCGCATAGTCCCCCTGCCACAGGAGGCTTCTGCCTATCCAAATATTTATGTGGGTGTCGTCACTAGAGTATCTGAACTTTTATTTTTCTTTAAACAACATACCCTTAGGTGAAGCAGCTTTGTTTCTGGTCATGAAGAACGTCTACAGCAGGATGCAAACTGGGCTAGAGCAGTGTTGCTCATGCTATAACAACATAAAATTGGCATTATAATGGCTCCAGGTAGCCTGCATTTCTATTTTATTCCTTTCAAGAGAAAACAGGTCAATTGTATTTCATGCTGCAGAGATTGCCTACAAAACAGGGGAAGAAAAAAAGAAACTCAGTGTTGAATATACTTAGTGCATCAGTGCTGCACCTGGCTGCATCGTTTCCTTATGTCCCTTCTCTGTGGAGAAGCACTATAAACTGGCCCGTTTTCAAGATGTGAACAAATCCCAATTAACCCAGTGGCAACTGGTAAAACTTGCGGTGCTTGGACTTTCTCCAGCCACCAGAGCAGCACGGGGACAGTATTTATCGCTGGTATGTGCTGGCAGCACCCTTTCTGCCCACTGACCCGTGAAGACTTCTAGAAGTAATCAGGAAAATGGCGTGATGGCCATGGCTTGGTGTCAGCTTCAAGGTCAGCTAATACAGGCACTGCTAAATCCCTGCTGAGATAAATATTTATTCCAGCCTCTCAAAGGCTGCAGTGCACACAAATATGCACACTCACACACGTACCAGCTCACTTCTGACTCTGCCTATGGTAGGTCTCCTAACGGCATCCACCCGCCCTTTCTTTGGGACAATTCAAGAAAACTGTGTCAAAAATGAAGTAACGATGGACTTAAAGTTTCCTAAGCACCTGCTGCAATTTGGTGTGACCTCTGTGCTCCTGCTGCTCTCCAAATTGCTTTTATAACTCTAAGGGAAAAAGACCCAGCCTGGCTCAAGAAGAAACATCCATGTCTCTGAAAATCAAGAGCCAGGTTTGATACAAGCAGCCTTGCAATTACACGATGCTCTGAGAGTAACAGGTGAAATGAAATATGGGCAATTCCTGGGTTCAGATTAGCCTAAATCAGCAGTTTCTCCAGTCTGGGCATGCAGAGCCCATCACTGCCATTTTCAGCACCTCATCTTCAGGCAACGTCTTTTATTCGTTGCAATTCTCCCGTGCCCCGTTCACAGGCTGAGTTTGTCTCAGAATTCAGGTATCATCATCTAGCTCTAAGGGCACTTCACTTCTATACAGAGCACCTTCAAACACTGCAGTGCAGGCTTGAAACCAGACAGACTCCTCCAGACAAGAAGGGCTGTTATTGTCCAACTAAGAAATAAAAGCTCTGAGCAGGGGAAGAAAGCCATAGGCTTGGAGCTCCTAATCCTTGTCTTTTCAGTCCCCCTCCATGTATCTCATCTAGCAAGACAGTGAAATCTAACCCTGTTGAATATACAGTGCAGATATGGAAAAAAAAAAAAGAGGTGAAAAGCAACAAAAAATATTAACTCCTGCATTGGAATAGGGTTAGTGGCAAAAAGGAGGGTGTTCAGGCTCTAGACCCTCACTACTGGCACTGAGGAAGACATTAGCCTTTAAATACTTAAAAGAGGCTTATAAGAAAGATGGGGACAGACTTTTTAATACAGCCTGTTGGATAGGACAAGGGGTAATGGTTTTAAACTAAAAGAGAGTAGCTTCAGACTAGATATAAGGAAGAAAATGGTGAAACACTGGCACAGGTTGCCCAGAGAGGCGGTAGATGCCCCATTCCTGGCAACATTCAAGGTCAGGTTGGACGGGGCTCTGATCTAGTTGAAGATGTCCCTGCTCACTGCAGGGAGGTTGGACTAGATGACCCTTCAAGGTCCCTTCCAGCCCAAACCATTCCACAATAAATGTTATATGCTGCAAGATGAAGTTCCCACGGAGTGTTCATGGTACCCAACAGGTCTCCTTGGCTGGTGATGTGACACCATGAGGCCACTGAAGACAAGACTTACCATTTTCCATACCAGCCCATCACAGTCAATTAAAGCCATGGAGAGCAAAGCAGCACTGAGATTTTTGCATGTGGTTGGCTGCTTATTCTGAGTTAGCTTTTTTTTCCTGTTCCTGTTCCTCTCAAACTCTGAGTTTTCACACATCAGCCCTTAAGAGACCTCAATCGAGAAAGGTTTTGTTCCCGAGATCAAGCTGCCATGGCCCTACTTGGTTCACATGCCTCCTTTCATCTTGCTTCAGCGGTGCCTCCCACCCCTTCCCACCCTCCTTCCCCACCTGTGTCAGCAGTGCCAGGGAGAAAATCCGCAGAGCTTCATCTCTTTGCTCTTCTCCCTCTCCTCCCCGTGTGATTCCCCTACCAAAAGCCTGAGTTTTGTGTCCTCCTCATCGGATGCTCACTGCCCTCTTCAAGAGCAGGGGAGCAGCAGTTTGCTGGTCTGCTCCCCCTTCCCCGGCTCTCCCTCTTTCACACACACAAGGCATCACCCTCCCCTATCCATTTTTCATTTATTTGAGCAGCTGATAAAGGAATATTTCCTTCGTGAGAAGTTTAAGGAATTTTCTGATTTTTCCAGCTTGAAACTGCAGATTGTGTCTGTCCTGCTTTCTCCATCACCACCTAATGGCATGCAAGAAAACAGCATTTGGATCCAGCTAAATTCTGTATAACGGATGCTATGGTAGCAGGTTCCCACAGAGGCACCGATGGGACTTTGTATGCAGCTCTGTCACCATGGATTTACTCTAGAGACCAGCACCCATGCACATACCCCTGCCAGAATAGCCAAAATTAGTCCTGCCTCACCAGTCCACAGCCAGGGCAGACTTTCCAAATCAGACACTAAAAAATATTATTTCCATCTTACTGGAAATGGAGACCCAGAATGGCAAAATGATCAAAGGGTGGAGGCAACACAGCATGAGGAGGAATTAACTCAGGAGCTTCATCGTTACAGAAGCATCCAGAGCTCTTTCCCTGCTCTCCGTGTGTGTGTGTGTAGGTACCTGCCTACACTGATGTTCGGTGCCAGTCCAGGACCGCTGAGTACAGCCAGGCCCTTCCAAACAGATTTGCACAAATATTAAATGGCACTAGGCAAGGACCTTCTGCCTCCCCCTTACAGCAAGGCAAAGCCACCAGTTATAAGGTCCTCTTTTTATACACCTTGTGCCTCTGGGGAGGATTGCAAGGAGTCATCTCATCTCCCTTCACTGACCTGCCCATGAGCAAGACATCTAAGCTTGAGCTGCTTGACCCTTTTTGTCACCAAAATATTCCTCCCTTTTGCATTGCTTCTAGTCACGCTCCAAATGTCCCACTGTACTGGATTTGTATGGCAAGGTTTTGGTAGGGGGGAGTTACAGGGGTGGCTTCTGTGAGAAGCTGCTAGAAGCTTATCTCATGTCCAATAGACTCAACGCCAGCTGGCTGCAAGACAGACCTGCCGCTGGCCAAGACTGAGCCAGCGATGGTGGTAGTGTCTCTGTGATAACATATTTAAGAAGGCGGGAAAAAAAACTGTGGCAGAACAGTGACCAGGAGAGAGGAGTGAGAATACGTGAGAGAAACACCTCTGCAGACACCAAGGTCAGTGAAGAAGGAGGAGGAGGAGGTGTTCCAGGTGCTGGAGCAGAGATTCCCCTGCAGCCCATGGTGAAGACCATGGTGAGGCAGGCTGTCCCCCTGCAGCCCGTGAAGGTCCACAGTAGAGCAGATATCCACCTGCAGCCCATGGAGGACCCCATGCCAGATCAGGTGGATGCCCCAAGGAGGCTGTGACCCCGTGGGAAGCCCCACACTGCAACAGGCTGCTGGCAGGACCTGTGGCCCCGTGAAGAGAGGAGCCCATGCTGGAGCAGGTTTGCTGGCAGGACTTGTGACCCTGTGGGGGACCCACACTGGAGCAGTCTGTTCCTGAAGGACTGCACCTTGTGGAAGGGACCCACGTTGGAGCAGTTTGTGAAGAACTGCAGCCTGTGGGAAGGACTCACATTGGAGAAGTTCATGGAGGACTGTCTCTCATGGGAGGGACCCCATGTTGGAACAGGGGAAGAGTGTGAGGAGTCCTCTCCCTGAGGAGGAAGGAGCAGCAGAGACAACATGTGATGAACTGACCACAACCCCCATTCCCTGTCCCCCTGCGCTGCTCGGAGGGAGGAGGTAGAGAATTCAGGAGTGAAGCTGAGCCTGGGAAGAAGGGAGGGGTGGGGGGAAGGTGTTTTAAGATTTAGTTTTTATTTCTTATTTCCCCACTCTGATTTGATTGGTAATAAATTAAAATTAATTTCCCAGAGTTGAGTCTGTTTTGCCTGTGATGGAAATTGCTGAGTGATCTCCCTGTCCTTGTCTTAACCCATGAGCCTTTTGTTATATTTTCTCTCCCCTGTCCAGCTGAGGAGGGGAGTGATAGAGCAGCTTTGGTGGGCACCTGGTGTCCAGTCAGGGTCAACCCACCACACCCACTCAAAAAACATTCAAAATATAACTTTCCTGAGATATTCCTGCAGGCAGATGTGATGCTGTATGGTTTAGTCTCCAAATTGCAACATATTGGTAAATCCTGCACTTTTGTTCAGCAGGGATCTTTGATGCCAGGAGGTATTTAGTACTCTAAGACAATTCTTTAATGAGAAACTTAAGTGCAAGTTTAACACCAAAAAGCCTGCCTAAGTTAGCAGTGAAACCCTAACCGAGAAGAGACACTGAGATTTATCTTCAGAGGGGATAGTACTCATGTCATTGAGAAATACAAGTTACCTATCTTGGCTCTTTCTCCCTGCAAAACAGCATAAGGATGAATTTTTTAGCAATGAAAGTTAAGCCTAACTCAGGAGTGACCCATCTCCCTTACCAAAAAAAACAAAGCTGTAGACAGACAAGGCTGTGTCCAAGCACTCCTGACCATTGACTCCCTCTAACCCAACACAACCACACACCTTGTCCAGACAGGTGGATATTTGTCTCCCTGTTTTGGGTGTCAGCCCATGCTGGACCACTCACCAGCTGTCCAGACAGCAACACTTTGCTGGGGTGCTCCTCAGCATCCCCAAACAGAAACCATCCTCTGGCAGGCACAAGGAGAGCTGTGCCTGGCTGATGGGCAGCCCAGATTTGCTCTTTTGGGAGGTAACAAAACACTGTCTTCCTCCTCACCATGCACAGCAGCTAATTAAAGCATCTTCCCTCCAGAGATCACCCAGGCTTAAACATTTCCCTGGATTAGAAACAAAAATATCGCTTGGCACTGACAGGCGAAATAAAAAGAGGTGCTGACAGGTCTGCCAGAGCTGAAAGTCACTGGCAATGTAAGGAAAAAATCAGGATATGTGGCGTGTCAAAGATGTCTTGTCCCTTGAAGTGTGAAACACAGGGAGAGAGCTTGCTTTTCTACAGCTAAGCATCATCCCAGGCTTCTGTAGAGGGAAATTATCCGTCCTCAAGAGCCCAACTCCCTTATACATGGACAATGGAAACCCAGTGTCCTGCTCCACCACCCTCCAGTCGCAGTGAGATGTCACAACCTCAGAGACGCTGGAAGGGGAATGGAAGGAAAGAGTCATGAGAAGGAATCAGGGCTCCTAGTTTGGGGCACAGTGGTAGGGTAGAGGAATTGGGGGCACAAGGACAGTATCCTGAACTCCAGTGTTACCTGAACCACCTCTTTTCTGCTGCCCACGTTGCTCACAGTGTTGGCAATGCCACCACCCTGGCTAAAGGGGAGTAAAGGCAGACTGAAGAGATTCGGTCTACTGCTAGGTAGCTCAAGGACCAGCCCAACAAAGGTGCTGATTCTCTTTCTACCTCCACTACTGCACAAACCTGTGACTGTGGCTTCTCACCCGTGCCTCAGTTTCCCCTGTTTGAAACTCACGGTGTTGAGCATGACTGTAGAAAGGCCCTGATGAAAGTGAAACATGGTGATGAGTGCTGTTAGCACTAGGGTCAATACCCTCCCAACACGATTCTGCTTCGTTCAGGGTCCCCAGCTGTTCATGCTGCTGCAGGAGGAAGAAACCAGCGGTGTCTGGGGACACGTGTGGCTTCATTCAACACTCCCTCAAGGGAAGGCACCTGCTTTTACTCCATCCTCTCTACATCTCCAGCACGAGAAATTCTATCTTGTTTATCATTAAAAATATTTATGGTGCTTTGCATCATGTTGCTAATGCAGAGGGGTCTGTTCCACACCCACAAACAAGGTTAAATTTGCTTTCTCCTAACACCCAATTTCACAGTTCTAGCTGCCTTTTCATAAGGACTTTGAATTACAAGTCACTGCGCTTCGCAGGCACGGAAAGAGCAGGTTTTCCCTGTTCAGTCATGTCTGACACGGGTATTTGCTCCTCGCTTGTTAGGAATGCAGAAGGAAAACAAGCAACACATTTACCTTGATCAAATAAAAACTGGCCCGGTTCTCCCCTGCCACTACAGAGCACAGAGAAGGGAAAGTACCAGCACCCTGGTACCTTTTATATTCACTTTATACAGACAAAATCGATAGTGAAAATACACGGGCAATCCGTTGCCTTCTGTTTGCTAATGGCGTAAAAATTTCTGTCACCTCAGGACCCATGATCCCTGAGCTCAGCTCTGCAATGCTGAAGTGTAAATTTACACCCCATTACCAAAAGTTGCACGGGGCTGGTGGAGCCCCTGGCACAATTTAAGCTATTTTATAGGCTGTTTTGGATTTTAGCTGCCTGCAAATCTCCCCAAGGGGCTGCTGGGTGGGGGGTTGGAGCTCAGCATATCCCTAACAGCCAGGCTTGGGGATGAGAAACAGATGTTGTGATGGATGAGGTGAGGATTTTATCTGGCTGCTCCTGCTCTCCCCAATGGCACAGGGATCCTCACACCAGCTTTGAGGGTCCTCGTCCACCCACAGCTAAGCCAGCCTTACACGTAAAATCCAGCTGAGCACACATTGCCATCCCCTCCCTCGACATAAACCTTCTGAACCTTGACCCTAAGGCAGGCTGTGACTTCCTAAATCCAGTGTCAGGAGGCATGCAGAAGGTGTTCCTCTCACATTTCCTTGCTCCTCTTTCTCATTCATTCCTGAGGGTGCAAAGGGACAGGTTTTATTGCGGGATTATGTATAGGGCAAGTGTCATGAGGATAGAGCCAGGCTCTTCTCAGTGACATCCATTGACAGGACGAGGGGCAACAGGTGCAACCTGGAACACAGGAGGTTCCACATAAATATGAGGCAAAACTTCTTTACAGTGAGGGTAACTGAACACTGGCACAGGCTGCCCAGAGAGGCTGTGGAGTCTCCTTCTCTGGAGACATTCAAAACCCGCCTGGATGCGTTCCTGTGGGACTGTAGTGCAAATGCTGAGCAGCCAAATCCTGCCTCTAGCTCACATGCAGACACCTTCATGTGCACATCCAAACGAAGCTGTCTCAACCTGCCAGTGGTTCCCACCTTCAAAGTGGAGTCAGTTGATTTCACACAGATGTAAACCCGTTTTGGACCTCCTAGATACTCCTCCTGGCCTCCAGCTGCCTTTTCAGAAGGACCTTGGTCTCTCTTAAATCCTGTGTCACACCTGCCAGTCCCATGCAAATATCTTAGATAGCATCTCAAATGGTATTTGGCAGCTATGTATAGGTAATTGAATCACACCTGAGGTTTGGAGGATAAGGGAGGTAAAGTGCCACTGATGTCTGTTTCTCTCTTGTAAAAGGAGTCCATGGTGACTGGTTTAGACTTGAAGTTTAATTTTTACATGTTAGGTAAGATGAACCCTCTGCTGAGAAAGCTGGAGTTGTTTAGCCTCAATAAGAGAAAGCTCTTGTTAATGTGTACAAATACCTGATGTGGGGGGAGAAGAGAAGACAGAGGCAGACTCTTCTCAGTGGTGTCTATTGACAGGACAAGAGGCAATAGGCACAAACGAAAATATGGGAAATTCCACCTAAACATAAGAAAAAACCTTTTCACTGTGAGAGTGGTCAAATCCTGGAGCAGGCTGCCCAGAGAGGTTGAGGAGTTTCCATCCTTGGAGATATTCAAAACCTGAGGGTGCACCTCCTGCTCTCGTTGACCCTGGTTTCAGCAAGCGAGGTGGTCTAGAGACCTCCAGAGATCCTTCCCAGCCCCAGCTATCCTGTGACTCTGTGCATCCCAGTCATTTCTAGGGCATGGCCAGAGATCTCAGGCAAGTGTCCAAAGTGTTTCAACTTTATCTGACCTAATTTCTGATGGAGAAAGAGGTCAGACTCAGAGAGCTAAGCCATCAGGCAGGTCCTACTTGATAACAGCTCAGTGCCTCATCAACAGTCTACTTAAACTAAACTAAACTGGGTGCTATGAAGCCCTCTGCGCTCATCCTTATTCATCAGGTCTTCTCTGCCCACTGCTAATCAAGAAGCAAAGAATGTGACTAAAGAGAATGTGAGCAGCAGACCAGAAGCTGTGAGAAACCCAGAACTTTTGTGCAGGTGGGTAATATTAAGAAAAGGCATGACACACAGAAAGGTGTTCATTCAACTCTCTTCTCCCAGTCTCAAACAATATTCAGTGCTAGACACAAACTTTCTTCTGGATGGTGCATGAGACTTCATGCATGTTCTTCTGTAACAGCATGAGACTGCTCACAATGTCACTGTCCTAGAGCGTGGTGTCCTTAGCCCTCATGTCCTTATGTCTGAGCTCGTTTGACAACTGCATCTTTACTATGATCTATGAGTCTACAAGACCATTCCTACAGGTGGGAAGCCAAGGCAAGGAAAGGCTAAACAACTTGTGGAGGAAACACAGGAAGTCTATAGCAGGGCAAGGAATCAATTCCACATCTCCTGACCTTTTTTAAAGTTCCCCTTCTTTTGCACAGCTCTTAGAAACAGGATTTCTCTCTGCTCCTCTCCCTCCTTCCTCCATGAAGAAATGACTGAAGAGAACAGTGCTGGTATAAGCAGAGCAATGGCTTTGCCCAGCTGCACACAGCAGGAGGCTTTGTCCCCACTGGAAAACATACAGAACAGTTTTTGGTTATGGAAGGCTGTATCAGAGCTCTGTCCCAAATTCACAGCGCAGAGTAAGGAGAAGAATTGAACCCCGGAGGCCAAGGATCAGCTGATTACACCAGACTTTCTCTCCACTGGTCTCCTGTGCTCTGGGCAAAGGGCTGAGATGTGGATCACAGTGTCTGACTTGAGCAGCTCCTTCCTCAAAGTGACATGGTGCCTCAAGCCAACAAGCTACTCCCAGCAGAAGGACACTCCGGAGAGCAAGAGGGAGGTGATGCTGGCTCTGCCACTGCTTTGATCACCCTTTCCTAATGGCTTGCCTTCCCTCAGGTTGTTTTTAGCTGTCTTTGATGTTAGAGGGAAAGACGGGTGCAAGACTTGGTGATGCTCAGACACAGATGTACTCGTCACCCTGAGCACTGGAGACTGAAACACGATGGGAAAGGACATCAAGAAGCCACTTTACCTTCTGCTTCAAGGCTTTGTTAGTTCTACTAAACCATCCTGATAACATTTAATGTTCCTGATAATGTGTTTCTAATTTTCTTCCTCCAGGGATGGAAGCCCTTCCCCAAAATCCCTTCACATTATGAACTACCCTCACCGTCAAGAAACTTTTCCTAACATTTAACTAAGATTTAGATTAGATATTAGGAAGAAATTCTTTCCTGTGAGGGTGGTGAGACACTGGCCCAGGTTGCCCAGAGAAGCTGTGGCTGCCCTCTCCCTGGCAGTGTTCAAGGCCAGGCTGGACGGGGCTTGGAGCAACCTGGTCTAGTGGAAGGTGTCCCTGCCTGTGGCAGGGGGGTTGGAACTAGATGGTCTTTAAGGTCCTTTCCAACCCAAACCTTTCTGTGATTCTATGATTCTATTAAGAACGCCTCAGCTCTCTCCCCCAACATTAAACAAGTCCATTTCTTCTATATGGCAATAGGTCACACAGTGCTCTGACACTTATTTGCACCAGATCTGAAAAACTGCCCTTCATCTGATATGGCCTCATTCACAGGACCTTGTCTCCCCCATTCCTTAAATATCTGTTCCTTGGCCGCACCAACCTTGTGAATCCTCACGATCCACAATGCCCTTCTCCAGGGACATGCAGTAGGAGAACTAAAAGAGAGACATCTTTCAGAGGTTTCAAACACCAAATATCACAAACAATATCACTGCAAAAGTAATTTCACAAATGTGGGAGAATCTGGGAGTACTTCAGCCACCCTTATAATATAAATCTGCTGAGCTCAGGGATCCGAAGGGAATGATTTACTCCCAGGTTAGACAGTTTTACACGACAAGAGATACCCCTCAAAGTCAAGGGCATATCAGCTGTTCAGATACGGTCTCTTTGTCACCTCTGAGTGGGACTTCTAGAGCTATGCCCATACTAGCAAATCAAGTGGCTAACCCTAACCCAGGGAAAGTTTCTGAGTACTGAAACTTGTCTCTACCATTGATGGGTACAAGTGTTCCTGGCATGGATTTGGCCAAGGCCAGACAGTTCCTGGGCACAGTTCAAGACCAGTCCCCAAGTACAGGATATATAAGCACTGCTTTATAGGAAATATTTTTTTTTCCTGAGGGCCAGCTCCCTCTGGCTGCATCCACACTACAGAGCAATTGGCCTTGCATTCCCGTGGCCCAAAAATATGGTTTTTATCATTATTTTTGTTTGTTTCTTCAGTTCAGTTCATACAAAGTAAAGCAGTCGGCTGTGCTGCAGCCCAGCAGTGTGGAGTTTGTATGGCAGGAAGGTGAGGGGTTGGGGTGCATGCTGTGGGGTGGGATGTGAGGACATGAAAGGCTGTTACAGGGTGTAAGTCTGCTTGAGTAGCACTGGAATACAGTGTGGGGAGAAAAAGACTATTGTGGGAAATAACCATTGTAGTGAATTATTCCCAAAATCATGCCTTGGTCTTAGAAAGGCATAGCTGGAGGTGTGGAAAGCAAAGCCCATGAGTGAGCAAGCAGTTAAGACACGAAGACAATATGGGCTCTAGCACTTGAGCTCAAGCTCTGGCCCTTTTATTTTGTGGTCTAGAAGCACCACTTTCTTTACCATGATGGAAAGTTTTTACAGATCAACTCACCTCACTGTTTTCTTTTAATATAGCAATTTCTCTCCTGGGTTCCCACCCACGCCCACGGTACACACATACTTGCACATGCCTCTTGCACACACAGCCATGCACATACCAGCTTCAGTAAGCAACAAACACACCCAAACAAATATGTGCCCAAGCACCCTCGTGGTCCACCCAAGAAACGTGAAGTTGCTGAGTTCAGCTCTTTTGCCAGCTTCCCCAATTAATCAGGTCACTCTCATTTAGCTTTCTCCACTGAGTCCTCATCCATTAACTCATTTAATTGCAGCATTTCTGAATCAACGTGATTTCATCAATTTCTAAGGAGTCACTCTGGATTTACGCTGGTCAAACAGATTGGAACCAGTTGGCAGTCTTGTTAAATGTTCTCCCTTCAAATCAATATTTAATAGATGAGAGGGTTACTTGAGACTGAACACAATTTCTCCAGAATGGAAGATACTCCATTACAACATGACTATCTGATTTGTTTCCTACAGGCAATTTGCAGTCTTTTAAAATTATAATAGATATAACTTAAACCAAAACAAAGCAAATATCCCATGTGAAAGATAATGCAATAGTGCTCTTGGCAAACCTCCCTTGGGAAAGATAAATGGGTTTCATCACTATTTTTAAAGTATTCATCCAAGTTCTAGAGGCAAAAGTTGTAGTTCAAAAGAAAATTCAACTTGTTTAAGGGGGAGGTGGTCCTGGTCAACCTGCTCTAGGTAGCCCTGCTTGAGCAGGGGAGGTTGGACCAGGTGACCTCCAAAGGTCCCTTCCATCCTCAACCATTCTGTGACTCTCTGACATCTCCCAGTACAAACCCAGAGAAGCAAAGAATTACCATATCATAAGATACATCTTCACACTGCGGCCAGCTCATGAATATGTGTCAGTCTTGCGGTACCTGTGGTTTTTCTAAAGCTTTAGATCTTGAAATTGTGCAAGAACGTAAGTAGGTGCAGACTCAGCAGGCCAAGGCCGTTGAAGCTTTATCCTCTCCTGTGATTTCTGTTTGGGACAGCTGATGGCGTGAGGAGTGGTCCCACTGACCCCCAGTCCTCGCATTCAAACCAGGCCGCAGCTGCCTCAAGTGACTTTACTTATAAAATAGTAACTTGAACCTAATAAAACAAACCCAAAAGTAAGGCCCAACAGTAGCAATAAGAAATAGCTAAAGAAATAATTTCACTTACAGAGGACAAGCCACAGCTGGGTTGGACTGGCTTTAGACCATGGTGACAGACTAGACTAAAAAACTCAGTATAAAATAGGAAACCAGTTGAATGAAACAGCCCCATTCAGCAGATCCCAGAGGAACTGGGCAGCATTAACCCCACCATGTGCGTGGGTGCTTAGTGATGTCTTTGGCATCCTTATGAGAAAGCTCTGTATTTTGAAGGAGATGATACATTTTTGCCCACAGTGATTTGAGAAAAGCGAGTGAATCGCTGATAGAACTCCTTCTGATGTTCTCCACATCCTACAGAGCAATGCAAACTGCCAGCTGCAACACTAGCCATCAGCTGGGACTGATGTCCCTATAAAAGCCAGAGAAAGTGCATTTTGTTTTGTAACTTGTTGATGTTTCCTTTAAAAATACTTGCTTGAGGTTCTTTATCTCTTGATTGATGGATTCATGAGTCGTGGCCTCTCAGCATTAACTAGTTGCTTTTCTGAATTTCTCAGGAGAAGCCAAACATTTCTAGTCATGCAGAAAAACAACATATCCTTATATGATGAGACCAAGACAAGCCCATGAAGGATATGGGATTTTCCATGCTATTACTGTCATGATGAAGACATTTGAGCAGCAAAAACACTCTACAGAACTTTGAGTCCAGAATAAAGTGGGAAGTCACTTTTTATGTTACTGTAGGAAAATTTGGAGGAAGTCAGACCTCTGCAAGACACTTACTACCATGTACCTGTGTGAAAAATGATAATTTCTACTAGCACAGAGCAGATTTATTTTGTTATAATATCACTGTTAACTCAACCAGACAACACAGTTGGGTTTGGCTTGGCACAGTAGTTGTCCTTCCATCCACACCAGTTAGAAGCACAGGCTACAGGCAAAGAGAGCATCTTCACACGCAAGAGCTTTTCACAGTTGGCTTTGCAGCAGCTCAGCTTGGCATGGGGACAGTGAGCTTGGCTTTGGTTAGAGGAAATGTTCCAGGAGACGATACGGCTAAAAGTAAGAGTTATTCTGGGAAATCCACACGAGTTTTGGCCGTGGTCCTAAAGGAAGAAGGAAACACAGGGCAGTAAATCCAACAAGGAAAGGAGCAAAGTTTCACAGTGTAGAGGTTAGCTCCAAACAGAGACACAGGTGGGTTGTCCTAGCTGAAGCACAAATAACTAGGATGGATGAAGTGAGAAAAGGCTTGTCCAGCTACCTACCTTCCTGCCACCACACCTGGAACATCCCCTGATTTTGCAAAGGGAAAGATTCCTAAAAGCATTGTAATCCTCCAAGACACCAGACGAAGCCATAGGAGTCCCTGGCTGGTGACCCTACGTTGCAACCAGTCCTCTCTGGGTGCGCAGTCTCTCAGCAATGAAAAGTGGTGGTGCAACTTTTGACTGACTTTGGTGCTGAGCTGCTGCTGATGGGAAACTCAATAGAGAGACTTCATCTGTCACAGCCCACTGCAAAGCTGGCCCCATCCAGCTGGATGTCTCACTTACTGCAGGTGCAAATCTCAGCAGCCCCATCACTGTAAGTATCCCAGCTTAGAACCCAGCCTGTTATTTTTAACTTCGATGCATGAAAACAAGAGGTAACCTGAGTTACAACAGTTATAGACAAGTGAAAGGTTAACAGAGAGTTATGGAAAAATAATCAGACTTAGAGAAGTTTTTCAAATAAATATGATTTTAGGTTGGCTCCAGCTCAACAGAAAAAGACAGAGATGAATTAACTTCCCCCAATAAAATCACACGCCCAATTACCGCCAAGATCCGAACGAGACTGGAGATATTTTCTTGGCTAGAAAGAGCAAGTTTATGCTGGCCATGTCAGGTTTGCAAGATGATGGACCTGTGAAATATGGATGCACACAACCTCTTCTTCTACGCATGTGCACAAACATATCTCATGGATATGCAGCTGGGCACCTTTACATACCTATACATATCTTTGTGTCACCCTGGGCTACCTCCACACCCCCGGAGGTCTGCTAAATGCAGTCCACCTACAGATTGCAATAAATCAGCCATCCAAGCAGAGAAGACAACCTACAGGAGACCCAGACCCTCCTGGGCTGGTAGTATGGAATCAAATAGGAACCCTCAAATGGCATCAGACACTGATACTCAGACAACCGAATCTCAGTGTGCCTAAGTTAGGGAAAACAAACACTCAAAGATACAAATTTACATGGCTCTTTACCAGAACCACATTAATATTCAGATGTTTATCACACCACTTATGTCACAAATCATTCCTTTTTAAGTGCTGCTTTTATATGCTTTGTTGAAATCTCTTTGCAGAAGAAAACCAGCAATTAAGTTAAGCTCTCTTCAAGTGATTCAAATGTTTATCAGCCCAGTTCCAGTGTCTGCTTGTCTAGGATGTGTACTATCACACTCTGTTTGAGTTTTATTAGTCTAATAATCTCCATACTGACAGGTATTGACTAAATTTCTGGATACAAAGCAATGCATCCACATCGTCAAAGAGCATCCAAGATGCTAAGTGATAGAAAGACTATATCAAGCAACTTTCAAATTTAAGATTAGAGAAGTCTCCTTTAGAGATATGCCACCCAGTTCCTTCCCTTCATGTGTTAAACAAGGCCAAAGAGGATGAGCTCATACCTTTTATTAGACCAAACGTCATATCTGAAAAAAAAGATAAATTTCTGAACATGCAGTTCCTCCTTCAGACTGAAATCAAAACATAAATATTGAAGCTAAATATAAGACAAGAGGAAATGCTCCAAATCTAATTAGGTTGGACACTTAAGTTGAAAGAAGCAAGTAGTTAGCATCTGCAGACCTCAGGTAAGGCTACAAGCTTATTAACCTTCACGAGACACAAAATGGTAGGATGGGGAGGGAGAGGGTAGGAATATAATTAATTGTTTATTTCTTGCCTGCTGTTAGCAGGGAGAATGAGATAGTGTAGGGAAGGGTGGGAAGTAATATACCATAAAATCAATGCCTATTGATTTTCCACATCTAGTAGATTTATGTATTTTACTTGACAGGCTCATGTTTCAACAGATTTTATAAGTCTTCCCTGGGGTTGAAGATTGAGTCATCACAGACAAAAGGGTCATGCCTTGAAAAATATTCTCTCATGGGCACTGGAGGGTTTCTGCCTGGCCTACTTTGCCCATCTGGCTCATTGTGGCTGTTTTTTTCATCTTCACAGGGTGTCTGGCAGTCCTTGGTGCTCTGAACAAAATCTATCCCTTTCTGGTACCTGCTTGTGCAGGACTTGGTGGATTTTGGCAGTCCTGTACTGGTGCATTTCTCAGGGTGCTGATGTACAGACAAGCTTTGCATTTGGTTCCTCACCACCACTGGGCTTCTGAGCCTGCACTGGTCCATGTGACATTTCTAAACTGAGCAAGGAGGGAAGGAGGAGACATCTGGAGACTTGTAGGAGATCATTCAGTGAAATTTTCTTTTAGGGTATGTTCTTCTGTGAGGATAATTCCTTAATGCTTTTCTGCCACAGCTCTGGCACAGTTTGATACACTAAAACACAGATGTACACATAGACATCTAAGAGCCTACTGCTGCTGGGTCTTCCTGCTTTGCATTGCAGCAAAAGTTGGTTGAATACTCAGGCAGATCATTTTGAAGGTGAGATCTAGTTCCCCAGACAAGCAGTTGAGTGAAAGTCTTTTGCAGACCAGAGAGGTGGGTCCCGCAAGTCATCTCTGTACAATGAAACATGGTGGCCTCCACAACTCATGCAGCCTCAGCAGTATTTCACAGCTCTTTGGTGGGTTTTGGGTGGATGGTGGGTTTGAAGGTGTCAGGGGTATCTATATGTGCTATAGGGGTTTTTGGAATGTGGTAATACAGGGCTGGTTGTTTCTCATGCTGATTGTGCGATCCAGAAAGCAGGTACTAGGATAGTGGGAGGGAGGACGGGGAGGATGAAAACGGGTTGGTGACAGCTCAACACTAATGAGAGCAACTGAGAGTAACCAAGAAATAATAACAATGTGTTTTATTACTGTTATTACTTATTACGTCACATTTAAGAAATAAAGTTAGGGTAATTGTCATGCCCTTTATAGTGCAGTCAAAGGTAAATTTGGTGACCCCAAAACTATGCTCATGCTAAAAAGTATCTCATGCTGCCATCCTGACTGCCTTTTAACTTCCTAAATCAGCTGAACAGGAGGATAATGAATTGCTGGAGAGGGAAAGCAACTGCACGCTGAGCAGTTGTTTCATTTGCTTTCTCCAGCTTATGAATCCAACTCTCCAGTGGCACTTTGCCCAGTTCATTTTACTTTAGCAGCTGGTAAATGAATATGTGATCAGGAAGCATTTCCAATAAATGTAATTACTTCTCTGCTGGGGAGGCTTGTGGCAAATGCCGCTCAGCAACATTTTATATGAAACAATAAAAAGGGAGAGAAGAAATTAAACAAGGGGGCTTTTCTCAATGAATTCCATCTGAACTTGATTCTCGTGGGTTAAAGGAAACCACTGTTCAGGTCCTAACATGGTGAAAATCAGGAAACAACTCTTTTAGCCATGAACAGAATTTTCTCCAGTGGATCAAGGTACTCCACAGTCACTACTATTTCTCTGTAGGGGCATAAGTTGCTGGTGGAAATAACAGTTTTTTTAATGCAGCAGCAACTGGAGGATTTAAATGTGCCTGCAAAAATATTGCTATTCCACAACAGAAGCAAAAAAAAAACCACCTAAGGTGTTTGTTTGTTTGTTTTTTAAGTAAATCTTAGGACCATTCAAATGTTCCCACAGCAATAAAAGAGAACGTTGCATCAAGACTTCAACTTCTCCTTTCTTTGACTGACAAACTGGAAGAGGGGGGATTGCTGCAAAGTTTCAAAATGCTCTGTCTTGTGTTTTTGAGGGAAATTTCATCAGAATAGGCACAATCTCGCTGAACTTTTCTTTGACAGAGAATAGTTCAATGAAAAAGTTCTGCAGCTGTTTTGTGTAGGAAGAAGCAAGACACAGAGGAAGTGAGAGACCCCCATATGGGCCACAAGAGCCTCACATTGGTGTCAGATCTACAGGTTTCAAGGGGACCTGACCCTGGAGAGCAGATGCTCTAATTCATTTTTCTCTGTTGAGACCTAGGTTGGTCACTCCAAAATGGGAACCCTCTAAAGTCTTCAAATTGGAAAAACATTATTAAATTGAGTAATGTTGTAAGCTGGGTTCAGCAAGACAAGTCTTAGAAACCTGTCCCCAAATACAACCAACACATCTAAAGAAAGGGGCTGAATTCTCAAAGGTGCTCTGAGATGAGTCCTGCTGGTCAGGTTTCTCAGTATGCATCTCATAACCTGACTCCAGGTCCTCTTTTTGTGTTCTTCAAGCTTCAGTTTTCCTTCCGTCTTCACTACACTTAAATCCTCAGTTCTCTTCTAGCGTTGCGAACAGTGACCAACACTCCCACTAGCCAATGGCCACATGGGATCTGGTATAAGTTTCCCTTACCTTTGTGACCCTTTATGGAGCTCTCCAATGCTCTCACAAACAGCGCTTACTGATCCTTGGTGTAAATGTTCTGTACTCCAAAGTTACTGCTGCTTCTAAATCCAGTCTGTTGCATTCAGCATCCACAGGCAAATTGAAATCTTTGGGACTTGCCTGGCTTGCCCATTTTCCTTTGTTTTTAACCTCACATAATGTCACAGTTTTACAGCTGAAATCCTTTTTATAGAGCCATTCATAGCCATCAGGAAGACTGGAATCTAAGCAGCTGCTCTCAGGGACTGTAGACAACCCTTTGGTCTTTCAGTTGTGCATAAATCTCTTCATCCTTCACACCACAGCTTCTATTTTTGCCTTTATTCCCCCCCTATTCTGTCTTGACTCTGTCGTAAAGTAGGTTTACATTTCTGCTACTGTAGAGTAACTACTGAAGAAACAGAACAATTTAGTTTGAAGGAATCTCAGGTCATCTCTAATCCAACTCCTCCACTCAAAGCAGTGCCAGCTTCAACATTTACCAGGATGCCCAGTCTTGTCCAGTCCAGTTTTGACTGTCTGCAAGGACAGTGTCTTCATTTAGCCCACACCCAGGGCTAAACAATAACAGTTTATCTCTCACCCAATGTCCCTTTCCCAACTGAGGAAGGAAATTGGGAAAAAGAGGGAGACTCATGGGTTAAAATTAAACAGATTCAATAAAATAAAGAAAGCAGTATAAATGCTAACACAAAACACACAAAAGTATACTTAGCTACAGGTTGCAGCAGGTTGTCCAGGAATAGCAATTGTCAGCAATAAGGAAAAAAAGAAGGCCAGAAGAGAAGAGAGCAAAAACAGCCCCACCTCTCCCCTCCAAGCCCTCCCTTTTATAGAGAGCTTGATTGTCAATGATATAGAACACACCTGTGGGCCAGCCTGGGCCAGCTGCCCTGCATTTAACTGCTAACGACCCTGATCACCATGGCTGGCCACAAACTGAAACAAAATCCCAATGAAACCAGGACAGATGGAGATTACGCAACTTCTCCAGATCCCTGTTGCAGTGTTTGACCACTCTCATAGTAAAAAATGTTTCCTTATATATCGTTGGAATTTCCCTCATTGAAACTTTTGTCTCTTGCTTCTCATCCTTTTGCTGGGCATCTCCAAGAAGAGTATGGCTTTGTCTTCTCCTTAACCACTCATTAGTTAGTTAAAGACAACAATTAGATTCCTTATTCAGGCTGAACAAATCCAGTTCTCTCAGCTTCTCCTCCTACACCATGTGCTCCAACCCCACAATCATCTTGCCTCGACTGGACTCACTTCAGTATGTTGATGTCTTTCTTTCCTGGGCTGTCCAAAACTGAACACAGCACTCCAGACGCAGCCTCATGAATGCCAGCTGGAAGGGAACCATCCCTTCTCTTCATCTGCTGACTACACTCTTGTCGATACAGCCCAGGATGCTGTTGGCCTTCATCATTGTGAGGACTCATTGCTGATGCGTGTTCAACTTGTCCACTGAAATAAACAGATCCTTTTCTACAGAGCTGCTCTCCAGCTAGCTGGTGTGGAAGTCAGGTTTGGAACTCAATATAGAGTTGACCTTGACCTTACCTCCCAAATACCCAAGAAGATCATGCAGTGGCCATCAGTTCAATGCCACCACAGCACTAACTAAGCTAGCTAGGTTGTGCCCTACTGCAGATGTGCCTGTGTGAACCAAAGTGGAAATAAACCCTCCATCTAGTAATCTTTGGTACTAACGTGATCTGCATTGCCACAAAATCTGGAAACCTTACAACCCTCAGAAAAAAAAGTTATATATCTATCTTTGCAAACTCTGTGGCCATCTAACTTGTGTCCAAAATGGTACCAAGACACTCGGAGAAGACATCCCTTGAGAACCTGCTTCTGCCATGCCGTAAGTTAATGCCTGTTCCATTGCAAACACCAAACAACACTCCGCTAGCTAGAAAATCAATCCCACCTGCCCAAGATGGTTCTCAATGTGAATAAACAGAGTGTACTCCAATGAGAAGGGAGTCCTCACACCGGAGGTTTCCTGGACAGCACAACATGCTGAGGCAGGTGGGTTTCCAAGAGGTGCCTCAGCTGCTGACGACACATCGAAATACTAATGTGCAGGGTTTAAAAGGCAGAGCCATAGCCCATCACTCATTTAAGACACCACCACATTGTGTATAATGCCATGACCTTTTGCATTATTGAGTATGTTCAGTGCTACAAAAAGGATTGATTTGCTTCCCGGGCAGTGATGGATGGATAGATACTATCCAGGGGGAAGAGCTGCTTATCAACCAGGGTCAAAGATATTCTCAAAGTCCTTTTCCTTTTTTGCACACATGCCCAAGAGTGTCTAAAGCAGCGGTAGGTCCCACGATTAACCAACTGACACCTGTAATTACTTAGTACATCAATGGATCTGGGTACTATACAGCTGACCAGCCAGTAACGGATGACTTAAGTTGCAAGCATAAATTTATTAAGAATTTCAAATTTTAAGTTGGTCTTAAAGACTGACATAAGACTGAACACTGAATTTTAACTGAGACTGTCAAAACAGGGGGTGAGACTGGTTGTATTCCTGTCTTTAGAATCCTTATGTGGCCAAACTCTTTGATCACAGCTTGCTGTTGCTGTGCCTAGGCCTTCCCAGACAAAAACTGTCCTGAGTTGAATGAAATATTTCATTATCAGGATGTTTTCCTTTTGACTTTTATTGAGATTGTGGCTGACAGGGAAGTATCAGTTCAAATGGAAACTGCAGCATTTCAAGTTTTTTAAAAAAAATCAAGTTTGGATTTTTTCTGTTTGTGACTGAAACAACCGAATGAGTTCAGTTCATATTATAAAAGCTCCTCTTTTTTTTTTTTCTGAATAAAATATCCAGCAAAAAGATTGTGCTTTGTCCTGACACATTCTAAAATATTTATCAGAGGGAAGAGTGAGAAAGAATGAAGGATTGTCCAAATTCAACACAGCAGGCATTATGATCGACAGATATTCCTGTGTTTATCAGTCCCCTCTCTAATGAGCATAATTCCCTGCCATCAGATCAGCTCAGTAATGTGTCAGCAATCAGAAACGATTCACTGAGCTTTCAAACAACCAGAGGTGAACAAATCAAAACGTCATTTCTGTACTAACCTGACTCGCTCGACTCCTAGGTAATGAAAACACGTGAAGATCTCCATGGAGGTTTGTCAAGCACCCACCAGCATGGCAGCAGGCGAGCAAGACTCAGCAGCAGGGAAGCAGCAGGGTTTAAAGAATAAGCTGAAATCATATAATCACGCAGTGTCAGTAGTATTGCAACAAAGCAGCAGTTGCTGGTGGTGGCATCGAGCTGTGCAATCGTTCAGTGGACAGAGAGGTGGCAGCTACACCAAAGCGTCCAAGATACATGACTGGAAGGAGTGCCAGTGCAAGGCACAGAGGTGAGCACCATCTTCTTAGTTCAAATAACAAGTTTCCCAATAAAAACAAGATGTCAAGAAGACAGAGGACCTTTCTTTGCTGTCGTAATTAATGCCTAAAAGTGGCTGGAAGTCCTCCAGAGCATAGAAGCTCCAAGAGTAGGGATTAAGGTAGGGTTGATAGCATCCAGGGGACATCAGTGCTTCCAGTTGTGTGTTGTACCCTTCCACACCCATATAGTCATGTAAGTCTCTGGTACAATGCACGTTTGGGTCTTTTTTGGAAGCTGATATATCTCAAACATCAGAGAAAAATCATTACCTTAGGCCGTAGGAACAACACATTTCTCCCACGCAGAACCCGCAACAAACTTGGGGAAGGAACTGGTGTTGCAAGGTCATTGTAACTCTCCCAGAGATATATTATAAACATGTAAATTGGAAGTTCATTAAGTCAGATTCCTGATAACTGGGGAAAATGATGTAGGGACCACACCCAGGAAAAAAATTGGTCTTTTTTTTTTATAATACTTGAGGTAACTTTAAATAACAATCTATGTGTAATTGTGCTGCTTCATTACCAGCAGGCCCTAAGGTCACCCTTCTAAGCGGGAAGCAAGATCATTAAAGCAAAAGCAATCCCCTCAGATCGTATCGTAAGCCATAAATCTGATGTGCTGCAAGTCAGCACCATTCCAACACAAGCTTAATTCGCTCCCCGCTGCCGTAACGCCGGCGTAAGGTCATGTGTTTCCCAGCCACAGAACAGCCAGATGATGTGCATGTCCTCAAATTACTCAGTGAAGCCTTCCTGCTCTTTCTCGATTATATTAATGTTCGATTTAGAGAGAGCGAGCCCTCAGGGAGGTCAGTTTGATTTAGGGTTGTTGGTGGGGATTTTTTTAATATTATGCTAATTTAAGACCCAACCGTTGTGAAGTAGCTAAGCAGCATCCAGAACCCAAAATTACAGTATGGCTCAGGGTCGTGAAATCATAGAGATGTTGGTTGGAAGGGACATCTAGGCCAACCTTCTGCCTGAGGCAGGACTGACACCAACAGTAGTTCACATAAGTTATGGCTTTGCCCAGCCCAGATATGGCATTCTCTGGGGATGGAGAAACCCCAACCTATGTGACCTCTTCCAGAGCTGCACTTCCCTCCTAGCAGGATTTTATCTAGTGTCCAACCTGAACCTCACAAGCTGCAATGACTTGCTCCATGTGAACTTTCTGCTACTAAGATGAGTTTGTATCCGTATCTCTGCAATTCCCCCAAAGGCAGGTGTAGGCTGCCATCGGATTGTCCCTTAGCCTCTTCTCAAGACTGAACAAACTCAGCTCCCTGACCTCTCCTTGTAGATGACAGGCTTTTGCCCCTGGCTATCCTGATGTCCTTTCACCAGATCCTCTCCAGTTTCTCCACATTCCTTTTGGACTGAAGAGCCCAGCTGGACTCGGTATTTTAGGTGAAATCTCACCAGCACCAAGTAGGGGTGCAGAGCAGGATCTGAATCCCCTGCTGATCATGAGATGACCACGTCCTGTCAGATCATTTCCAAGTGACATTGCACAAATTGCTGCTGTGAAGAAAAAAGGCCAGAGACAAGAGAGAATTAGCAGTGCTAAAGCTGATGCCAAAATAACGCAGCAAAGCCAACGCAGAAGAGGTTAAAATCAGCCTCTATAGGTTGAGAATCCGGTTTCCAAACAGTGCACAGGAGGAGGTTTGCTTGGCAGCCCTCCAGCTAACTTGTTCCTCCAAAGGATGGAGGTGTCTGTCCAGGTAAGTAGAAAGCATCCCTCTCCAAAATGCCATTGGGAGGTGGCAGTGTGCATGGCTTTCATTCCTGTTTGCAATGAATCCCCTTCCAGAGCTGAGTTCGTGTTTAGACACCAGCTGGCAATTATGCTCTTTATTGCTCCTGGTTTAACATGGTGAGCAAACAGCCGGGAGCTGTCTGAGCTGCATCACGATGGAAAATGGTCTGGTTCAGTCAGTGACCCAGGAGTTTGGTTCTGCTTGTGTCCAAGGCACTGCAGAGGATGTCGGGAGGTACAGCTGATATTCCTGGCTCACAGGGAGCCTCCCACGGCTGTTCCCAATGGGAAAGAATTCAGGCACCTTCATTGCTCCTCGCCCAGGCAAGAGCAACGTCTCTGCTATTGCCTGACTTGCCATTGCTCCAGCCAGGAATCCCCAATCAATCAATTAATCAATCAATCAATCAATCAATCAGGTTGGAAGAGACCTCTGGGATCATCGAGTCCAACCATTGCCCTGACACCACCCTGTCAACTAGACCATGGCACTAAGTGCCTTGTCCAGTCTTTTCTTAAACACCTCCAGAGGTGGTGACTCCACCACCTCCCTGGGCAGCCCCTTCCAATGTCTAATGACCCTTGCTGAGAAGAAATGCTTCCTAATGTCCAATCTGAACCTCCCCTGGCGAAGGATGGGGCTGTCCTCTTGTCCTATCGCTAGTTGCCTGGGAGAATTACGGCCACGATCCTTTCAAAACAAGCTGGCGGGCAGTTTCCAAGCAAGGCACAAGCAGGTAAACCTGTATAATCCACACAGGCACGAGCACACTTGGGAGTTTGGGATTTTTCTAACAAGTGTTAAAACTTCAGCTGTCCCCTTTGCAGGAGTATGGTACCTGGTACCAGCTGCCATGTGAGAACTGCCCCTCTCTTTGCCAGTGAAGACATGGTGCATGACAGCCCGTCACTCTCCATGCAATGATACACAAGAAAAAAAATAAATAGGGGAAGAAATAGCCGAAAAAATCTCAATATTTTTGGCTGGGAAATAATTTTATTCCATAGTGATACTAGATGTAGGTAACTTCTGGTAGATACCAACACAACTCTCCGCCCCAGCCAGGCAGTTTCCCTTCACCCCTCAACAGCAGCAAATTTACTGTGGGATTAAGCCGGGCAAAATCCACCCTGTTTACCTGGCCCAGCCCTAGCACTGAGCTGCGTCACCTCCTCTTGCCAATGCACAGGTTTCTCCAGGAAGAAGCACCCAGTCAGAGTCATGGGTGACCACCCAGAGGAGTCACCTCTCCCTCCACGTACCCTGGGGAGCTCAGGCATCTTGGAGATTAGGATGATGTTGGAGCAGACATAACCTGGGTGCCGTCTAGCCTGCAGTCCCACCTGTCCTGGTTCCTGCTCTTCCAGGTCTCCTTTTCCTCCGTTTATCCTTTACGTCTCCATGCTGCCCTCTCCAGTGCGCTGGTACATGTAGGCTTGCAGTGAGGTAGGTCCAGTTTCTTCTGCACACCCATCCAATTTTCCTGTGATCATGAAGGAGGGGATGCATAAATCAGCACAGCTGCCAGAAAAAAGGCAGGAGGAAGATGTGGTCATTATAAAAACGAGTTAATCCCAGAGTATATGCTGCTGGGAAGGAGGAAGGACCAATGGGATCCTGAGAGGTCCCTTTCAGCACCAACAAATCATCTCTCAAACCCAGTCTGGTCACTGGAAGCAGCCTGGTGACTTCAGGGAGCTCCAGCTCAGGCCTCTCTGCCCAGCACTGGCTTATAAAATACTCCCAGCAAGGTTTGAGGTCCTACCTGGAGGCCACCCTACGTGTCCTCTACCCCCACCACCTCCAGAGCTGCCCGCTGCCATCCAGGTGCCCCACCTTCCTACTCCTCTGTACACTAACGGGCAGCATCACCCTTTGCCCAGTTAGCAGCAGTTTTGGAAACAAGATTTCACCTTTCCATCTGACCTAAATTTCCAAGCAGTTCCTGCAGACGGATTAAGTACCAGAAATGTATGCGTGTAAGCCTCCAGACTTCTCGCTAATTAAGCTGCTGGTTTCTTCTCTCAGAAACCCTCCAGTCCCTTCTGAATCCCTCAGGCCGAGAACAAAGCCCCAGTGCTCAGACAAGAAGCACCAATATTTAGCACAAAGAACGATGCTTTGCTCCTTAAAGACTAGCGAGGAAAAAAAAAAGAAGCTGCAGTGACAAACTGGTTCCAGCCCAGCCAGGTAAGTGGATTAGCATCCCTGAAGTGATCCTCCTACTGTCTCCAGGGTGTTTTATCTCCGTTTCATGAATCCCACAGCAAAATCTGCTGGGAGAACCGTAGCATTCGTACAAGCAGGTAACGAATTGGCAGGTTCCCTGACTCAGCTGCTTGGCTTCCCTCACAAGTGGGTGTGCAGCATTAGCTTGTACACTGGTGCCTCCCAGTGCTTGCAAGAGAGAGAAGCAGAAAGCTTGAGAAGTGACATTGAAGATTGTTACAAATTTTTTATTTTAAATCTAAATGCTCCTTGCTGTGTCCCACCTCACGCTTGGGGGGATCGGGAAACCCCGTGCAAGCATGGGGAACAGCCAAGGACGTGCATGTCCTGGGAGCAGAGGCAGCGAGGCTTCTCCCTGCTCGGTTTGGTGTATTAACCATGAGACCACAAAGTGTTGCTCCTTCTTACCTGCTCTGTCTGACCCCAGCACAGCAGAGCAAGCCGGCCTCAGTGAGAAGCTTCAAAGAAAGGGGAGAAAAATTACTCTGTGACTTAGGTACATATGGACTGGACACAAAGCAGAAGCTTCAGTACCACCGCAGGACTCATCGGACAAATTTTGGCTTGTGAGTCCAGACCAGCAACCCAGCTTGACTACGCTGCCAGCTCTCGAGATGCCCCAAGCATCGGAGGTTCCTGCTCTGTGTCATCTGAATGTTTCTCAGGAGTCTTAAATTAAACCTGTGTGCAGGTGAACGGCACTACGTTGTGAGGAGACCCATCTTCTGGAAGGATGCCCCAGTTCCTGGCTGTGCTCACGGTAGATATGCCCAACTTCTGCCTTGTCCTGGAGGGAAGCCTGATGCTGTACATACATTCGGGTCACATCTAATATGTGAAGACAGCAAAACCTCAGGTGAGGCAGGGCCGCTGCAATCCCTGCTACCCAGACCCACGCTCAGCAGCTGTAGTTGTACTGCCACATCTTCTGAGCATGGCATTCACCCCCCTTGGGCCAGGGAACACCGGATCTCATTAAACATTTAATGAATGTTTAATTCATTAAACATGAAGCTGTGGCTGCCCCCTCCCTGGCAGTGTTCAAGGCCAGGTTGGATGGGGCTTGGAGCAACCTGGTCTGGTGGAAGGTGTCCCTGCCCGTGGCAGCGGGGTTGGAACTAGATGGTCTTTAAGGTCCCTTCCAACCCAAACCATTCTGTGATTCTGAGATTAAACACAGGGCGTTCTGCTGTTGAAAGCCTGATGTGACGTGCAAGTCTGGTACCTTCACTGCAGCTGACTTGGGTGTTCTGGCCTCATCCAGCAGGCAAATACAAACAATTTGGGGCTGATCATGCCAGAAGGTCTGTGCCCTTAGCTCTCACTCAAGGCCACGGCAGGCAGAGGAGGTGGCAGCTCCCAGGAGAAGGCCTCTTGTTTGTTTTGCGTGGTGCATGCCGATGGGCACTAATGTATTTCAGAGCTGAACTTTCCACGTAATTGCTTTTTAGTGTTTCCCTACAAGGGCCCATGAAATAAGGGATTTTGTATGTTAATGTCTTTCCCTGCATAACGAAAGAATAAATCTCAGCCCTCCGCAGCCGTATTTCATGCTATACTGACTGATGCTTTACATTTTAATGGCCATTATTTCAAACCTTTCTTACTGTTCTTGTATCCAAAGGGAATTTTATATGCTTCTGTGTTTTGCTTAGTGTACATTTTAAGTGGGAACAGAAAGCAAAGACTTTTAAGGGCTCTTTGTTTTGTGTTACCATTTAATTACTTTTAAAATGGTTCTTCCAAGCAGCCTGGATCAGCCTTCCTGGGGCTAGAAAAAAAGGACTCAAGGGAAAGACCTGCACTTCAAGAAAGATGTTGAGGTGTTGGAGCAAGTCCAGAGGAGGGCGACCAAGCTGGTGAAGGGTCTGGAGGGTCTGACCTAGGAGGAACGGCTGAGGGAGCTGGGGGTGTTTAGCCTGGAGAAGAGGAGGCTCAGAGGTGACCTTAGTGCAGTCTACAACTACGTGAAGGGAGGTTGTAGTGAAGTGGGAGTCAGAATCACAGAATCAATCAGGTTGGAAGAGACCTCTGGGATCATCGAGTCCAACCACTGCCCTGACACCACCCTGTCAACTAGACCATGGCACTAAGTGCCATGTCCAGTCTTTTCTTAAACACATCCAGAGATGGTGACTCCACCACCTCCCTGGGCAGCCCCTTCCAATGGCTAATGACCCTTGCTGAGAAGAAATGCTTCCTAAGGTCCAATCTGAACCTCCCCTGGTGAAGCTTGAGGCTGTGTCCTCTTGTCCTATCGCTAGTTGCCTGGGAGAAGAGGCATCACGAGGAGGTAACACATCTGAAGATAGAGCTGCTCTTTTTCTTGTGGTTGCTGTTTCCTTCCCCCTCCGAACAGTTTTTTACATGCAAATAGGTCACGTTAGAAAGTCAGCACACAGCAGAAGTTGAGTTACTTTGTTTAAAACAAAAGCACGTATTTCTATCACCTTAGGAGTTGCTCCTCTTTTGGCACAGGGACCCTGTGATCCTCCCACCTCCTTTTATCAAGCATCTTCAAAAGAAGAAGGGAGTTATAATTGCTTTCTCCCCTTACCTTAGGAAAAAAGGGGAAAGGCTGCTGTTCTTCTCTAGTGGCATCTTGAGAAGAAACACGCTTTGAGCAATCAGTTATTTACAGAACAAAAATAACATCTAGCTTTCAAAGGGCAGAGCAGTTCAGAAGAACAAGGCTCTTTCCTCCCTCTCTCCCCCGCCACCAGCTTTTGTTTATTACCACCTACTGTCTGCACAACCCACTGTCCTGCCTCTTTCCTCTTTACAGGGGCACATGCAGGCTTCTCTTTCTCTCTTGAGCATGGACGTGAGTGCTGCAGCACTGTAAGTATCTCAAACCTACTGCTGACGCTTCCACCAGCACCCGAGCGAGCTCCAAGGCTAAAAGGCCAAGTCAAGGCAAAGAGTGGGATCTATCTTTAAAGCAGAAGAATAACGGTAAAGAATTCACACTTCTCCCAGATCCACTTTACCCACAACTGCCTTCTTGATAAAGAATAAACCTCGGAGATTAGAAAAGATAGTCCTAGTTCCATTAAGAGACTAGGCTGAAAATCTAACAGCAATCTGTAAAATCTCCATTAACTCCCTGCCAAGCAGCTGGAAGAGAACCTGCGGGACCATGTTACATCTTACTTCACATCCTTCAACACTCCAAAATGCAAGTTTTGCAGGAAGAGCCATAGAACATGGTCTCTGGAAGTAAAGAGCAATTGTTAAAGCTACAAAGAGATTATGTGACAGCCTACTGCAATCTGTTGCTTGGATAAGCAAGTTTCTATATACATATTTATAAATATATTTATATAGCTCAACGGATTAATCAGTCGCTCTTCAGTGTGTAGATGACTGAATAAAAATCCTACCTAATTCCCCCTGAAAAAGAGCCAGTGTGTACCCAGGTAGGTTAGGTGTCAGAGAGCACAGCATCTCAGAGAATGCCACCTTGAATTAATTCAGGTATTTCTTTCTATAAGAGACCCCGTGCAATCCAGGATGCACTACGACAGCATTCGAAATCACTCTGATTTTAAAGCTCTTTGTTAAAGAGAAGAACTGAGCTTCTTTTTAAAATATTTTGAATGCTGCCACATGAAACACTAAAGATGCATACAAAAATGAAACAGTTAATCAACCTTGTTTCTACTATAATCAGCTATTTCAAAGCTACAAAAGACAACCAGTACAAAAAAGCCATTTATTAGATATATGTACATATATACATATACATGCAAAATGATTTTATACACATTTACACAGGTTCAATTATTAATACAGTGCAAAAATGTCTAAAAAGGTACCAGCCCACCTTCTATAAACTTAACAGGTCTTTGGGAGGAAGAAAAAAACACCAAAAACCCACAGAAAATTATCAGCTTCATAAAGTGACTAAGAACTGCAAATCTTCAAATTAATGAAGTTTATTCTTTGCCAATTTTCTTGTGCTGAGTTGCTGGGTGAGGAAAAGAATTTCCAAAAGACTTATGTTGAAACCTGACAGAATTAAGGAGATGCAATTCAAACTACACTAAACAGTTGAAAATCGAACAAAAAGGGATGGATTCCTGTTTCAGGATTTGATTCAACACAGGCATAATCCCACGTTATGAGTCAGATTTCATGTACTCAAACTGCAAGTCATTCTTTTTTATTAAATCTTAAAGCACTGAGATCAATGTAAACTATTGTATTCCTCTTGCTGTTTCACCAGAAGATAAAGTTTAACTGCATAAATACCATGTAGATGTAGAAGCCATTCAAAATACTAACATTAAACAAAAAAAATAGGTCAAACTATGCGTGCTCTGCCTCATCCCTGAATCACAATCCAAACCTACAAAGTGAGCAGATACTAACACACACGTATTAATCTACGTAGATTCCTTAATATGGTTTACACATATTAAAGGGGGGGGAAAAAAGGTTGCAAAGGGATTAAGACTAACAGTAAACCAGAGCTTTGTTCATTTAGTAGAAAAGATCCAGTCACATCCTCCATGTAATCCACAAAGCCAAAAAAAAAAAAAAGAAATTTACACACTGAACCAACTGGTTTTGTTTGATTTTACTGAAACATTTTCAGGAAAAAGAAAATGTTAAACAAAAGCTGAATTTAATCTTTATCCACCCTAATTATGTTAATTACACAAGCTATCTAAACACTTTGTTCTACCACTTGCATTGCAGAGCTGTTGCTAACATCACCTGGCACGGGGATGCAGTTGTTTTATGATAAAGCAAACAGGCAGATGCTCGGGAAGCATCAGGAACGTTGCAGCTTCTTCCCATCAGCTCAATACAAGGATGAGGAACAGAAAGCAGATAATGTTCACTGGCCCCATGCCCCAGTTGCAAATGCTCTGCGTGCCTTAAGCTATGGCTAGCTTTAGCCAAGCCTACGGAGAAACAGTAAAGCTCTTCTGGACTCTAGCCCGACGGAGGCTAAAATGGTTGGAGCAGGGAGTTGGGTCACATCACTAAGGTCCTTTTCACGAAGTTTTGTCTATCTGTAGTATAAAATGCTTTATCCTTTCCCCATAGGATGATGCCCCATGGGAACTCAGTGGGCTGATACCCAGGTTATGCTCCTGCAAAACACAATCAGTCACCAGATCCGGTATCCTTAACAAAGTGTGAAGTTCCCAGTATCAGATTTGTGGGGGTGTCCTTTTTTCAGATTTCTTTTTTAACTTGTAATCCAAACTCGTGGCTCAGTTCCCTGCAGTCTCTAAGAGCAAGAGCACCCTACCAAGTAAAACTGGGACTGAACAGCATGAAAAACTAAAGTGTGTCAGTACTAAAACCACCACATCTGTGAGGTCACTTAAGGACAATGGTTGAATTCTGGCTTCATTTCTCCACTTCCACTCTGGTGGAAAACTGGGGTAATGACAGACAAATAACTTTAATCCAGTCCCTTATAACAGATGTGTATTCCCTTATGGCACACAGCTCTTGCTGTTTTCTTAACTGGCTGGCTAAAATATTCCTCCATCATTCCTACTAGACTATTCCTCACAGTTGCAAGGATTTTATTATGTTACAGCTACAGTAAACGGGCCAACATGGGTTGGAAGAGAAATACCTACATTTTATTACTGGAAAAAGCTCTGGCACCAAGTCTCCTGACATCCTGGAAACTGTTCAGGTTGTAATGGGGTGCCTATCAATGCCGTTGTTGCAGTCAGCTACATCACAGACATGCTCTCAAGGTACAGCACCACAGGTTTCTGGTCCAGCAGTCCACTGATACTCGTGTTTGCATCATGAGATTTCAGGAAAACTCACTGAGATGCAAGGAAGTAATTTTGTTAAGTGTTACGAAGACAACTCTGCATCGTGTTAATCTCTTTGCAACCACTAGAGGTAGAGACTACGTGAGAGGAAAATAAATCTTTGGTGAGAGATAATCTGGTGGGAGAAATGGGGCGACCAGAAAAGCTTCCTAAGAAAAAATAGAAGAAAATCTAGGACCATACTTCCACAACAACACACCTACAGTTCTCTACACCTTCTCAGTTTGAATCTCTACAACCCTTCGAGGACAGCTGCATCAAAATGCGATGCACTTTTTTAAACAGACAGCCTAAATTATTCATATATGTTATAAAATGCCCATATGCACCTAAATACATTACATACAAGAAGACCCAGTGCAGCAGAGGTTAAGAATTTCAGCTTTTAAGTACTATACTCAAAAGTGCACACTCATCAATTCCTCTTAGTGTAAGAACTCAACACCATTAACTAAAGGTGTTTTATATAATAAAGAGAACCTGCTCTTGCCTTCCATTACTGGAAATGGCTTTCTGCTCACCAGCTATATGTTTTTTTTTAAAAAAAAAAAGATGAAGGAGTCAGTGGCCTGTCATAAGTAGGCTTGGAAGATTTATTATCTGTACAGACCAAGCAAACATGGAATTACTCTTATACTAAGAGTGACCTTAACCAAGGAAATAAAGGCCACTTGAGCTGAAAGATCACTTATATTCACTTGGTTTATTTTATGCTGCCCCAAGCATATTTGCAATTAGCCAATGAGCACGTACTTAGCTACAATGCGCCATTTAGCCAGGAGATATTTATAGCCTTTATGGTTACTAAAAGAGCCACAGCCTTTTTGTGTCCTTCAAAACCTAGGAAAATTACCCTGAAGCTCATCCTAACAATTTTTCCCACTGATATTAAACCCATCTAATTATGGCAAACAACTCCTTTACTTACATTTACCAAGAATCTTAACGCTTAGCAAATTACAAAAGTGTTACCCACCGCTCTATCTTCATTTTACTACACATTTTTAATATTTTGGAAGCATTGGCAGGGTAAGACACTGACCTGCCAAACTGTTACAAAGCCAGTAAGACAAATGGCAAAACGCTGTCTAGATGGTATTAGTCAAGGAGTAAAAGCCTGTTTATGGTAAGGAGAACCTCCATCTGTTGATGACACCTGACAAGATCTACCATGCACAATTACCACATGCCCTGTTCAATACAGCTACGTTCCTCACTGTATGTTTGACATGATTACAGTATCCTACTTTATTTCAAGTTGCTTTGAAATATCTTCCTTGCAATAACCATTATCACAAATCTTTAAAAGTACCCCAAGCTATTTTTGGCCAGTTTAATATAAAAAAAAAAGTTGTAAAAATAGAGTAGCAAACCCAAAGTCTTCTTCATACTCCGCAGTCAGGCTGTTTCTCCATGAGTTGCCTTGTCAGTATCTGATAAGAAGAAAGAGATGCCACTCCTATGTGAAAGGCTATTTGCCAGAGGTTCCGTAATCCATACAAGTACATGTTGCATAAACAAACAGAGAAAAAGAGTACAAACGTCTTCACCTTCCTTGCCGAGCTGTAGAACAGGTACAAGTAACACTACAAAAGGACCAGAGAGACAGTGTTAGCATTAAACTACATATATATAGAGAAGAGACATAGCTGGGAATTGCCATTGCAGTGATCACCAAGAAGCTCAAAGCTTCCCTTCAACTCCTGAGTTGAAAGGTCCTCCAAGAATAGCTGGAGTGGTGGCCTCAACCCAGACCCTACTGGGTGAGCACGGATATCAATAGAAGTGTGTCAGCACAACTGGTGTCCCTCCTGCCTGTCTCAGCCTGGATTAAAAGGAGTCCGAAATCTGAGCTAGCTTGGAAAAAACACCTGTGATTTTTGCAAGACAAAGGCTCAGAAGCAGGAAACCAGTAAACCCAAATCTGCCTGTGCCATATTTATTCTTGGGATAAGTAAAGGACTTCATTCTCTAGGCTTGACTTGGCAGAAAGACCATAATTTCTGTTAACAGGTTTAGCTGGGGTTTTGGGCTTTTTTTAAATTCAAGAACAGGTGGAACCCATTTGCAAGCATGTGTGAAGAGCAACAACCCTTACAGCAGAACACTAAAAACTCACAGTGCTGGCAGAAGAGTTACTTTTTTAACTCAGGCAGTAACAGATCATGCTTTCGCACTTAAGGTCACGGTTTCCAACTGTGCTGATGACACAAGTAGAGATCAGCATGTAGAAAGCACTTCACATTTGAGCTCAATTTATGCACAAACATTTTGTGAAGATGACTGCTATAGATCAAAAGGATAAGAGAGAAGTTGTCTTTATTCAGCTTCTCTAGCTTCAGGTACTAACAGGAAAAAAGCAGGACAGAGCCTTTCTTTGTGAAGAATGACTTGCATCAAGTATTTAGATCCAAAATAATCTCCATCTTAAAGCTCTGCTGTGAGCAGAGGTGTAAGGAGGCTGAAAAATACTAAATTGTATCTATTATGATACAATAAATAGACTCTCTGCAAGTTTTAAATACCATAGGTAAACAGAAGTCTTCAGCTAGTGGTACCCAAACCATAAGCCAAATGCAAACTAAGCAATGAATACACTGTAGGCATTATGTTACTCCTCCTGTCAACTACAAACCCAACTACAGCAGCTTCCTGCCATGACAGGCTAAAACCTGAAGATTTTGCATACAACATACTGCCCTCAAGTTAAAGGTTGTGGACCTCTGGTTTAGGCATTTAAGGAACCTTTCAAGAACCATCCCTTTGGAGGATAATATTTTCCTCTTTCAAATTCTTCTGCATAAGGAGGTCAGAGAAAATAATCCATTAGAAAAAAAAAAATCTAAGGAAGTCAGTGCCTTTCACTGTACTCGTGCCACTTCACTGAAATACCTCAGCAGAATCACCTAGGTAGGATATTAAATACCAAACTGTTCCCCTGCTTAGCTGAAAATTATTTTGTCTTGTATATTATAATATAAAAATAATCAGAAAGCATTTTATTTACAGTTAACATACCTGAAAAACACAGGCTAGAAAAGGTAGAAAAAAAGCTATCACATTTCCAATTCCTTCATGGTCCTCCTGTTTGGATTAAAAGTGACAAACAACTATGTCAGCTACAGTTTTTAGCAAGTACTGCTTGATATTTTAGAACACTATTTCATCAAGTTCCTCTCATCCTAGTTTATGTTGATTGACTGTAACAGTGTTAAACAGCAAGATCAGTATCACTGAACAAGATACCAAGAACTGAGGCTTATGTGACAATTCCATGCTAAATAAAACTGTGCCACCAGACAATCAGGACACTTTTTTCTTTTTTAAAAGTTGTTCACAGTTTCACATTTGTTTAAAAAAATTTACACAAAAGCATCTAGAACAAAATACAGGATTGGTAAAAAAAAAAAAACAAGCCAGCCTGGCAAGAATAAAATATTTCTCCAAATTTTAATCTCCCTAGAAAAGAATTAAATGCAATGTGCTGTGATATACAACAAAACACAGGATGTCTAGCAGGTGAGCAATCACTTGTACATTCCCTGGACAAACAAAACACTTCGTGTGGAAAGATACACGCTCTACTAAGAAGCAGAAAAGACACCCTTCAGCTGGTTACCCAAATAACTCTCTCCCTTTGACTCATTTACAGGTTTCAATTCAATCAGGGTTACCTGAAATGAATACTCTGCTAGGTGAACTCCTCGAATGAGATTCAAAGCTCCACACATGATGTTCAGAACAAGTGACAGAATCCCCAGGGGAGTCACACGCTGCATTCTGTAAGTAGGGACTTTAAAAAGAAAAAAGACATTAGTGAAAGCTTGCACTATTTGAATCTTTTAACATAAAAGAACTCAAATTAGCTTATGCAGGTTTTAAACATTTTCAAAACCTTTCATGCTTGCTCCAGAGAAGACCAATTATGAACAGAAAAACCTTTTTTTTTTTTTTTGCATTACACTGTTCAGTTCTTCAGACATTTAGAAATCAGCAAAAACTCTGGAGTATTTTTTAAACAGATGAAGCAATTTGTTCTTGAGCTATTTGCCATTAATGTCTTCTTTTATGGTGCACGTAGATATTTTTCAACTGTTTATTACAGCAGATTAGCATACTTAACACTCCTCACAGGTCACCAGAAAAGCTAGAGGCCTTAAGCACCCAAAGGTCTGGGAAAGAGCTTAAACTGGTAATTAATTATGTACCTCCTCCCACTGACAGTTTGGGGGTTCAGTCTGGTACACAGCAATTTAGTTTCACCCACATAGTCTCCATACAGCACTTGGTGTCCTAATCAAGCAGTTGCCAGAATACAACTGTAGAAGCCAAGGACTTTGATGCTCTGCTGCCAGCATAGTTGTTGTAGGAGTTGTCAGGATGGTACTACCCAGTCACAGCAGGGAAACGTCTGTCACAGAACTGCTGCTCTTACCTCTGGGCCTCTCAGACTGTCAAAACACGGTCAGAACTGGGGCTTAGGAATTAAACTGGATGCTATAGTTTTTGGACCTTGAGCCACATTTTACAGTGCATTACAATTCCCTTTCTCCCAACCTGCCCAAGTTTCACAGGTGGTGAATTATCTGTCTCCTTCCTTACTCACCTTCTCCACTACTAGTACTTAACACCCACACCCCCAAATACCATTTCTTCAGGATGATCTAATTGATACATACCTAATTAAGGTCAAAGCAATTATTATAAATGTGTATTTAACTTTGGAATCTGCCACTTCTAATTCAGGGTTTTGGTTGTCCAAAAGCTGACCTATTTTTTTCCCTAGCTATACCAGCTAGCCCTACAATAGGTACTACACCTTGATACTCACCTACATTTCATCCCTGCCCTTGGATCACCACAAGAAGAACATTATCAGCATAACAATAAGAAGGGTAATTTGCAGCTCAGATACCAAACCCAGAGCCTCTCCTGCACCAACACCCATAAGATACAGGAGGGAATGAACGAGCCCTCAAGAAGTCTCCTCAGCTCTCAGGATCTTCTGCCTCCTGTCCAGATGTAGCCAGCTCCTGCCTACTGTAGACAAACTAAGCAACACAGCAGACATCATGTCTGGCTTCATTTCAGCGACAGATGAAACACCGTAACAGCTTAAATATTGCAGTACTGCATGGTTCAAGATAGGAAAACACCTGTGTCTTCTCCTTCAAGAGAGGTTTTAATAGATGGATGTAAAAAAGTTTGGTGCCAAATTAATACAGGGATATAAAGTATCTTTTATAAGTGTCTATATAATTAATTTGTCTGGCATGCACTCATACCTCCATAATTCCATCTCCAAAGCAGCTACAAAATGAACTGTATCAATTCCATTTGATATACGTCACATTATGTAGTATTACTGTATATTACTGTCATACACATGTTCATGTAAATAAATTGTGCAAGTAACACTATCAGTCAAAGGCAATTTTTCTTTTTTGCTATGCAGTGAAATTCAAGATCCAAACAGCACACTGAACAAAAGCTGTACCAGCATGTGTGTTCATTCACTGACCTGAGTATTCAGTTTCCTATTATTTTTGATAAATTAAATAATGTTGCAGCTATGTATCTCTCTCTCACGGAAATTCCCTAATAAAGACTGCTGTTTCTTCTTCCTCAGTTTCTAAGGTTTACTTCAGAGGCACACAGGGTCTCTCAAAGAAAAATTATCAAGCACAAGTGTCATTTATTGTACAGGATCTTGCAAACTATAGATGTAAAGAGTTCCCAGTCCCCAGGGAAGAATGATGCAAGTCTCAATATATTGCTTCTGCAGCATGGAATATTATGTAAAAGTTACATTTTTTTTTTGTCCAGTAGAATAAAACTAATTGCTATCACAGATGCAGGGGAGATTACCCTATCTAGTTGCTCAGGGTTCGGATTCTGTGAAAACTGAGCTTTAAATTGTTTGCTCTGGAGCTTTATTTCTGCTGTATCATTCCAAGGTTTAATTCACAAGCTGAAATTGCACAGAACAAGCAAGATGGGTACTGCTAGGGAAAAACTACTACACTTCCTCGTGTGAATTCAATCATATTTTTATGAATAGAATTTCATACTAGAATTGCTTATTACTTTAAATAAGGGAACTCAAGAGTTCAAGCACTTTTAGCCCAAGACAGCACAATTAAATGTTAATTGAGTTTCAAACTGATTTGACTCTTCAAGTAGAAAAGTTGTGTACTTTAGAGTACAAGAAGAGCACAGAAGATGTTCTGGGGATTGTGGATTATCGAGCACCCAGGAAAAATGCATCTGCAGGTTTGAACGTGTACAGAACAATCCTGTGAAAACACCCTCACACAATGAAGAAAGGTATTCTGCCCATAAAAGATTTTCTGAGCAGAGGCCTCTGGCTATTTAACTGGAGACTGACATGAATGCCTGTACCATGCTCCGTTCTGTCTCTTCAAGGCATAGCACAACAAGGGTTTGACAATGAGTCACACACTCAAAGCTCCCGATAAAGACAGCACCAGGAGTGGAAAATGAAATCAGACTCAAACATTTTAAAATAAAATACAAGCACACAAAAGACAAGAGATGTGAGACATCTTAAAAAAACACCTTAAAAAGCACTCTGTGAAGGCCTCCCTGTGTGCCTTCAAAAGACTAAGCACATTCATCAAGGGGAGCACAATGCTGCATAATTTAACAGCATGCTTACTAGATGAATAGCACAAGCTGTTCTTCTGCTTCATAGAGCCAGTTCTGATGTGAAAACTTTCCCTCTTCACACAAAGCTAGTTACACATCATAACTCTTCTGTATACACACCCCACTGTCCTCCGGAGCTTTATCAGCTGTGCCCATATCGAGACACAAGGTGAGGCTTTTGCAACAGCAGCTGAGGTTGTGTAGATGTTGATCAAGGATACAACACTAGTGTCTTTCTAGCAAGAATTGGGCTGGGTTTAGTTAATGAAGGAACAAACAGAAGAAAAATAAAAAACAAAAAATAAAATAAAAAGAAAAAACACCCTCTTATTCCCAGATATACTAACAAGGACAAACTGCCCTGACTTTTCAGACTCCTTTCACACTAAAATGAAGAGCCAGGGGTTGTGACCACACAGCTCAAAAGAAGACAGGAACCAGGTACAACCACATTAAGGAGACTGATATTTTGATCAATCTTCACTACAGAATGTAGACACAATTAAATTCTGCTCTCCTGCAACCATAACACTTCAATATATGCTCGAGAAGTCTCCTGTATAGCAGAGCCATAATAAAAATAACATTAATATGAGGACAAACACTATTCACACAGCTAAACTTAGAGCAGCAAAGTGGGATTCAGCTGGTAGGTAATGATGAGAGGAGAGAGACATAAGCCCAGAAAGCTGACTCCAGCTGAGGGAAATAAATTATCATAAACATGATCCTTAAAATAAAGGCAGAACAATCTGTAAAAGTATTTAGGTTAGACCAGAGAGAACAGCCAGAAATGCAAAGCCAGATGGAAAGTAAAATAAAGCAATTAAGAATATGGGGGAACTGAAAATGTATTTCTGATCTGTGGAGACAGACTAGCTTGCAAATGTTTGCTGGCACTGAAACTGCTCACAGTAGTGCAAAGAATTTCTAAGCCCTGTCACATTTTTAACCTTCAAGCACAGTTCTGAGGAGCATTCACAAATCTGACTGGCAAATAAAATGTTTTCATTCCTATTTTTTCCTCCTCCTGGCCACTGCCCCTCTATATTCTAACTTAAAATACCTATGTCAAATTAGATTCTAGCTCATCCATCAGAAACAATAAGACTGAGCAACTGGAACTTAATTTTATTAGTGTTTCAGAAGCCAAGAACAACAAAAAAAGAGGAAATACAAGCTCATGGCAGTTCAGCTGCATTTAAACCACCACGTAATAGGATTAAAACAGGGACATGGTTTAGTGGTGGACTTGGCAGTGCTAGGTTTATGGTTGGACTCAACCATCTTAAAGATCTTTTCCAACCTAAATGATTCTATGATTTCATTTTGTAGAGGAAGTAGGCATGACTTTGACTATGCAACTGAAACACAAATAAGATACCAATTTTACAATAAATAAGTAGAGGTTAGTACTCCTAAAAGCAGGTAAAATGTCAGTATTTGTTACAAAAATGTCCCTTGTCAAGCCTCTGTGTTGTTTAGACAGGTACACATATTGTTCTTTCAGAATTTTAGTCAAATGCATTAAATTTTAAAGAACAAGGTGAAAAGAGAAAGCAAAGAGGGGAGAACAACCCAAGATAGTCTGGGAATGAGAGTTTCATCCTCAGCTCATATTCTTCTCATCTTTTCTTTCCTCAAGGCTGAAGCAACTCATTGAGACTGTAATTACGTATCTTCTGTTAGAGTTTGCAACAAGCACTGAATTAGGGGAGTTTCTTGATTGATTAGAGTGTTGGTTGACAAGAAGCTCACCATGAGCCGGCAACGTGCGCTGGCAGCCCAGAAGGCCAACCGTGTCCTGGGCTGCATCCCCAGCAGCGTGGCCAGCAGGGCAAGGGAGGGGATTCTGCCCCTCTGCTCTGCTCTCCTGAGACTCCCCTTGCAGTGCTGTGTCCAGCTCTGGGGCCCCCAACATCAGAAGGACATGGAGCTGTTGGAGCGAGTCCAGAGGAGGCCACGAAGATGCTCAGAGGGCTGGAGCACCTCTGCTCTGGAGACAGGCTGAGAGAGTTGGGGCTGTTCAGCCTGAAGAAGAGAAGGCTCCGGGGAGACCTTCTAGCACCTTCCAGTCCCTGAAGGGGCTACAGGAAAGTGGGAGAGGGACTTTTTACAAGGGCATGGAGTGACAAGACGAGGGGGAATGGTTTTAAACTGAAAGAGGGGAGATTTAGATTAGGTATTAGGAAGAAATTCTTTGCTGTGAGGGTAGTGAGACACTGGCCCAGGTTGCCCAGAGAAGCTGTGGCTGCCCCCTCCCTGGCAGTGTTCAAGGCCAGGTTGGATGGGGCTTGGAGCAACCTGGTCTAGTGGAAGGTGTCCCTGCCCGTGGCAGGGGGGGGTGGAACTAGAAGATCTTTAAGGTCCCTTCCAACCCAAACCAGTCTGTGATTCTATGATTCTTTTGTCACAGAAAATTTAACAAACAACTACTTTAATAGCAAGAGAATTTAAGACGAAAAATGCCAAGTCCAGTTACAACCAATTGTCCTTACAGAGAAGGTGATCTAAGGCTGGAAAAAAAGACACTATCACGAGTCCTTAGAGACTCTCATGCACACCTGCTATAATGTAAAGACGTATGTTATTTACTGCGACAGAAAGGCAGTCTTTTTCCTTGGGTTTCACACAGAATATATCTATTTCTCAGCACAAAAGGAACCACTGCTGTTAGATGATTTTCTGTCATTTTGCAAAGTCAGGTTCAGGAAGTCTACTGTCACCTGTGCGTAGTAGTAACTTACCAACCTCCACATGAACGCCTGCATGCCCACCATTAGTCATCCCATTCATCAGCTCTGTATCCTCCAGTTTCAGCTGAACTGGAGGCAGGAACTTCAGCTCCTCCTCAATCTTCTCCCAGTTGGCCTTCATTTGAGAGCCACGTGCAGAGTTAAAATGGCATTTCACTTTCTGAATAATGTTATCTGGAACAATATAAAAACACGCTTCAATTAGCTCTGCAAAAGTTAAGTGCTTTAGGTAATTATTAATAAAATCATGGTATTCTTTTTTGATTGTTTTTCATTTCTTCCTTCATTTCTTTTCATATTAGTTTCAGGTATAAAATTCCACCACTGGTTAGGGAACAAAAATACCTCTCCCATGCATTTTATATTGCACGTACTCCCCTTCTGGATAGTTTAAATCTCAACATCCTGCCTGCCAGTGGACTGAAAACAAGCTTTCGTATTCCAGGTAGATATTAACACACATCTTAAACTACCCATGAACTACCATGAGAAGCAATTCCACATGGTGTTTTAACAAATGTCAAGGATTAGTTTTTTTCCAGCACAGAGATAAATTAATTCAACCTATATTTAAGTCATGAAGCAACTCTGACTGGCAGAGGCAATTCCATAGTGATTCCACCAACGTCCAAGCCACAGACCTACATACAGATCACCCTGCTTCATCTCTCACACTTTATATTTAACACCATTTGCAAGCAAGTCCCTTTCCACAAACGTGGCTGCTGGTCTGACAGGAGTTGCACTAAGTAGAGAATTTGTCCGAGTACGAATTGTTCATGCCTCCAGAGCTGAAGTACCTCACTGTGGATACTGCTGCTTTCTATTTAATTGGGCAAAGATACTGGCAAATTCAAGCTATTTCAAATGCTTAGGGAAATAAAACACAGAAACATTTATTTGCTAAGATATCCTATAAGTAAAATCCATATCCTTAAGATATTGTTATGCTAGAAGACTTGCGTAGGTTGACCACAGCTACTACTTGATATGATACATACTTAATACCTTAAGCATGAGTTTTGAGAGCACACAGGAGGACTTCATGTTGTGCTAGAACACACAGTGCCATAAGCATTCCTTAGTGAAAAACCCTGTATTTTACCTTAAGTCAGCCTGCTATCATTATCTGTAACTATGAGGCAAAATGTTAAGATCTTATGTATCAAGTGCATCTTGGATTCAAACACAGGAAAGAAAAAAAAATATTACACAGCAACATTAGACTCAGGAACAAAATACAGTATAATAGTAGAAATGAAAAAAAATCACTTTTTTTTCTTTAAAAAGAGCCTTATGCAATTAAAAGAGGATAGAAATTCCCAAATTCCTTCTCAAAAAAAAAGGAGCAATTTGGATCTCAGTATAAAATTACATCATGCCTGGAATGTGCCCTGCAAGGAATCCACCCAAAATACAAGATGGCTATATAATATGCTTTTCTTCTGGATTTCTCAACCTTTTAAGCATGAGCTTAACACTATTACTGAAATCTGGATAGAAATGTGCTAACCCACTGCAATATCTTATCGTTTCCCAGAAAAGAGTTTCTCACTGCAAGGGAATTGTGTCTTTCAAAGGTGCGAAGTTCAGTAGAGCAGCTGCTACTTGGCAAGAAAACCATTTATATCAGGCTAAAAAAGAAACACTAGGCATGATTATGATGTATTATGTGAATCTAAGCCATGCCAGAAATAAAGCTGCCCATATAATCTATTCTGTCTCCCTTTTTTTCTGTACCCATTTGTCTCCACTTGTCAGATTTTTTTAATTAAGTTAGAAAACATTTGAAATGCAGATTACTTTTTCTTCTGTGCTTGTTTATTACTCACCACAGCATTTTGTTCATCTATTACAGGGGTTCTCAGGAACTGCAAAATCTAACAGTTTAAGGCAGTTACAAATCTCCCCCTCCTCTGACACATGCATGCAAAGGCACACACTGAGATTCATTTTTATGATCAGGCTTTGGCCAGGAGACATCATAAAAGTAGCAGATACAGATTCCTTACTATTAGAGAATAAAGTTACAAACCAAATTCAAGAAAAGCATATGGTCTGGAAGCTAAACTGATGCTTGTTGGATCATAGGAAGCAGCAAATTCCCAGTGCAGCTCTTCCAGGAAGCAGAACGCCATCATGGTTGAGTAATTGCTGGAACAGATTGCCATGCAGGCAATATCCCCAGAGGAAAGGAAACTGAAATAGGAAAAAAAATATCATCAACATAATAAGGTAAGAGAGTCATGGTGAACAGGAGAAGTAAACTGTGCTCTCTGTCAAAATAAAACGTTCAGATTGCACTGAAAGAGCAAACTGCAAAAAATACAGTGTTTGCATGGCTGTTAATAGCCCTGCAGCCCCTGTAGATCTAAGATTTATTCTTAACTCACCCAGCACGCCTTAGCATACTAAAGATCACACTACAGATTTTACTGAATTGCTACATCAGTAAAAATTGAGGATATTATTTCCCAGGCTGGCTTTAAATCATGTTAATAAGAAAAGAGATGGCCAGAAAACATCACAGGCAAGAAGACTGTGAAAAAAACACAGCAGCTTTCCACAAAGTAAAAACAAGCAAGCTTCCTCACAGGAAGCAAGCAGATGTGTTCCTTGCTCCTCTTGAATGTCACAACTTCGTATTAACAGCAAGAGGTATTTGTTAACTTGCACAAACCAAGATATTCAAACACTGTTACTGCTAAGTCATCTGTACCAAATAAAGATGAGTTTGTGTCAGAAACAGCACAATAAAAATTCTACGCGAAAACGGGTCCCTCTGACACTGAAGTCATATTTAGGCAGAAGTTTCCACCTACAGATGGCCCAAAACCTTCTAGGCAACTCAACAAGGGATTCATCTGACCAAAAGGTAGGTGTGTACTTAAGGAGGAGAGAAATCACTCTTGTCTAGGCTTCATTAAATAACATGGGAGTCCAGGCACCTAGTTCAGATGTCAGCATTCATAATGCAGACAGCTAAACCTCCACAATCCCCACCATAACTACAGACTTGTAACTATCTCTGAAAGACCACTGAGGAAATCTTCCCTTACAGGTCAACCATTTGTTAGCAATAATTCAGTATAACACCAAAGTTTTCACAGAATCACAGAATCAATCAGGTTGGAAGAGACCTCTGGGATCATCGAGTCCAACCATTGCCCTGACACCACCATGGCAACTAGACCAGGGCACTAAGTGCCATGGCCAGTCTTTTCTTAAACACCTCCAGAGATAGTGACTCCACCACCTCCCTGGGCAGCCCCTTCCAATGGCTAATGACCCTTGCTGAGAAGAAATGCTTCCTAATGTCCAACCTGAACCTCCCCTGGTGAAGTTTGAGGCTGTGTCCTCTTGTCCTATCGCTAGTTGCCTGGGAGAAGAGGCCGACTCCCACTCTGCTACAACCTCCCTTCAGGTAGTTGTAGACTGCAATAAGGTCACCTCTGAGCCTCCTCTTCTCCAGGCTAAGAGCTTTGGAAGCTGAACAACTACTGTCTCTCTGTATTTTCTCTCTTTTCTACTGTTTATATACTTCATCCCTCTCATACAGAAATACTTCTGGTTTCTATTTTATCACATTTTTATTCCTTGTACTTTGTACTTGGGATTTATGGTTTTGATCAGCTCCATTACAGCCTAGTTACACTGAGTACGTTCCCAAATTCCTTTTGTCCTCAGCTCACTGAGGATCAACACCATGCCTGCACAAAACTACCTTTTCCCACTTGTCAATAATTTATAGCCTTTTTGCCACGGATCTTTTTGCACTCTAGTCATTTCAGAGCCAGATGCATAGCTACTTCTGTAGAGACTACAGAAGATTAAAAGCAGCAGAATACATTAGCATTAAAGGGCCCAAGTTCACTTTGAGGGAAAATGAACTAAAATGCTAATCTCTGCTTTCCCAATTGCTTCAGTGGAAGTTCATGGATATTCTTTCTCCAATCACTACCCCAAAAAGGGATACTTAATTTTAGCTCAGGGTCACTGTAAAGTTTTCTTACATTTGCTAACCAGAAATGCAATCACAAGCTAAAACTCATTTTTAAACCAAACTAAAATCAATAGTAAATGAAAATTCTCATCTCTGAATGAAACCTTAATTTGTTAGAATAAAGATTAGCAGATTCTTCTCCAATAAATACAAGCAAGGATTTATAATTTCTCCATACCAGCTATTGTCAGTATGCTTCAGGCCTCCTCAAGACAAACCCATCAGCCAGAGCTTCTAGAGCCTTTAACCCTGCTGGTATGCAGAAAATGGAGTGGGCAATATGTAGGAGGGAGTCAGGGCAGTCCTGTGCAAGCCAGAATCAGAACTGTAAGAGCCTGAGAAAAGGCATCAACATGACCTGACAGTCACTGAAGAAAAGAGTTTGGGGTTTAGACTAAACTAAGTAATTCCTAGGTACTAGGATGCCATCTTAGAAGGTATTTGTAGAAGTCCAAGATACTCCCCTTGCTAACAGTACCAAGTACTGCCCATAGAGCAGAAAGCATTTGCTACAAAAAAATGACAACTCAAATAAGGAACTCTTAGCATACGCTTACTAAACTGAGTAGGAGCTGTGTGGCTGTGGTGCTGAGAAATAAGGTTTCAAAATACTGCCTGGAGGTTACAATCCAGACATGCACGGTAGGATTTCAGACTGGAGTGGGGCACGATAGAATATATCTAAAGTTCAATTAATCTCCAGGACAATCATTTCAAAAATTAAAGTCAAAAAAAACAAACAAACAAAAGCAGGGACTTACTGGATGCTAAGGTCACGTCCTTTTGCCGTGCCTCGACTTGGATACCGTGCCAGAATTGAGGATAACGCCTTTAATCTCTTTCTGCATTCCAGAAAGTCCTGGTTGAAATGAAAATCTGTGGAGGCTGAGAGAGGAAGCCCATCCCTCACCCGCACCACACAGGCAAAGAAGATCATGGACATTCTCCACTGGGGTACTCATGAGGACAACCTGAAAGTGAAATATTCAATTAGGTTAATGGCAGGTTAATAGATGTGATATGAGTTACTTACAATCCAACATGCTAGCCAGAAATATGTCAAGGTAAGAGTTTATTCACCGCTGCTACTGAACGGTTCCTCCTGTAACACCACCGCCACTGAAAGGCAATCAAACTCTTCTCAAAGATCACGGCTGTGTCCATTTTTTGCCTCTCTCAGACAAAAAGGTGAGGCAGGGGATTTGACAGGAGAATTATCTACATGAAAAATATCACTATTTTCCCTCCTTCCGCTTTACCTCAAGCGTCAGAAATGCTGAGTAAAGTTCTTAAATGTATTTAGGAAACTGTCTCACTCCCACTGACATGCTGCATCGTCACTTGTGTTGCAAATAGTTGCATTAGCGTTGCAGTTACTTGATTTTCAAATATAACACACAAATACAAAAATAAATTTTAGACTACAGCCTGTCAGGTTCTTTTTACAGAATCAACTAGGCCTAAATATAGAATAAAAGCTGCCCGCTCTTGATTTCTTACTTTTTAACAGGTCACAATCTCCCATGAAAAGTTATTATTGGGATTTACCTGGTACATTCAGAACACACAAGAGAGCTGTCCTTCAGACACACCATGAGTATTCAGTGCAAGATGTTAGAAGACTAATGCAGCAGCTCACACAATCTCTGAAAGATAACCACAATGAACATTTTAGAAAATTAACTAATGACCACTATGTACATACATATTCACAACGTAAAATCACAGAATCAACCAGGTTGGAAGAGACCTCTGGGATCATCGAGTCCAACCATTGCCCTGACACCACCATGGCAACTAGACCAGGGCACTAAGTGCCATGTCCAGTCTTTTCTTAAACACCTCCAGAGATGGTGACTCCACCACCTCCCTGGGCAGCCCCTTCCAATGGCTAATGACCCTTGCTGAGAAGAAATGCTTCCTAATGTCTAACCTGAACCTCCCCTGGCAAAGCTCGAGGCTGTGTCCTCTTGTCCTATCACTAGTTGCCTGGGAGAAGAGGCCGACTCCCACTCCACTACAACCTCCCTTCAGGTAGCTGTAGACTGCACTAAGGTCACCTCTGAGCCTCCTCCTCTCCAGGCTAAACAACCCCAGCTCCCTCAGCCGTTCCTCATAGGTCAGACCCTCCAGACCCTTCACCAGCTTGGTCTCCCATGCAGTGGGTAAACACAACCTAGAAAGTATTTTGCCTAAAGGGAAACAAACAACTCATTTTTTATCCAATATATCAATTCCTAGATGCAAAGACACTATGAAACTATATGAAAAATATTTCTGATGCCTCTATCACTGTTTTTAAGTTATCCTAGCTTCCTATAAAAGAGCTGCTCTAAATCAGCAGACTTGAGGTGATTATCACAAACAAATCAAGGAAAAAAAAAAAGAGAAAGAAAAAAGAAAGGCATTTACTCTGCTTCAGGCAAACTACATAAATAAAGCATGGGCGGGGGGGAAATCACACCGTGAACTCAAGCTTTTGATAGACGGAATGACTGCTTTAAACAGCCCTGTATCAAACAATTCATTACGATGCTCAAAGTTTCTTTGAAACACGTGTCTCATCACCAAGGGTTTTTCTTGTCTAAGAAGGTAAGTGAGCAAATCCTCTTCTTGTTCAGGCATTCACAACCTCTCTTGCCTGTAGAGCTGCTCTAATGTCTAATAAGGGTTGAGTTCTTACCATGAGTGGCACTAACAGAATCTTGTTTCTGCTCCACAGGAATCATTTCCACATAACTTGCAAGGTGGCTGCAGTTGGGCTGCCCAGGGAGGTGGTGGAGTCACCGTCTCTGGAGGGGTTTAAGAAAAGACTGGACATGGCACTTAGTGCCATGGTCTAGTTGACACGGTGGTGTCAGGGCAATGGTTGGACTCGATGATCCCAGAGGTCTCTTCCAACCTGGTTTATTCTGTGATTCTGTGAATTTGCCAGCGTGTTAAAGCAACTAACAATTGTGAGGGGAATTGAAAGAAAGCATAATTGCACATAACTTGTTTCCTTAGGAAAGGAAATTAGAATTACAGAAGATTACACATCACTTGAAGAGTGTTATTTTGAACTTTTAAGATGGAGATCAAAGAAGAATTAGATGTTAATTTTTTTTCCACTATCCCTCACAGTTCTTCTCCAGTAGTCATTTGAGCTGTAAAATCAAACTAAGCTCACTACTTCATTTCAGCATGCAGCAAAAAGAATTTCAACAATAATCAAGATTATTACACGTCAGCTTGAAACATCACATCAATCTTCAATGTGTTGTGCTAGTAGCCATGAAAGAAACGGTGCAGGAAGCGGCTTGAACTTTAACATAGAAGAGAAATGAAAACAAAAAATAAAATTGCCAATGCAGAAATATTAACACAGTCAACTTTGAAGCACGGTTGCTCAGAACAGCACAGTTTTATGGTGAATGGTGGGTAATGCTGGTGAAGTATAACTCCAAAATATCCCACTTGACAAACACTGCAGAGGCAATATATTGAACATTCTCATTTACCTTTCAGAAACAGACAGAAGATGACCAGGAACATGGGAAGGCATCAAACTTAGAAACCAAAGAGATTTTCTAAGAGTTTAAGATTAAAAATATATACATATCTTCATTACTAGGGATAACATCACCTGTAGTTAACCAACTGCACATAGAAAGGTATACAACTTGCCAGGACACACAAGCCACCATGCTTCAGGGCATAAGGCTTTCACTAAATAGCAGCTGCCCATCAGAGGGATTCTCTGTTCTCCTGGGAGAGATCTGGGATCAATCACCATCAGGCAGACTTCCAAATTAAAATGCCAGACTTCACCGGAGAAATAAATCACTGCTCCTTCCTCGGATAATTAATGCACAGATTATCACTGCTGTTTTCATCCAAAAGGCTTGATTTTTTTTTTTAAATCTACCTGCCTGTGAGTGTTCCGTTTTGCTGCCTAGGAAATGAGGCTTCCCCAACCAAGCTGTAAGCGCAGGCGGGATACATATCTTAATATCTTATGTGCCTTTTGGTTTTGTGAAAATAGGCAAATGTGTATAAACGAAAGGTACACCCCCAACAGAGAGGCTGATGCAGCGACACAAATCTTAACAGAGAGCAGGTGAGAACAACCTCAGGGCAAAACAACTGGAAACGTGTTCACTGGTTCTGCTTCTTACATTTACACGGTCTAAAGAAAGGTTTGCATAGGTAACACCTCACTCCCCAAAAGAGCAAAAAGATGTGAGACTGGAGAATGGTAAAGACTTTTGAGGAGTTAAAAAAAAAATACGCAAGTTTTTTGTAATTTGGGGGTTTATTTGAAATCTAGCACAGGCTTGGCTAAAAGAGGAGAGAGCCAACATCACCTCGCAGAAGAGAGCAAAGCCTAAAAATAAATTCATGCAACTGGTTTACCTGTCTTCTGTGTAACTCCTATCACCAATCACCTACCACTCAAACTCACACAGAATCACAGAATCAACCAGGTTGGAAGAGACCTCTGGGATCATCGAGTCCAACCATTGCCCTGACACCACCATGGCAACTAGACCAGGGCACTAAGTGCCATGGCCAGGCTTTTCTTAAACCCCTCCAGAGATGGTGACTCCACCACCTCCCTGGCCAGCCCCTTCCAATGGCTAATGACCCTTTCTGAAAAGAAATTCTTCCTAATGTCCAACCTGAACCTCCCCTGGCGAAGCTTGAGGCTGTGTCCTCTTGTCCTATCGCTAGTTGCCTGGGAGAAGAGGCCAACTCCCACTTCACTACAACCTCCCTTCAGGTAGTTGTAGACTGCACTAAGGTCACCTCTGAGCCTCCTCTTCTCCAGGCTAAACAACCCCAGCTCCCTCAGCCGTTCCTCATAGGTCAGACCCTCCAGACCCTTCACCGGCTTGGTTGCCCTCCTCTGGACTCGCTCCAACACCTCAACAACTTTCTTGAAGTGCGGGGCCCAGAACTGGGCACAGGATTCAAGGTGCGGCCTCACCAGTGCCGAGTACAGAGGGACCATCACTTCCCCAGACCGGCTGGCTACACTATTCCTAATAGAGGCCAGGGTGCCATTGGCCTTCTTGGCCACCTGGGCACACTGTTGGCTCATGTTTAGCCGGCTGTCGATCAGCACCCCCAGGGCTCTTTCCGATGGCCCTCACCTTTCCTTTCCCACATTCCCCCAGCCCACCTACTCTGGCACCGTACCTCAGTGAGGCTTTGGGTTTTCTTTTTCCTCTTCAACAAGCCTCTGCTTACTTGCACGTCAGAAGGTGTTTTGTGCCTGTGGCAAATAACAGTTACTTATGTCACTTCCCTTGAAAGTTTCATTACTTGCAAGCCAATTTTGCCACGTCACCTGCAAGCGAACACACACTATCACAACTTACTGGACTGATCAAGGTGTGCAGAGAACCAAGTGAATCTACGATCTTACTATTTCAGATCGACCTACCCTTTCCTCCTCCAGTCTCTTTCTATTTGCACATGATCAGCAGCCCAAAGTATCTGCAACTGACTTTACGTGGCAGGCCTTTGAACTCGGGGCCCGAACTTTGACAACGTACGTGTGTCTTTTGATTAAGCAGATATCAAACATTGTGATATGCCAAATTAATAACATCATGTCAGCCCAGCTATTTTACTGGCACAAAGCAGGCAAACCTTGAGAAATATTTTAAGTGATTGTTTCAGAAGAACAAGTTACAATTTATGACTGAAGTAAACAAAACTTGTTTTTTCATTATTTGAAGCACCTGTACACCTAACACCACTGCAGAAGGAAACTGTTTAGTGTAAGACTCACATACACAGTACATATTTACCAGTCTAATAACAAACAAGACTCTTCAGGGTATTCCCACAGCTGGCATCTAAGAAATTGTCTGAAACGTGGTTCCTCCACCCCTGATTTCTAAGGAGCAGCGAACTCTCTCCTGTGACTACGTAGAGATTATCAAGGCACCTTAATCAGACCTCTTACACTTTACTACATGGTTATGCAAGCTCCTTCATATAAGGAGATTAGACCCAATTTACAAGTGCCACAATTCTCCAAATGCTAGCCAAACTCCTACCTTATTGTCTGTACTTAGAAAACAAGGTACTGAAAAGGCTATGAAAGCAAACTCAAAATAGTACATAGTTCATGGAGGGAATTATTTTAAAAATACTGTTCTTCAAGAAATTGTTTTACCTATCAAAAGCAGAAGTTTCCTTCTAAGAATGGCATAACACTACCAAGGAATGTCTTGTTACCAGGACCTCTCTCAAGCATTCATCTCTCCCTGTTCAGAGCCACATTACCCTTCTTTCTAGAGGTGGCACATGGGACAGCTTCAAACCCAACAACAACCAACTATTCTGACGAGTTCTGATCTTCCTACTGAAGGAAGAGCAGGAAGCTTTAGTGAACGTTACCATAGCCCAGGAGGCTCCTGAAGCAGCCTGTGAAGTTTTTTGGACACGTGGTAGCTTGATACATGATCGTAATTATTGCACCTAACACATCTTTCCTCAAGCGGGTAAGCTCCAGAGGGAGTCACAGATACAGGTGAGATGCCAGAATACGAAAGAGATTCAGGTTGACTCAGTCAAACACAAAACACTTTAAAGCGCCGCAGCTCAAGTGCTGGTTTCGGTCTCAACCAACAAGAAGAGAAGAGGAATTGAGACATGGTTCATGAGGGAGAGTTACTACTTCTCTGCAGGATCACGAGGTGGATTTTATCTTCTTCTCACGTATATAAAAAGCCAAATCTGAAATGCTGTTAAGTTTCTCAACTTCTAAGGTTACAGTAACAGTATCCATCTGCTTCTTCCCAACTGCTCTCCCTCACGCTCAACAGCAATGCTGACCAAGCTACAGGTATCGCAGACCTACAGCGCAACAAGAGCCACTCTCCAGATTTAGCAGTGAATAAAAACCATTTGAAAGCATGATGCTGTCTCAACTTTTAAAACAGGATTTGTGGACATCAAGAGCCTATAGGCTCCTATAAACCCTACAGGCTTCATTCTGATCCCCAAAGGGAAGCATGTAGAAAACCCTTACCATCACAACTCTCCTGTCTACACATACTCCTATGAATTACCAGAAATAACACGTGTTACACAAAACTCAAACCCCATCATTCAGCTCCCCCATCAATCGCACTGCCTCAATGGACAGTCCTCCTAACCCTTGCCCAAACCACTCTGCAACAACTCTGTAAGCTCTGATGCTCTCCTCTTAATCTCTCAGAAACATCAGCCACCTTATCTGCCGAATATGCACCCACTCCCACCAACCCATACCCTGAAGCCTCCTAAGAGCCCACCAGTTCATCTCCATAACTTCACCAGCCCACATAACTAACGACCCTTCCCATACCCATTCTGTTCCACTCACCATATTACATATGTCTAACCTCTAGTCACCCCTCTTCTCCTCAAGTGTCCCAAAAGACCCCTTCCCCACACCAGACACCTTGAAAGCCACCTCTCTCATCAGGGCACTCTTCTGTACTGACAAGTCTCCCCATAGACCCCTCAAGCACTCTGGACACCCCAAATCTTACTCCCATTCCTCAGGTCCCAAACCCTCACATTATCCCAGCTCACCTCAAAACACCCCCAGCCCAACCCAAGACCTCCTCAGAGTCCCAAGCCCTCCTTCCCCCTACATCCCTCGAGCACTCCAAGGAACCCCCAAATCCTACAACCATATGACGACAGGATCCCCACCCCAACACACACATCCCCCCTGCTCACCCCCAGCCCATCCCCACATCCCCCAAGATCCCACCCTCCCCTCACCGCCTCCCCACACCCCCCTCAAGCACCCCAAAACCTTATTTCCCTGCCGGAGTACCCCACACCCCCACACTACCCCTGCTCACCCCAGACCCCCCCCGGCTCACCCCATCAGGGCCCATCCCTCCCCTCGCACTCCTCAAGCACCACACACACACCGGAACGCCCCGCCCCGCCACCCCCGGTCCCCGGGGACACAGAGGGAGACGGAAGAGGAGGAAGAGGAGGAGAAGCCCCCCAAGCCCTCTCCGCCGCTCACCTTCCCCCGCCCCTCACCGCGGCCCCGGGCCTCTCACGGCGACAGCGACGGCGGCGGCGGCAGCGGCACCACAACACAACCCGCCCCGCCCCCTTCCGCCCACCGAGACGGCGGGTAGAGCGCCCGCGGCGCGGGGCACGCCGGGACAGGGGAGGCCCGGCATGGGCGGTCCGGAGTCCTCCACTTGGGGCACAACAACCCAACGGACCGCTACGGGCTGGGGGAGGGCGGCTGGAAAGTGCCTGGTGGGAAAGGACCTGGGGGTGTTGGTCGATGGCCGGCGGGATATGAGCCAGCAGCGTGCCCAGGTGGCCAAGAAGGCCACCAGCATCCTGGCTTGTACCAGCACTAGTGTGGCCAGCAGGAACAGGGCAGGGATTGTCCCCCTGTGCTCGGCACTGGTGAGGCCGCACCTCGAATCCTGTGTTCAGTTTTGGGCCCCTCACTATAAGAAAGACCTTGAGGTGCTGGAGTGAGTCCAGAGAAGGGCAACGAAGTTGGTGAAGGGTCTAGAGGGTCTGACCTATGCGTGACGACACCAAGCTGTGCGGTGTGGTCGATGTGCTGGAGGGAAGGGATGGCATCCAGAGGGACCTGGACAGGCTGGAGAGCTGGGCCTGTGCGAACCGCATGAAGTTCAACAAGGCCAAGTGCAAGGTCCTTCGTGTTGGTTCAGGCAATCCCAAGCACAAATACAGTCTGAGCAGAGAATGGATTGAGAGCAGCCCTGAGGAGAAGGACTTGGGGGTGATGGTTGATGAGAAGCTCACCAGGAGCCGGCAATGTGCGGTTGCAGCCCAGAAAGCCAACCGTGTCCTGGGCTGCATTCCCAGCAGCGTGGCCAGCAAGGTGAGGGAGGGGATTCTGCCCCTCTGCTCCACTCTCATGAGACCCCCCCTGCAGTGCTGCGTCCAGCTCTGGGGCCCCCAACAGAAGAAGGACATGGAGCTGTTGGAGTGAGTCCAGAGGAGGTCACGGAGATGATCAGAGGGCTGGAGCCCCTCTGCTATGGAGACAGGCTGAGAGAGTTGGGGCTGTTCAGCCTGGAGAAGAGAAGGCTCTGGGGAGACCTTCTAGCACCTTCCAGTACCTGAAGGGGCTACAGGAAAGCTGGAGAGGGGGTTTTTACAAGGGCATGGAGTGACAGGACGAGGGGGAATGGTTTTAAACTGAAGGAGGGGAGATTGAGATGAGATATGAGGAAGAAATTCTTTGCTGTGAGGGTGGTGAGACACTGGCCCAGGCTGCCCAGAGAAGCTGTGGCTGCCCCCTCCCTGGCAGTGTTCAAGGCCAGGTTGGATGGGGCTTGGAGCAACCTCATCTAGTGGAAGGTGTCCCTGCCCGTGGCAGGGGGGCTGGAACTAGATGAAGGCTGCTAGAAGGTCTCCCCACTCCATCTCTTTCCAGTTGCTCCACCAGTCTGCTTCCAGTCACCCAACATTGTTCTTCTTTGCAGTAGGCAGTGGATCTGGGGCAAGAAGTTTGAAGTCCGAGTCCAAACAATTGGAAGGAAAAAATGTTTCTCTCTACGTCAGCAGTGATTTACCCACTGGTGCTGAAGAGAAAAGAATCAAAAAGCTGATTTTTCTTTTGCCACGGCTCCAACTGTAAGAAATGAGAACAATGAAGCACAGAGCAACGATGCTGAACTTCCAAAGAAAACAATGTTATGTGCAGACAGGATTGAAACAGATAAGCTGAGATGTTCTGTATCCTGTATGAGAAGCTTTGCCAGGGAATTCAAAGCCAATCTTTGCTTCCATTTTGATGCAGCACATCCTCATGTCAAAGACAAAACTATAGAGTAAAGCACAGACTGAGTATTTGGGGCAAAAGAAAAAACAACAATCATCCACCACTGTATACTAGAGTGTTTGAAGAATCTTTCTGTGTTAACCACTACATTGACAATGCATGAAAACCTGTTATTGAAGAGCTGCTTTACCTCCTGGCTGAGAGGTGGTGATAGCAACCGTTAGCAAAAACAAACCAGACAGAAAACTACTTACTGCTACTCAGACTATTCAATTTATTCCACTTCACGCATGAAGTAACTTAAAGATACTTAAAAAACAAGACCAAAAAAAAAACCCCAAAGCAACCAAATCCAGAGCACAGTCTGAAATCAGAGCAGCTCCCAGTTTGCTGTGTAGCCAGGCCAGTTTACCACTGCTCAATGCGAGGTGATGGAAGATGATCCCATTGATAAGAGGTGACAAAGCAGATAAATTGAATATATTTTAAGGTTTCCTTCTGCAAGGTGGTATGGAGTGGGGTTAGCATACATTGGACATGGCACATTCAGGGTCAGGCAGCCTGGCCAAGTGGATTATACAAAATCACGCAGAGGTCCCTAAATCCCCAGGAAGCTGTGGAATTGCCAGCCAACATGAGCAGTGCCTTGCTCTGAAAATAACTCGCTGTTGTTTCACTGAATGAGGTTTTTTTACACTTTCATCTCTTGCATTAAATGCAAATTCACTTCTTATTGCTGTGGCACGGTGGTTAGAAAGAGGCAGGGTACTCATCCACTCATTTCCCCACGGCATTCAGAAAAGCATGAGTTTTTGACTGACCATCTGTTTGAATTATCATGCCAGCCACAAAACAAAGGACTGCTTTATTAGATTGCTTGCCTTCAGGATTTTCTTATGATGTAATGATCCTCGCCATGACTGGGAAAGAACAGAGCATGGCAAACACTGAAACTTTCACTAAGGGTTTTAAATTAAAACAGAAGAAAACACACTGACATGCAAAACCCTTGTCAGCTTTCTGGATGAATACAAGTTGCCATTTGACGGTGACGTTAAAAACAAAATAGACATAATAGCTTGTTAGAGCTCAAATGTCTTCACCAATACCTCCTGAGTGAGCAAGATTGCTGGACACAAATCCTGTTTTTAGAAGGCCACAATGCTGGTTCCAAGGTAAACAACTGTGAATTACCCAGCTGATAGCACACAGCTCTGCTTAACAAGAAAGATAGACTCCAGTCTGAGAGAGAAGGCTATTACAGGCTTTATGCCTCTCACAACCACTTCTTTATGGTACGTGGGTACACCTTGTGTGTGTATGAGCAGTGGAGCTAAACCACTGCATATATCTTAAGTATGCAAATAGTGAATCCAAACCATTTGCAAAATGGGAAAGGATGTGTAAGATTAAAACCTTCTCAGCGTGCTCCATGTTACACATGGCCAGTAGTCACAGCCTCAGTGAAAATATGTTTGAGGAGATTAGTTATAAATAACTGACTAGTTATTTTCTATGTCTTTTACCCAAGGTAGTGGATCAGGATGCTCCTCTGGTAATGGCTGGCAAGGCAAGGTAGCTCAAGACCCTGGTCTGTAGCCAGTGTTTCTTCTGTAGCTGCCACATTTCTCTCCCACACTGTCAGCAGGGTGACAGGCTGTCACGAGAGACATCATTAAACATTTTGCACTACCAACACATCAGCGTAAGACACTGGCTGAGCTCTGCATTCAGACAAGTATAAACACGTCGTAAAGCCAGTCATTGAATCACCTTGTCATGCTCGTTTCATTACTTCCCAAAACATCTGTGATGGAGGAACATTAAGAAGCAAAGTCTTAAATTTTCATTTCCTATGAATTTGGGAAGTGATTTGTTAGCTTCTAGAATAGCTTATTTAATATTGTAACAGGAGGTAAAGCCTTCTATTTGCTCTACATTATTGTAGAAGAACATGTCACAATTTGTAATCTAAATCCTCAATTTTGTGAGCATTTGATGAACACATGAAAGATTTATTTGTCTGACTACTCTCACTGAACAGAATGCATCCCATCATCACATGCATTTAAGAAATGTAACATCGGTTTGTATAAACATTCTCAGGATATAGGGTTTGTTATAAACATCATATGAGAAGAGTCAATAAACAATTATTCAGCTTTGTCGTATTCATGTTAATGGATCATTGTTATTAAATAAATATATCATAAGGGCAAAGGAATGGGGATACTGATTCAGACCAAATGCACAAGTAGTCACAGAACCACAGAATCAACCAGGTTGGAAGAGCCCTCTGGGATCATCGAGTCCAACCATTGCCCAAACACCACCATGTCAACTAGACCATGGCACTAAGTGCCATGTCCAGTCTTTTCTTAAACACCTCCAGAGATGGTGACTCCACCACCTCCCTGGGCAGCCCCTTCCAATGTCTAATGACCCTTTCTGAGAAGAAATGCTTCCTAATGTCCAACCTGAACCTCCCCTGGCGAAGCTTGAGGCTGTGTCCTCTTGTCCTATCGCTAGTTGCCTGGGAGAAGAGGCCGACTCCCACTTCACCACAACCTCCCTTCAGGTAGTTGTAGACTGCACTAAGGTCACCTCTGAGCCTCCTCTTCTCCAGGCTAAACTGTCATAACATTTATCCTGAGCTGAGTGTCCTGTTAGTTCCCAAGAAATAGCAAAGCTCTCCAATGTTAAGGCAGATGTCATCTTTTAAAGTCTGAAGATGCTGTCACTTACAACGAAGGGGGAGAGGGAACAGAGAGAGGGAGGATCTGTGTTAAGGAGCACAAAGCTGCAACCGGCTCCCCTGCAGCCTCCACTAACTCCCGGTCAGCTTGAGGGGATCCTAGCCTAAATATCTGGTCTTAAATGTTAATATAGCATGACAAGAGGATGTAAAGAACAAGAGGAGGCTTTCATCAGTCTTGCATGCACCACTAAGCTCTACAACCTTCTCCCGTCCCCTCAAGAAGGGGCTTTACCTGCCTGTGCTGGAGGAAGCTCTGATAACACTTCAGCAGTAGCCCTGGGTCAGCCCGCGGTGACATTAGAGTGTGTGAGGAGCTGCTGAAAGAAAGGAAGGAGTCTCCTTCCTCTGTTTCAGGAGCTCCGTTTAAGCTTGCACCCTTGCCTGAGTGATGCTTGAGGTTTGTCCGTGCCCTGCCTTGTCCCTTGCTGATCCTGACCTGCTGACTTGGCTTCCTAGACCTGCCTTGATGCTGTGAACTTATCTGGCATCTGCTGGACTCTTGGCTGGATTTGGTCACTCTCATGGGACGTGCTCTGCTCTCCTTGCTTGGGTGCTGCGGGACCAAGCTCATGTTGGGAGGCTGCTGCCACCCTCAGCTCTTGGCTTCCCTTCTGCTGTGGGGAAGACCCACTCCAGCTGCCTCTTCACAGCTCCTGGCTGACCTCCAAACCCTGCAGGGGACTCTGGCCAGCCTACAGAGGCAGGTCTTGACCTTGCAGGTTCCTCTGACACCTCTGCAGCCATGGTGGTCCCTACCCCTCAACCCCTGAATGGCTCAATGGGGACTGGGCAAGGCTATGGGGTTTACTGGTCAGATGTGACTAATCTTGGCCACCTATTCAGCAGATTTTAGTTGTTCAATCAAAATAATGTTGCAGTTCTCAGAGAGGGCCCTGGACCAGGTCATGTGCTATACTGAATGTCAAAACTCCATACTAAGGGACTGAAACTGGTCACTGCTGTGGGTCATTTTTTGGGGGTATCACAAACTATATGGCTGTGGCTAAGGCTGGAGCCCCACATCACAGTACCCCTCACTATCACCCAATGGGGTGGGGGCACCACTCAAACTGCTGCTTTGGTGGACTTGGGGTGCCCCATAATTTTGTTGCCTCTGAGTTTGCCAACAAGGCCTGGATATCTGCCCAGCCCTGAGCCACCCCAATGACTGCCGCTGCTCTCGGTGGGAGGAGCACACTAAGGGTGCCCATGAGATACCTCCCCTCCAGGTCACTGCAGCACCTGAATGCTCAGACTGTCCTGCCCAACCCTGCACTCCCTGACCATGCCTCTGCCCCAGGCACAAGATTCCCCCCTCAACCACAGTCCCAGTGACTGGCAATGTCTTTGAAGGGGACGGAAACACTGCCACCTCACTGCCTGTATGATTGCCCCATTGGTTTGATCCCAGCAAAGGAAGAGTCTGTTGGGAGCATCTGCACTCTGAGTTGGTGGCCCTTGAACACCTCAAGGCGAATCTGGCATGTGAGGGATGATGTCTGCACACTGGGCATTTCACAACACGTGCCTCTCCGAAGCTGGACCTTTGTAAGGTGTGGGGACAAACGGTGATGGGAAGGGAGGTGGCTGTCACAGCACTGAGTGCACCAACAGGTTCTTCAACCTCTTCCCTGCCCCTCCTAGGGCTTTAGCTGCTGGTGCTCAAGGTTGTAGGGCAGCTGTAACCTTGTGTCAGGCTGCTGTGGAGAGAGCTAAGTTGGAAGAGCGAGTTGTGAGAAGTCCTGTCTGGTGTCTTTGCCCATGAACCCTTCGACCCTGGGCCCGAGAGCTGCATTTCGACACAAGCCCTTGCCCTTGGTCCTTGCCTGAGCTGGGGTGCAGGTATGGCTCTGCCGAGCAGTTCTTTCAGCTTCCTGGCAGAGCGAAGGACAAAGACAGAGGCCAGAGTAATATAATAAAAGTAAAGGGTTATTCCTACTCTGCTCCTTTAAGTAAGTATTAAACTGGTGGGATTCTTTGCCAGCATAAATGCACAACTGGTTATTAATTCCCTTTGCAGAGGCATTGTGTCCTTCAGTCCCTGCTTCACGTGGACCCCAAATGGAGCACAGAATGAAACCGTGTTGATGGGGCTACATTTAGCAGAAAGCACAGTGGCTTATTGCTTATGCTGCTCGGGCTTTTAAAAGTCAGAGTACGCAGGGCTCCCTGCTGAGAAAAATATTCCAAGTTGCTGCTTGGCCCAAGGGTGATGCAATGTGAAACCTCCTCAAAGCGGTTGGCGGTACCTGCTTAAAAAACTCTCACTGTCCTCGTGCACCGCTCCTTTGGTTGCATCAACGTGCCTGTGGGGCTCTGCTCCGGACTGGAGCGGGGAACTGACAGAGCTTTTACAGAGGAGAAGTAGTGGCAACGCCTCTTTTTTCTTGCTCTGTTCTCTGATCTTTCTCACAGCTGTCCTCACCAAAACCATCATGTCAGTGCAGGACAGGAATGAACAGCGGAGTGCAGGCAGACTTCAAGCCAGTTGTGTCACTCTTATGGCATGTGAAACCTGGGCAGAAAGTTAAAAGCTACTGTGAGCTGCCTGGAGGATTAGGCTGCTTTGTCCTTGGAGTATTAGCTGGGCAGCAAAAGAAGAGGGAGCACAGAGTGTATGGACTTGTTCAGGGAACAGCAGACAGCGGTGCTGAGGCGCTCCGTGCAGCTTGTGCCTTCATGTTGTAGTGTCCTCGTACCTTCTCCTGAAGTGACATTACTGGTTATTGATGAAGTCAGGTTGTTCCTCTGGACAGACTGAGCTGACCCCGTCTGATGGAGCGAGTCCAGAGGAGGCCACGGAGATGACCCGAGGGCTGGAGCACCTCTGCTATGGAGACAGGCTGAGAGAGTTGGGGATGTTCAGCCTGGAGAAGAGAAGGCTCGGGGGAGACCTTCTGGCACCTTCCAGTACCTGAAGGGGCTACAGGAAAGCAGGAGAGGGGCTTTTTACAAGGGCATGGAGTGACAGGACGAGGAGGAATGGTTTTAAACTGAAAGAGGGGAGATTGAGATGAGGTATTAGGAAGAAATTCTTTGCAGTGAGGGTGGTGAGACACTGGCCCAGGTTGGCCAGAGAAGCTGTGGCTGCCCCCTCCCTGGCAGTGTTCAAGGCCAGGTTGGATGAGGCTTGGAGCAACCTGGTCTAGTGGAAGGTGTCCCTGCCTGTGGCAGGGGGGTTGCAACTAAATGATCTTTAAGGTCCCTTCCAACCGAAACCATTCTATGATTCTATGATGACTCTGATGTCAGGACCAGTAACACCCCTCCTAATATGCCACTGTTTAATGAATCCTAGGGACAGGTTTAACACAGGAGGGACTGTGGCACCTACACCAATACTACCTGGTGTAGTGTACCCTGCATATCCAGCGAGAGAGTAGCAGTGGTGTTTCTGCACACCCCACACTCCAACAGCTCCGTGTCCTTCTTCTGTTGGGGGCCCCAGAGCTGGACGCAGCACTGCAGGGGGGGTCTCATGAGAGCGGAGCAGAGGGGCAGAATCCCCTCCCTCGCCCTGCTGGCCACGCTGCTGGGGATGCAGCCCAGGATAGGGTTGGCCTTCTGGGCCAATCCAAGTTAACTAACTTGTCTCAGTTTTAGAACATCAGATGTCAACAGTGCTTGGACAGCCTATAGAACTGCAAGCAAGAGGCCAAAGCATCAGGAAAATTATTTGGAAAGTCTGGTCAAATAGAGAGAGAACAAAACAAAAGAAAATCACCGGCCTCAGGAAGAGAGAAGGGGCTGTGTCGACTGAACACGATGTTTGCTGTAAATAATGCGGTGCGTGCACACTGCCTTTTGCAAACACTGCAATTACTGTCTGGCTGCCCTAAATCTTTGCATTTATCTCAGGAGACTTTGTCTGCTGTGTGTGATTTTTCACTGCTCTTCCTCTGAGCTGTTTGTTCCCCATCAATATTCCTTACGTTAACGTGCCCGTTATTTTTACCGTTTTCCCCTTCATTTCCCTGTAAGCGACAACAAAAAACTGGTGTAGAGAGAGGGTGTGAGTGAGTTCATGCGATGAGTTCAGTGGCAGTTCAGCCAAGGCAAACACCAGAAGGTGTCTTCTGACAGCGCGTTCATCCTACAATTGTTTGAGACAAGTCAACAGCAGAGATTGTCTTTAGTGAAGGAAAACGGTTGATGTAGTGCTCTGGCAGAGGGGATAATAGGAAGCAAACAAAGAAAGATGGTCTGAGCGAGAGGCAGAGACACAGTTTTGTCTCAAGAAATGAATTATTTTCACCTGAGAGTTAAGGGATGCAGTTTGCTCCCATTTAGAATCACAGAAACACAGAATGGTTTGGGTTGGAGGAAGCAGGACAGACACAATCTGCAATTTCAAGCTGGAAAAATCAGAAAATTCCTTAAACTTCTCACGAAGAAAATATTCCTTTATCAGCTGCTCAAATAAATGAAAAATGGATAGAGGAGGGTGATGCCTCGTGTGTGTGAAAGAGGGAGAGCTGGGGAAGGGGGAGCAGACCAGCAAACTGCTGCTCCCCTGCTCTTGAAGAGGGCAGTGAGCATCCGATGAGGAGGACACAAAACTCAGGCTTTTGGTAGGGGAATCACACGGGGAGGAGAGGGAAAGAGCAAAGAGATGAAGCTCTGCGGATTTTCTCCCTGGCACTGCTGACACAGGTGGGGAAGGAGGGTGGGAAGGGGTGGGAGGCACCGCTGGAGCGAGATGAAAGGAGGCGTGTGAACCAAGTAGGGCCATGGTAGCTTGATCTTGGGAACAAAACCTTTCTCGATTGAGGTCTCTTAAGGGCTGATGCAAGTAAACTCAGCGTTTGAGAGGAACAGGAACAGGAAAAAAAAGCTAACTCAGAATAAGGACAGGCTGGAGAGTTGGGCGGGGAGAAATTTAATGAAATATAACAAGGGCAAGTGTAGAGTCCTGCATCTGGGCAAGAACAACCCCATGTACCAGTACAAGTTGGGGACAGACCTGTTGGAGAGCAGCGTAGGGGAAAGGGACCTGGGGGTCCTAGTGGACAACAGGATGACCATGAGCCAGCAGTGTGCCCTTGTGGCCAAGAAGGCCAATGGCATCCTGGGGTGTATTAGAAGGGGTGTGGTCAGCAGGTCGAGAGAGGTTCTCCTCCCCCTCTACTCTGCCCTGGTGAGGCCGCATCTGGAATATTGTGTCCAGTTCTGGGCCCCTCAGTTCAAGAAGGACAGGGAACTGCTAGAGAGAGTCCAGCGCAGAGCCACGAAAATGATTAAGGGAGTGGAACATCTCCCTTATGAGGAGAGGCTGAGGGAGCTGGGTCTCTTTAGCTTAGAGAAGAGGAGACTGAGGGGTGACCTCATTAATGTTTATAAATATGTAAAGGGCAAGTGTCATGAGGATGGAGCCAGGCTCTTCTCAGTGACATCCGTTGACAGGACAAGGGGCAATGGGTGCAAGCTGGAGCACAGGAGGTTCCACTTAAATTTGAGGAAAAACTTCTTTACTGTAAGGGTGACTGAACACTGGAACAGGCTGCCCAGAGAGGTTGTGGAGTCTCCTTCTCTGGAGACATTCAAAACCCGCCTGGACGCGTTCCTGTGTGATATGGTCTAGGCAATCCTGCCCCGGCAGGGGGATTGGACTAGATGATCTTTCGAGGTCCCTTCCAATCCCTAACATTCTGTGATTCTGTGATTCTGTGATAAGCAGCCAACCACATGCAAAAATCTCAGTGCTGCTTTGCTCTCCATGGCTTTAATTGACTGTGATGGGCTGGTATGGAAAATGGTAAGTCTTGTCTTCAGTGGCCTCATGGTGTTGCATCACCAGCCAAGGAGACCTGTTGGGTACCATGAACACCCTGTGGGAACTTCATCTTGCAGCATATAACATTTATTGTGGAATGGTTTGGGTTGGAAGGGACCTTGAAAGGCTATCTAGTCCAACCCCCCTGCAGTGAGCAGGGACATCCTCAGCTAGATCAGAGCTCCATCCAACCTGACCTTGAATGTTGCCAGAAATGGGGCATCTACCACCTCTCTGGGCAACCTGTGCCAGTGTTTCACCATTTTCTTCCTTATATCTAGTCTGAATCTTCCCTCTTTTAGTTTAAAACCATCACCCCTTGTCCTATCGCTGCAGGCCCTACTAGTAAGTCTGTCCCCACCTTTCTTACAAGCTTTTATAGCGCCAGGAGAATTTGACTCAGCCACATCTTGTCAATGCCAGAAGGGCGCGCGTGAGAAAACGCAGCCGTGTTTGCAAATGTGAATAAATCCCCTCTAATGAAGTTTCCTGATGATTTTCCTTGGCTCATATGTTTTTAACCAGACCCAAGTGTATCCAATGCTTGGGTCAGAAATTATATCCAAAACCTTTTTCTACTATGTGGACCTTGATTTGGCCAGCTCTGCAGATGTTGGCCAGTAGCACTGAAGCTCAACTTTACAGAATGTAGAAGAAACATTTTCTAGTGCAGCCAAGATCTAAAAGCCCAGGAATATAGGTTCATAGCTTTTTGTAGATGAGCTTGTAACAACTAGATTTGTAGATTTTTTTGTGGCTTTCCAGTATAAATTTAACGTTAATTAGATAATTTTAAGTTAGAGGGTTTTTTGCTTGTAAAGTCTTTTTTTTTTAATTTTCTACTCCACCTTTGATGCAGTTAAATACTTCTTTTGCTAGAACACATGTACACACTTTCAGAAATTCAGTGCAACCACTGGCACAGGAAGATACTAAAACACTTTTTGGATATACAAGTAGGATGCTAAAGGTAGAGGTGATCAGGAAATGAAGTTTTGTAGCCTTAAAGCTGCTGAATCCACCCTCATAATCTATGCAGCCAGTGTTTTTATGGATCTTGATTTATGTTTATAGACACCGTGTCATTATATCACTCCATTTACCCAGACATACTAACGCTTCCACATCTGACTATATCGTTAGATGCTAAGTGGCAGGAGTGGCTGCATGGCTGGATTTTCTCATTCTCTTCCTTCATTAACCATTAATACTTCATTATTATTGTGACAGTAAAAAGCTTAGTTATTCATTATTACTCTCACAAAGGCCAGGCAGTTACCCCAGATAAATGCTTGACATATTTGAGCACCAGGACTAAAGATAATAGGGTGTAGCAGAATGTAACACAACTAATTCCCCAGCTGATCTAAAATCCACCATCAGAACAGCAACATTTATTTTTGTTTGACTGACAGATGCACACAAGTCGATCAGGAGACCTTTGCCAAGCTGTAGGTGCAGGATACCTCACCTAGATGACACCTCTGTGGTTCAGGTTTATCCCACTTAACCTGCCTGATGCACAGCTCTGGGAAATCCCTGAGCATCTCGCAGCTTGCTGCTGCCAAAAGTGGTGCTCCTGCTCTCTCGTCCTTCACTCCCAGCGTGTTATATCAGCCAAAAAAAATTGTTTGGAGGGGGTCTTAGGTTTGTGGGTTTATTTCTTTTTTTTTTTTTTCTCCTTTTTTTTTTGGTTGGGGCAGTTTTCTGCCAGTTTAAGTTGTTTATTTGGGGTCAGATAAATGCCATAAGTAGATCATTTACCATTGCTAAATAGGATGTGCACAGCCCCCTTTCTCCTGCCTGTGCAGATGTCCCCAGGGTCTTCCCTGTTAGAAAGAAGGAGATCTTGCAGATGTCCAGGACAAGGGGCAATGGGCACAAGCTGAAACATGGGAAGTTCCATGTCTGGAGTCTCCTTCTCTGGAGATATTCAAAACCCGCCTGGACGCAACCCTGTGCAACGTGCTCTGGGTGACCCTGCTTTGGCAGGGGGTTGGACTAGATGATCTCCAGAGGCCCCTTCCAACCCTTAACCATCCTGTGATTCTGTGATCAGGAGGTTGGGACAGGGTGCTGGTGACTGGGAAAGGCAGAGAGTCAATAGATGAGCTCACTTGTTTTAGGAAACCTTACTATGAGATGAGAGTTCAGGTCAGTGCATAAAGTTAAAAGGATGGATGCTTAAATGTATCAGAACAAAGGGGATAGAGCAAAGACTATTTATTCACATAAATCCTAGGCCAAGGTTAGTGCTCGGGGACATTTCTGCCTATACTTTCGCTGCAGCTGGAGCCATGGAGTGGGATGGGGTTGGCAGCCTCCCCCATACTCCCATCAAGATTAACAGCCTTCTCCTCTTCTCTTTTTCCCTCCTGCCAGCAAATCCACCCTGGTTATACCAAGAGAAATATTGATTTATGTGCAGAAACTTGAAGGCTCCATTTTGGAAATCTCCCTGTGGTTTCATATGTGGCCAGTCCTAATTTCTTGCTCTGGGAGGGAAGTTTTGTTGTGCACTGTGAGGGGTGCAGGACTGGAGGCGAGCTGCTCCCTGACTTAAAACATTCTCCTATTTCTTCCTTGCAAAACTGCCCTTGCCCCCATATTTTAAACCGATCGAACTGAAACATGCCGCAATTACTGTCTTTATATCACAAAAGTTCAATGTTAAAAGTGCAATTACAGTATATTTGAAATCCCAAGCAATTACCATTTGTTTCTAGCAACAATTGCAATCCATCAAACGAATATGCCAGCACAACTGGCAGTGTATCTGCAATTATTAGCATGCAGCTAGAACAAACCTAGGACATTCTAGCTTGCATTTCTAGTGGGAGGTAAATACTGAGCCATTTTATTTACATTTTGGAAGCTAGAATTTAGAGTTTAAAGTAAATACCAAACCATTTTATTTATATGCTTACATTCGGGTTTTATTTAAGCTTCTGCCTTATCATAAGACAAACTCTTCCTATGCGGAGGCATAAACAAGATTCTCACTACATCATGCTGGCAGTTTTATAGATCTCTGTCCACCGAGATCTTTTAGTATCGAATTAAGTGAGGCCAAAGTTCTGAACTCCCAGCACAAATATTTTGTGGTTGTTGCAGGAAAGAGAAATTGTCGTTCCCAAACAGATCGATGCAGTAGCCTGTCAGTGGTCAGTGTTGAATCTTTCAGAAGACAATATAAATCCTCCCCTTCTGACCTTCTCTGTCCCTAAGTGCACACCATGCACTTAATTGTTCAATCCAGAAAAAGAAGACCTTCCTGACCTTAGTGGATCCTAATTGCATATAGCTTTATTTATATCAACATTAACATTTATCTTGATGTTATCACTAACGCTGTTACCAGGAGGCACTGCATATTTTATTAATATTCCTCTCTAAACTCACTGTGCCAATCGAGGACTTATAGCAATCCTTCCTTCCCCAGAAAGTCCCTCCTATAAAAACCTCCCACTTCTTTGCAAGAACTCCCTGCATGAACTCATCCCTCTCCCTCGTCCCAACGATTCTGCCCATATTCATAAGCCAGAATTTCCCTGCGTCCTCTTTTGGTACCAGATTCTCCGTTCTTCCCCCGGTTTCAGGGACAGGTAACTGTTCCCTTTGCCTGCTCAGATCTACTGAGAATTACCCGCCTCGCTGCAGCTGTGGCTCTGCCAGCCACTCAGCTTTGTTCCTTGTTGGCACCGTTCTTGCTATTATTATCATTCTGCTTTGGAGCCTCAGCTGCAGATTCGCAGATTTAACACCAGAACAAAGTGCTGTATCAATTAGTTTGACCTCCTCGCTTGCAGGGACCACTACATTTCACTCAGTTACTTTTGTGTTGTGACTTGAATTCAAATTGTTGAAGTACAGCCAGCTGTCTGGATTTAGGTGTACCTGAGATGGCTTTGTGCGGAGTCAGCTTGGCTTCGATCTGATTTACTGGTTCAGGAATGGCAGTGCATACAAATGGAGCTGTACTTGTTCTGGGGCCAGTTTGGGTCTAGGAGTGATGTGGCTGCCAGTTGCTGAGCCTGGGCTAGAGCTCAGCTGGCTCTGTCTGGAACCAGCTCAGGCATCTGGGCTGCGAAGGGCTACAAAGATGATCAAAGGACTGGAGCATCTCTCTTATGAGAAGAGGCTGAGGGAGCTGGGGCTGTTCAGCTGGAGAAGAGAAGACTGAGGGGGGATCTTATCAATGCTTACAAATACCTTAGGGGTGGGTGTCAAGAGGAGGGGGCCAGACTCTTCTCAGTGGTGCCCAGTGATAGGACAAGGGGCAACGGGCACAAACTGAAACATGGGAAGTTCCATCTGAATATGAGGAGGAACTTCTTTGAGGGTGCCAGAGCCCTGGCACAGGCTGTCCAGGGAGGGTGGGGAGTCTCCTTCTCTGGAGATATTCAAACCCTGGACAAGACCCTATGCAACGTGCTCTGGTTGACCCTGCTTTAGCAGGGGTTGGGCTGGATGATCTCCAGAGGTCCCTTCCAACCCTTAACCATTCTGTGATTGTGTGATCTCTGTGCCACATGTCACACTCCTGGAGACAGTAACTTTGGGAGGACAGTGACAAGGTGTCCCACCAGGGCTACGCCAAGTCATTTCTGGCTCAGCACAGCAAATTGTCTCTGATGAATCTCTGCTGGTGGTAGACTGGTCTGCAGAGCTGCTTTGATGTCTCTGGTCCATGGTCCCCACCATGGGCACTGCCCTGAACCTCTGCTGGCTGCATATATTTGCATCACAGCTGAATTAACAAACCCTCCTGCAACCCACAGTGCTGGCAGCCGTGGTGCAGAAACGTCCAAACTGTCTGAGCTAAAACTAACAAGCTCTGAAGTACCTGAGCTGACTGTTTCAAGCATTTCAAGCATATTGTGCTGCATAACAGAGCGTTCTCAGATGGTGCTTAGCGAGAACGTTGAGCTGGGGTTTATACATCTTTAATGCAAAGGTAAAAAGGTAAACTAAACTTTAGATGAAAAAAAAAAAGAAGAAAACCTAGGGGAAAGGAATCATTGTGCCGTTTTCCCCTCAAAAAGCTATTAATTAAATATTAGTTTGAATCAGAGTGATCCTGGGGATATTACATTTCATACCAAGCTGCTTACAGGGCTGGTTAGCTGCCTTCAGCAATATGTATGATTTTTCCTTTTTTTCTACTCTTTCAGTACCATTTTTTATTTCTAATCCCTACCTCAGTGTCACTTCTGAACAAGCGTAGGCTTTTAGGCAAAATTGCCTCATTTCTTTTACTGATAGAAGCCCAATAGAGGTTGTCAAAGTACCTACCAAAAGACCTTAGTTGTCATCCATTCCAAAAGCTCATAATTTAATACAAGACAACAGGCGCAGAGAAACAGATGGGAGATTGCAAGAACACGGTAACACAAACAGTCTAATTTTATTGCCAGGGTAAAAACTCACTTGTGTTGCTGTTATGTAGCGTGGCCCACTCAGAATCACAGAATCACAGAATCAACCAGGTTGGAAGAGACCTCTGGGATCATCGAGTCCAACCATTGCCCTGACACCACCATGTCAACTAGACCATGGCACTAAGTGCCACGTCCAGTCTTTTCTTAAACACATCCAGAGATGGCTCATTGGTTTCCATGCAAGACTCCATATGCAAAACCAGACTTCGTCTCATTAAGTTCTGCACTTCCCTGTGGCACCCAAGTTTCAGTGGTTAATTATATGCTCTATAAAAGAATCACCTTTTTTTGACCTAATTTAAGTATTATTGAATGGGTAAATCAAGTCTGATATTAAGTAGTCTTCATCCTTTGGATAAAGAGTAGTTTTATTTACTAGCAAGGCTTCTTTTTCTTTCAATAGCCCTGAGTTAGAACCACCTGAAGTAAATGAAAAAAAAATTAATTGCATTGAGGTTTGGATCAGACCAAATGTGATCTTGAGACCTACACAATACACCAACCCACACGTCAGACATCTGGCATTTATTGGTCATGGAAATATAAAATCATGAAGTCCTTTCCCTACAAGCAGTGAAAGAGCGAAATGGAGATATTTTTGTAAAATTATTTGGGGAGAACTCAGACACTAATGAAGGGGAGCAAATAAGCAGCTAGGTAGATGGGAAGATTGTGGAGGTAGGAATTAGTCCGGAGCAGCTGGGAAGAATTATACAGCAAACGACATTAAACGATGTTCCAGCTTCTGAACTCACTCATAGTCTTGTTTATTGACAGCATTTGCTTTTGAATGTTTTCTGGATGCGATGTTGGCACTGCTGAGATTTATGCCATACCGGCCAGAGAGACCGAAGCTGTTTGTTTATGCAGGGAGTGCACAGGCAGCTAGAGGAGGAGACCTCATGTCTCCCAAACCTGACCTGCCTCTCAGCAACTGGATGACTTTATTTCTAGTCTCAGCAAGCTGCTGCTAATAATCTGTATACATGGTGTCCATTTAAAGTCCCATATACTAGTTCACATGAAATATAGGTGTCAGGGCCTAAAGAAGCTATATGTACAGCAATATACTCTGCCCCATTAAGCAATTTACCACGTAATGAATTAATGGTTTGCTTATATTTCTATCATGCTGGGACAGCATTAACAAATTCCGTTTACTGCCTGGATAGTAGATGGCTCCACCTACTCATGCCAGGGATGAAAACACTCCTAAAGCTTTAGGGCAGCATGTGGGAAAGCTCAGTAATCCTTTAGGAAGTGTGTTAATGGTTCAGGTATTAATTGGGTTATGGTTCACAGGAATTCCCTGGGGAAAGGGAAGCGTGAATGAAGAGAACCACAGGGAGTGTTTGGATGTGCGAGGTTACAAATATCCCTATAACCTGCCCGAGGACACGTGTGTCCCCACATCAATGCTCCTTTTCAGCAAAAGCAAGTCCTAGGACAAAGGTTTTGCTCGATACATGAATTTCAGCTACAGGACAGCTGTGTAAGCGTCCTAAGAGTTTCTCAGGGAGCAAAAGAGAGAGAAATTCATGGGAGCTGGCTCAGCATATGGGGGGCTATAATCTGGTTTTATTTTCCTTCTGTGCCCCTGTCTCTATGAAGTTATTAATGACATTGTCAGTATGTTAATAACAGTAAATATAATCTTTCTTTACTTTTACCTAATGTTCCTGTTCTGGAAAAGAATGATTTCAAAAGATCCGGCTTTCCATTTCTACGGGCAGGCTTGTTGGACTGCTCCCGCGCTGGACTCTGGGGCAGCCGAAGGGTAACGGATTGTTTCTGGAGTAATGTTCACAGGCTCTTTGAGGAGCTGTTAATGCACGGTGCCATCGGAAAGCTACTCTCGAAGGCAGGCACTGGTGACAGTCTCACCTGCTTAAACCCCCCGAATCTCCTGCTGCACTTGAGACATTCTCCTCTCTATGTCCTCTAGTTCCTAGTTTACTCAGTCCTGTCAAAATAGGAACCATTAACTGCTTCCAAGGCTCTATAAGAGCCCAGAGTTTTAATGTTTTGTGTAATGTGGACAGGAGCTGCTTGCTAGCCATGCACAGACCTTCAACATCTGGGCATTCAATGTCTGGAAAAATGTCAGCTGTTACTGTCGTGGTGTGGATTTTGATCAGCAGCCTGGAGCTGACAGATTTTACTGTTTATTACTTATCCCCAAGCTATTTACTTCCCTTTAACACTCTAAACTCTGCACTCAAATGCTGATGTGGTTATTTTTTAATGAAGCACCTTTTCACTGTTTAAGTTTGCTTAACAGATAACTGCCTGACGGCTTTTCACTTTTAACTTCTTGTTTGCACAGCAGTGAGGCTTGTCGTAATTAAAGCCCCTTTTCAGTTATTCTGGTCTGCAATATTTATTCTTCAGAAAAAATACCAAAGAAATCATTTTGCATGACTGAGTGATTGAAGGAAACACTTCAAGTGCTCTTCAGTAACACAGGTTTTTAAAATTAACTGTAGAATTTTCTGGCTTTTTTATCCACCATCTCTCAACGTTCAAAACTTCAGTGACCCTCGTGAACAGCTCTGAGTCACTTCTCCTGGTGCCAACACTTTGCATCCCTTAGTGCCAACTCAGAATCTGCACAGAGCAGCTACAGAGCAAGGTCTCAAATAAGCAGCCATGAATTTGTCTCACAGAAGTATTTTGAGCACCGCCCCCCCCCAACTGAAATGCCCCAGATAATGAAAAGCTACGCTGAAAATTCCTTCTCCTCCTTATCTAACTAATGTGTGTGCAAATCACAAATTAGCTAAGAAAATATTCAGCATCTGAGGAGCAGACCAGAGGTTTTTCAGACACTAGACCCTCTATAGTATTGCAGCTGACAAACAAAATATAACTGCAATGGCAACATCTAAAATAGCATGAGAAAGAACTGACCAACAACTTGTTGCTCATTAAAAAAACTTGTTTTAAATTTCAGACTCAGGTTTTATGTACAGAATTTGCAAAAAGATAAGGAAAAGCCTCTGTAAATATCTAAAAAAAAAAGCTGGTTAGTTCAAGCTTTCATGGCCACATGTAGACTAATAATTATTAGGTCAATCAAAGACACTTTGAAAAATAAAGACTGTGTCCTAATTTAAGCAGTTTTACCCTGATGTGCACGTAGGTTGTATAACTGCTCCGCAGTGGCTTTTGCACCCTCCTACTTCTCAAACTCCTGTAGCCACGCATGCTCTAGCTCAGAAAAGAATGCAACTTTTAGCCAAGATTTGTCAACATGAATTCTTAGGCATAAAATGTACCACAAAGAAATATTTGAAGTTGTTTTGAGGTAGAATAAAGTTGGATCTGCTGATCTTGGTGCATGCAAAAGTTGTCTATAGGATTGGAACATAGCCGGGAAAATTTTAGCATATAAAAGGGGGCATTTCACAAATTTATGGCTTATCAAAAACTGTATTATACAGAAGCAATTATTCATAACTATACTGCTTTGCCACGCAGACCTTAATGCCCCTCAAATATCCTACGCCCATAGTCAGTGAAATCAACAGTGACTTTGTCACTGGTTTCAGTGGGCACAGGGTGTTACCAGAACAGCACCTGCAGAAGTTCCCAGGTAGGAACATCAGGGAAAATCTTCATTTTTAACTAAAAGTTTCATGTTTCAAAAGACTGGCCTTAGATGTGCTTTGGAAACTTTTTTTTTGCGGTATGACTTTCTTCCACCAAATTATTTATCAGCTCTAGTCCTAGAGACGATCTTAAGAGCTTATCTCCCAGGGGATCAGAACTTCTTTGTAATTTGCTTCTTTATTAAAATAATCAGGGCTTGAAAATAACTTTTTTTTTTATTGCTCACAATCTTTGCTACTTGCATGAAGAGCACGTAGCACATTTCCATGTCTTTCTTGTGTCTTTTGCATACTTCTTTGTTCATCTGCCTTCAGCAAGTTCATGTTCTGAAAATAGAAAAGCAAGAGACTGGAGGTAAAAGGGAATTAACAGTTTATTTCAGCTCAGGAGGAAAAAAAGCCTAAAACCATAAAAAACCAAACATATGGTAGTTATTGTTTGGGAAGATTAAGGAAATCAAGGAGATGTGTTTTCAAATTTAATTTTGGAAAGGAATTTCTGTGGACCTACTGTAATTTAATTTCTCATAGCTTTGTTTCTTGGTTTACCATTTTAGAGTGAGACAAATAATACCCTTCTATTTTATAAGAGCATTTCACAACTAAATAATTCTGTGCTATATTTTCTTTATGTTGTGTGATAGCTTACCATGCAAATATCCCCAAAGGAGCACCAAACCTCTGTGACAACTCCAGAGACAGGCTTCCTTAGGGACTACTTGCACAATCACGTGTTATTAGACATAATAAAGAATGACAGAATCTGGCTGTTAAAGGTTAAATCAATCCTTTGATTTCAGTATTGCTACTTTTCTACTGTTTATTCTCAGCGCATTTTTTTTTTAAAATCTAAGACCTCTGAATTTGACGTAACCACAGATACTGCCGCCAAGTGAAATTACTGCAATGAGTTCTGGTTTGTACAACTTTTGGAAAATGTCCAGAAATGTTTTGTTTCTCAGGTGGTGAAGACTGAATAAGAGTGTCCTCACTGCTCAGGAAGCTGGAAAACTTCTTTCCTGAAGTAACAAAAGACATTTTTTTTGCACAAAGCGGTGAGGCTGTGGTTTAGATGGAGACTATGTAAGAGCTGTAGGAATAGCAGAGTGTGTGCAGGGTGTATACCGTGCTAGGAGAGGCTGCCTTCCTCTGCCTTCTCAGAAAACCCATCTCTGTGAGGATGAGAACAAAGTTACTGTTACAGAAGTAATTACACAAATTAAATTAATATGAAGGGGCTACACGAAAAGCTGTTCTAAGCTGCTGGACATCCTCGGTGTGAAATAACTTGGCCTGAAGGATGTAGTAGGCTGAGGATTTATAGAAGCTCACCATGAGCCGGCAATGTGCACTTGCAGCCCAGAAGGCCAGCCGTATCCTGGGCTGCATCACCAGCAGCGTGGCCAGCAGGGCGAGGGAGGGGATTCTGCCCCTCTGCTCTGCTCTCATGAGACCCCCCTGCAGTGCTGCATTCAGCTCTGGGGCCCCCAACAGAAGAAGGACACGGAGATGTTGGAGCGAGTCCAGAGGAGGCCACGAAGATGCTCAGAGGGCTGGAGCACCTCTGCTATGGAGACAGGCTGAGAGAGCTGGGGCTGTTCAGCCTCGAGAAGAGAAGGCTCCGGGGAGACCTTCTAGCGCCTTCCAGTACCTGAAGGGGGTACAGGAAAGCGGGAGAAGGGCTTTTTACAAGGGCAAGTAGTGATAGGATGAGAGGGAATGGTTTTAAACTGAAAGAGGGGAGATTTAGATTAGATATTAGGAAGAAATTCTTTGCTGTGAGGGTGGTGAGACATTGGAACAGGTTGCCCAGAGAAGCTGTGTCTGCCCCCTCCCTGGCAGTGTTCGAGGCCAGGCTGGATGGGGCTTGGAGCAACCTGGTCTAGTGGAAGGTGTCCCTGCCCATGGCAGGGGGTTGGAACTAGATGTTCTTTAAGGTCACCTCCAACCCAAACCATTCTATGATTCTATGATTTAATACTCCTTCCTGAACAGTTTGACACTTCAGTGATTGCTGAAGTTACCATTCCCACACTCTAGGAAGGTCCAACATCCCAAACTCAGAAAAAAATAACCTATGGCCTGCGGTAATAATTAGAATTTCTTTGGTTTAAAATTTTCTTGGGTTCCTAAGCCACAGCTGGGTAAGTTTACACAGGCCTGAGGCTTAGCAAGGGACAGGATCATCCCAGGCTGGCCCTGGGCACGGCCTTGTTTTCATGCAGAAGGACCAGAGCGGTCCTACCACAGCCCCGAGCAACGCATCGCAGAGAACGTTTTCCCATACAAAACACTGAGGTTTATTTGTGCTCAAATATATAAAAATATATATTAAAAAACTATATTTTCCCTTCAGAGGGAGACATTTCTGCAAAACCGCTCAGGCTTCTCAAATAAAAGCGGGGGGTAGTGGGGTGGAAGCACGGCGGGGGGTCCCTCAGCTCCACGGCCATGACGGGGTGACGGCGGTGGAGGGCGATGCCCCCCCACGGGGGGTCACCATGTTTTTTATTCCATAAAGCACCGCCCTCCTCCCCGTGCCCGTTCCCCCGCCTCGGCGAGGGGACGGGACAGGCTCGCCCCGCCGCGCTAAGGGGGAGCGAAACACCCGGCCCTGAGGCGTTCTCCCCTCACAGCGCGGGAGGCGGGAACGCGCGCGGGGGCGGAGCGCGGCGGGGAGGCGGGGCCGTGCCGTGCGGTGCCGGGGCGGGGCGGGGCGGGGCGTGCGGACGGGCCATTGAGTCCGTCAGTTAATGGCGGTCGGGGCCGGCGGCACCTCCTGGCGGGAGGGTGGGGGTAGGGGGGGGCTGAGGGGGACGCGGCGCGGCGAAGGGACAAAGCGCCGGAGTTGCCAGGTAAGGCCGCGGCAGCCCCTTGCCCGGGGGAGAGGATGGGCAGGGCGGGCAGCGCTGACGGGGCTCCCCCCTCCCCCCGCGCTCCTTCCTCCCCACATCGGCTGTTTGTGAGAGGAACACGTTCTCCTCAGCGTGAATTTCCCCCCACCCGCCGCTTCCCGGAGCCCCGCCGCCGGCCCTCCCGCACCCGCGGCCCCTCCGGCGGGGGCTGAGGAGGGGGAAGGTGTGGGCTGGAGTTTCTGGCAGCGCCGGGGCCGTGTAATTGTACCCCTCGGTGCGGACGGAGGGAGGGAGGCGGGCGGGAGGGCCGCGGGGCGGAGCGGGCGGTGCGCGGCCGCTGCCCAGGGCCCCTCTTCTTTGTGTGTCCAGGTGGCGAGGACGAGGGGCTGCGGGGTTGCCCGCGGCCATGGGGGTGCAGGACCGGCCCCAGTGCTTCTTCGAGATAGAAATCAACCGGGAGCCAGGTGAGGCTTGCGGCTCCGGCACGGGCGTTCCTCTCAAGTGTTGTGTTTGTTTTGGGTTTTTTAACCACATTTTTTTGCCTTAATAACTGACTTAAGCTGTTAGCAATGAGTTTGGCCATTGATATGTTGTTTCTAAATTAGTTCTTAGTAACTTTGGATGTTTACTGGGGTGCTGGATGCTTTTTATTCTCCTTTGAAATTGATTTTTATTTGCATACATGGAGAGGTTCGGTGAGGCTGACTAACGCTATTCTGAAGATAAAAAGCATTCGGTAACACAAGTGCTGTCTGGTTATGGTTTATACCTTTACAATTCCATAAACTGTGGAAAATTGGGGCAAGTTGTGAGAAAACTGGAGAGGCACTCCTAGAAGTATTTTAAATCATAGAGTAATTAACACTGGAAAGGGGCGTCAGGAGGTCATCTGGTCTAAATCTTTCCTTCTCCTGCTCAAAATGAGTCTTCTGAATGTAACTGAAGAATTGACCATAGAAGCATAGAATATCTCACCAGGTGGCCTGTTTAAAAAAACAATAATTAAAATAAGTCATATTTTCCCTATGGGAAGTGTAATCGCCCGTAAATGGTAGACTGTGAGCTTTAATCCTGGAATAGCTGCTTGATTCTCTCTTATGTTTTCCCCACACTGTAAAAATGGTCGTACAGATGACTTACCCATCTTTTTGAACATTAATTAATCCATATATATTAGTTGTCTCACGTATACTCAGTGCTTTATATTGCTACTATTTGTCTCTCAGAAAAATGAATAAATGTGATGGCTTCATTATGCTTTCACTTTCATTTTCTGCCTTAATGTTTTTCTGAAAGCCTTGGAAATAAGAGTTTATATCTCTGCATTTTCAAATTTCAGTTGCATTCAAATGTAACTGTAACCCATTTGGCTTGCTTTTTATATTTACCAAAAATGTCAAAAGAAAGATTCAGTTCTCACTTCAGTGACCTGATAGGGCATATCTATAAATCTGTGGCTATTGTAACTTCTGTTTGGGTTATTTTAATTAACAGTGTCTTTTCTGAATACTTTCATTGAAGAGAAAAATATTAATGTAAATGGACTTTTAACATTTTCTGTTGCTTAAATTCAGATTTACTATGGAATGAAACTACTAAAAATGCTTTAGGTTGGGTAGGTTTCCAGTTTAGGAATGGTAGTTTGATGGGATCGATTTATATGAAGACAATTCATTCTCCATCTCACGTGCTTTTAATCTTTGTTAGGGTTTTTTGTTTTGACTCTCCATCTGAGGAATATCTTCCTGCACTGTTTTCTTCTGCTCTTTCTTTATGCGTGCATTCCTGCTCCCATTTCATAATACCTCTTGTTGCCTTCCTTGTCCCCTCCTCAGCCTTCTGAAAGTGGATTACCTTGTTTTCCCTCACATCTGCTTGGGTTTGATGACTGATAGCGGTGTCCGAGAGGAATTGCAGCGTTAGTGTTCTTGGTGGTGCAGAGCTTTCATTACCTGGAGTAATGGCACAGGAGCTTTGGCTCTGTTTGTGGCTGTCTATATTTATTTTCTCTTTAAGGTAACAGGGATCTCGTAGCTGTATGTCAAATGCAGAGCCGTGCTGTTTTTATTGCATCTGATTAATGACTTGTATTTTTTGCAGGAAAGTGTTCCAATTTGTAAAATGTTGGTGTTGGTACTTGCGTGTAATCTGGTTATACGACTTTATTCCAGTGTCTTTGTTCATTCACTATGCAACTATGTCTTGGGATTTGAGGTTATATTTAAAAAGCTTAAACACTGCTCTTTTAGCTGTAAGGTGACCTTCAAAAGCTGAGTCAAGTGTGAATGATAAAGCAGTGCTTCCAGTTGACATGAAGCACTAACTCTGAGAGATGTACTCTCCTGCTGATACTAGCGAGGTACTATTTTTAACTTCTAAACTGTCAGCAGATCTCCAAAGTAAAATTTTACTTATTTGACTTTAATACAATAAGCCGATCTACTTGTTCATTTTTATTAGATGTAGGGAGAAAGAACTGGGGAAAAGAATAATCCTGCATTTTGTTGCTAGCCAAGAAATAAGACATTGCCCCCACCCTGTCTGCACTGAAAAGCTGAACTAACATCTGTCGACAAAATGCAGAGGATAAGAGGACGTGCCTCTCGCTGGAGACATCTCTTTGCCTGCGGAATGCAAAACTGTGTCATTTTTGATGGTGTAGATTGCTTGGAGTCCAAAAATGTTCCCCATGCAGCTGCCAGCTCTTAGCTTTCCCCTTACAGACTTTGCTTACCAAATGTTTGTACAGATACCTGTAGCAATTAAAAATGAGGGAGCAGTGCAGAGACTAGATGAGCAGGAGCAGCAAAAGGCGGGGGGGAGTGCAGAGCTGGAATTAGTTTTACTGTTTAACTAGATCCCTTACAATATTCACTCCTGTATTTTCTAGCTTTGGTTGTGCTTTCAGAAACTGTATTACAGCTTTTGTGTCCATATTTTAATTTTGGCTACAGAATCTTGGACTAAAACTTGGTGCCTGCTTGTATGTGCCTCTTGCAGTTTTGCAAACTTTGTAGGCTTTGTATCAGTGCTTTTTAACTCTAAATTTAGGCTGCTTTTAGTAAGTTGCCTGTTAAGCATTTTTTTATGAATGCATGCCGTGGTTGATAATTTTTAAAGAGCAAATGGAAAATAAATTAGTAATTAGCATTTATTTTGATACTGGCACAGACAGCACCTCTCCCTTCTTCTGGGTCACCCCTACCAATGGATTTGGACACCTACAGCATGCACATAGGAGTGAACTACTTAGAGTACGCCAAGAATTTGGGAATGGCAGCAGATGCCTATTTAAATAATTCTGTCTTTTCTCTGTGATGCAAAATCTGTGTGGAGCTTCAGTCTTTCAGGTACCATGACAGAACAGATGTCCCACTGGGATGTCACATACATACTCTGCTGCTGTAGCTGTTCATGTGGTCATCCAAAATATTTTTCACACACCTCCCCTCCCTGCTCCCCCTGACTGGCTTTGTCCATCATGAAGTATGTTATATTTACTCATTTTTGCTTTGTTTCATTCTTATTCACAGAAGAATTTTCCTTCTTCTCATCTTTTTTTTATTATTATTTTTTTTTCCTCATGTCTTCTGTTATTGTTTGACCCCACACTCACTTTTTCATTCCACTTCAGTTTCGTTCCTTCCTGGAGTATGTCTCTTCCCTTATCAGTCAGTCTGTTCTTTCATTACTTCTCTCCTTCCAGTCACTTTTGCCTCAAGTTTGGTCTATTTTGGGATTTCAGCTGCTCTGAATTTATGTGAAATAAGCTCCACTGCAAAAGCCATTGTAGTACTGTGCCTGCGTGAGCAGAACCAGGGAGGCCTCTTGGGGTTTTTGTTACCCTACCTGAAGACAGAAACTGTTCTCAACTGGCTTCCCATTAATGTTTGATCCTTTGAAGGGAAAAAGTTATAGACGGGCAGAAAATAGATCAGCACTTTGATTCTGTCCGTGAATCAGTTGGCAATGCAGCTGGGGGCTGTACAAGAGGGCGTGCTGCAGGGGGGACCCCTATCAGAGGGCGTCTAAGGGAGGGGAGATGCAGATTTGGAGGGAACTGGTTTAATACAATCATTGTATTAAATACAATTGTAATCCAATCATCATATAGGATTGTTGTTGTCAGTGCAGAATGAAATACCCTGAAGACTTACCTTGAGGTCTAGAACAAATTGGATTAGCAAATGGAAGACCAAACTGATCAGCCTCTACTGCTAGGAGAAGGCAAAGAGTAGTGTCTCAGTTGCATTTCTGTGTGAAACTGAAGACAGTAAATTTTGGTTGTGTACAGTACTGAAATACATTTGCTTTTGTGGAGACCACGGAAGGCTGGAATGGAGGGAGCTTCAGGGGGTATTTGTGGAGGACTGGGTTTGGTAGAGAGCTGGAGAAAGAAATTTACACAAAGAGTATGAGGTGGGGTGAGGAAGGGTTAACAAAGTGTTAATGTGTCAAGACTTTATAGATCCCTGCTCAGGGGAATTGGGACATCCATTGTTTTAACAGATTTTTTTAAATAAAATCTGTTCTTCTTCCACAGTAAGCTTTTATTTTTCTGTAGCCACATTTCTACTTAAAGGAATCTTTTTAAATTTAGATGACTTATACGATCATTTTAGTGAGCAGTTATTCAGACTTATATGTGAATCTATCTTAAGCCTTTGGGCCTCTGGCAGACTTCCTGGTCTGTAAGGGATGTGTATCACCCTCTTAATGGTTGTAATCCCTGCTTTCTCCTTCAGCAGGATATTCCTGTTGATATACTGGGAAAAGTGCTGCAGTGGCTTCTTACTTGGTTTGCTCTAAGCAACTGGGAAAAGGCAAAACCAATATATTTAAATTTAATTTTGAATAACTAGGTTTATTTTGGGGGTGTCTATTTAAAATTGACACCGTTATGGCCTAAACATAACATAATCTAGCAAAACAGTTTATATTACATGGAAAATATACATTCAAGCAACATGTGTTGGCTCCCAAGGTTGTTTCTGAAAAGTTAAGCTGCTAAATTGGAGGAAATCGCTGGATAAACATTTGAGATCAATGATCATTTTGATAAACTTTGCTAGCAGGAGCCCTTATTGTAGTGTAGGATGGATGTTCCTACCCTGAATTTATACCACTTGATTTGAATCAAGTACTAGTTCTTCCTCAGCTGAAAAATTGATCAGAGGTTCAAAAACAAAACAAAAGCAAAAAAAATTTCATCTTTCATTGAAAATAAAGTTCTGAAATTTCTGGTCGTTATGCTTTCTGGTTTCTGTAATTGGTATAGCTCATTAGCTACAGATAGCGCCTATGAAATCCAACTTCAAAGCATCTTAGACTTTGTATGTGCATCACCTACTGTATGTAATTACCAGTAATGTAAATACTTCCTTCATCACTAATTTCTATCACAAAATATCTTTAAAAAATAGGTTAAAAGCCTGCTAAGAAATAAGTGTACTTTATCAAAGTATTGTTTTACAAATAATAGGCAAATGTTAAGTTATGGCTGGATAAATTTCTATGGATAAAAAGTCCAGTAATGTAGTGTAAAATCTGCGCTGTGGTACAGACAAACATGTCTTCATAGCTATGAGCTGGTGAGAATCAGTTTTCTATTGAGAACAGCACTAAATTAAAATTAAAGAAATATCCTGCCTGCTGATGCATTAAAATAAAGATTGTAATAGTTTGTATAACTTCCTTGTGGTACTGGAAGATTTGCATCTCAAGTTAGGTGAGAGTTTCATTGTTAAAAATATAATCGGAGCATTTTTTGCTTTAGTCTCGCAGTGAGGTATCTCCACAGGCTCCTCTCGTGGCTAAAGCTGACTGAGGAGTCTGGGTGGGTTTGAGCTGACCTACTTGAATAACTCTTCTTAGCAATTTTTTGTTTGTTTGTTTTAATTTACTGTTCGAGTCTTATGGTTAATCACAGAAAACTTGTTCCCTAATCAGATAACTTTTGTATCAGGGAAATGAAGCTGGAGAAAGTATTGGACATTTTCTCTCTACAGTGAAAGTGGATCATTTCAGAGAAGAGGTGTCTAAATCTGAGGAAATTAGTAGCACCTCAAATGTTTTTTTTTTATCTGTGTTATGTCAGCATATACCTCAGCTCCAAGTTTAAAATTAGATTTTTATTTTTTGAGGGAAGAGGTAAGAGATTTGTAGGTTCTAAGCATACTTTTTGTACAGATTCTTATTTTTTTATCATCAGTTGTTAGTTCATATGTATTTGTCTGATCAAGGTGTGAAAATGTATTTGATCTGGCACATGTAATTGACTGTTAGTGGAAAACAGAACCTTTCAGTGATAAAGTTATTTGTGCAGTTTAGGTGAAATACAGATAGTGACCCACCAGATGGATACACAGTACGTGGTTTGTGTGTTATAAGGAACATTTTATATAGCTGGATATAACAAGGCAAGCAGTTCTTTAGGTTATATGGAGGAGAGATATCCTTGTCTTTTAAACTGGATCTATAGTCTTTTGATGTTTTATGTGTGCATTACAAACAGTTTGTAGGAGTTGAAAGGCATGGGAAGCTAGCAGGCATCGTTATTTACAAGGCACTAGTGAAAGGCACTGTTGAAATCACGATACCTTAGTTACAAATGTCTTTTTCCGTGTTTGTTCTGCCTTGACATCTTCAAGAACGACATCACAGAATCAATCAGGTTGGAAGAGCCCTCTGGGATCGAGTCCAACCATTGCCCTGACACCACCATGTCAACTAGACCAGGGCACTAAGTGCCATGTCCAGTCTTTTCTTAAACCCCTCCAGAGATGGTGACTCCACCACCTCCCTGGGCAGCCCATTCCAATGTCTAATGACCCTTGCTGAGAAGAAATGCTTCCTAATGTCCAACCTGAACCTCCCCTGGCGAAGCTTGAGGCTGTGTCCTCTTGTCCTATTGCTGGTTGCCTGGGAGAAGAGGCCGACTCCCACTTCACTACAACCTCCCTTCAGGTAGTTGTAGACTGCACTAAGGTCACCTCTGAGCCTCCTCTTCTCCAGGCTAAACACCCCCAGCTCCCTCAGCCGTTCCTCGTAGGTCAGACCCTCCAGACCCTTCACCAGCTTGGTCGCCCTCCTCTGGACTCGCTCCAACACCTCAACATCTCTCTTGAAGTGCAGGGCCCAGAACTGAACACAGTACTCAAGGTGTGGCCTCACCAGTGCCGAGTACAGAGGGACAATCACTTCCCTAGACCGGCTGGCTGCACTATTCCTAATAGAGGCCAGGATGCCATTGGCCTTCTTGGCCACCTGGGCACACTGCTGGCTCATGTTTAGCCGGCTGTCGATCAGCACCCCCAGGTCTCTTTCTAACCACTCTTCCCCCAGCCTGTAGCACTGCATGGGGTTGTTGTGGCCCAAGTGTAAGACCCGGCACTTGTTCTGGACACTTCCACCAGAAGCGGTGGTGTCTGTTTAAGGTGCTAAATATGGTGTGGTTTGTGTGGAGGATGGGGACTTGCAACCAGATGGCTTTGCAATTTAGGCCTGAGGGCAAAAGCCCCTTCTGGAAGCCCACAGGCGGTAACACCTCTTGGTTGTTTGGCAGTTGTCACCTTGGTAAATCAGCAGCTGGTCTGTATTTCTCTACTCTTAGCAGAATGGAGGTAGGGACAACTTTTTCTCTGAAAGGCATCGTGTTATTTCACAGAGCGAATGCAAGAGGAAATTGTTGGATTTTTTTTTTTATTTCTCTGCTTTTTGAACCAACAGTTCGCCTTGATGGCAATTGTGTACTTTTGGACAAAGTCCTAAAATTGAACACAGTTTCTTAGGAGGCTCTCAGAATTTTCCTTGGTGACAAAGTATTGAATAAAATACATTTGAACTTGAATTATTATCTTTTTTTTTCTTTAAGGGAAGGAAAAGAGAAGTTAATTCCTGGAGCAGATACTTTTTTAAATTCTTTGCAGTCTTACTGGTGTACACCACTAGAGGGTAGTGCTCACTGACAGACTAATGCTGGCCAACAGTGTGGCTTGTGTGGCTTATTTCACAACCTATAGAGATAACGTTTTCTTTGCTAATTATGTATTTTTTAAAAGATTTCATATATTTGGGAGGTTTTTTGTTTTTTTTTATTTCTTTAGTAATATATGTCCCAGTATCTTGGAAAATAAAACAGAAAATGTGACTCAGTTCTAAAATAGTTTTTCTTTCTATTAAACCACTCTTCAGCATTATTTTAAGTTTTCCAAGGTACAGAGCATAACTACCACCAACAGTGCTGAGAGTGAGAATTCATCTATTCACTTTGCAGAGAGAGAAAGTGGTATTTGATGCATAGTATCTGGCAAGTGGATTGTTAGTCCTGGAGCTGCTGGTGTTGTTCTGCCTCTCTTTCATCTTTCCTATTTGGTTCATCTGTTTTTTTATTTTAAACTAAAGGATTTTAGGCCAAGAGTGCCCATGCGTCTATAATCCTTGACACAGTGTGGGTCTAAGTCAGTTTGACTTTTTAGGTAATGATCACAGGGAAAAGTGTGGAAATGTAGTTATTAATGTATTTGTATAAACATAATACTGGGGGGGGGGGTATGGAAATTTCTCCAGCTCTCCGAGGACCTGTATTTATGGCAAATCTTTTTCAAAACAGAAATTAATTGAGAGGATAAACTATTTTAGTAAATCAGGTTGGCTTTCTAGGTTAAATCAAAATGGAATCATTAGGATTTTTAAAACATTAGATGTAATGATATTACTTAATCTTGCTTTTTTTACAATTATGGTGGTGTTCTTTCCTGCTGCTTGTTTTAGTATATGCATATTTGATGTGTTTTCTTATTCTGCTTGATAAAATAACTTTTTCTCAGAAAATGATATTTTCAAAACATGCTGACTTATTTATATGCGACTTTCTTATATCATTATAAAGAGTTATAAAACTCTTAATTTTTTTTTTTAATCTTTTAGTTGGTCGAATTATGTTTCAGCTCTTCTCAGACATATGTCCGAAGACTTGCAAAAACTTCCTTTGCTTGTGCTCGGGTAAGTAGCATCCTTATGTTTAAGATTCTTCTTGTTTCTTACAATTATAATTTGTTTATGCAAGCATAAACCACAACATAATAATAGTGCTGATCGTTTGTTTTCTGGTAAAAACAAAGCTGAGAGGTGTTAGCGCTGAGGAGGATTTGAATAATCTGTAGCAGGAAATGGTGTGGTATTCTATAACTATGACTTGAGTTAGAGTAGTGGAGATAATACATGAGTACAGAATGCAAAATTCTGAATTTATGCAACAAAAGCTTATTTTTTTTTGTCCCTAATATGGGGCTCCTGTAGGTAGGAGTGATTGACAAGGCTGAGACTATGGTGGAATCATTGATCACTCGAGTCACACAAATGTGATGAAGGCAAGCAATTCTTTTGGATTTATCAGGGCTTTAGGATTTATCAGGAGAGACATTAACTATTAATGTCACGTCACAGTATAATGGTGACATTTGACTTGAGACACTATGTAAAACTTTGAATATGTATATAGATTTTTTTCTTATATAAAATGTTGATTACATATGATAATATTTTGGGTGTATTTCAGGTTCATAGAAGTGCTACACAGGGATCAGAGGACAGGAGCATCTATTAAATCTGAGAAAACTTTTTCATTTTTAGCTAAATGAAGGACTAAAAGGGAATATGATGGTCCCTTAGAAATGCTGGGATTGTTTGGTGGGAGAGAAGAGATCTGTGAAATCAAAGGGACAGCATTGGCAAAAGAATGTCTGGGTATAACGTAGCACCCTCCAGCCCATTTTTTTTTAAGCAGGACTTAACTTTTTTAAAATGCTTTCTAATGATTGGAAGAGTAAGTGTAGTAAGGGTTTGGTGGGGTTTTTTGGTCTGCACTGTTCCTCAGGGATTTTTCAGCTGTAAGTTGAAGATTAATCTTGATTAGGTTATTATAGGCAATGGTGTGTGTTATTTATGCGAAGAATGCCTTCTGTGTCTCTTGGTGGTGTCCTGGTCTTTTATACCTGAATGCTCAGGGACTTGCAATATGCCTTGAATTAACTGCACCAGTGAAGCCTCTACTGTGTATATGTAATAACTCTTTTTCCAAATCATTAAAATGCTCCAGCAGGACTTTCCAGGCAACATTTTAACATCTGGCTTTAGTGAACAGCTTTCAGCTGACTGGTTATGTTAAACAAATTTGTTGATATCCTTATGCGTTAACTTCTTAAAGTTCATCTTGTCAGAGCTCAAATCCCAGAATGTGAAGTGTTCTAGATAATCTCTGTGAAGATTTGCAAGAGCTTTTTAATACTATGAACTTTTGGAAGGTACAGTACATATCTCATATTTTCTGAGGTCTGTGTGGTGATGTCCTCTCTTTTTATTTTACTTTCTGATTTTTTTTTTTTATTATTAAAGAGATACCTAGGGATAGACTGAGAATGGGAAAGAATGGTGCAACCATCATAAAAAAGGGAACTCATTTGGAGTTTATCTTAATCAGAATAGATGACAAAGGATAGGAAATAAAATGCAGTAGCAGACTGAATAGCGTAATGTCTGAGCCTCATGTTCTGTAGCTCTGAAGGACTGTTTAAATCCTTACAGCAGCTTTGCTAGAAGAATATTAGGTGGAGATGAAGGAAAAGGTGTTGGAGATAATGAGGAATGAAACAAACAAGCAGAAGAAAGAACAACTTAAAAAAAAAAAAGTCTGATTTCTTTGTATTGCGTCCGTATTTGAATTCGGCTCTACAGCTGGCTGTACAGGTTTCATTGGTGTCCTCAGCTGGAACCTGACTTTAGTTGGAAGAACATTTGAAAGTAAGCACGAAGTTAGGAAATCTACTCTTGACATCAGACTCACAGACTAAAAAGATACCTGAAACATTTGTTTAGTTCTTGCAATTTGTGTTTGCTACTGTGTACTCCTAGGTTGGAATGATGGTTTGACAGGTATCTTTAAAAATTTGCTAATAAACAGATGATACTTAAGTTCTGCAGGGGAGAGAAGAGCATACAGAAGAACCTGAAGTAATTTCATACCTTTTGGTGAATGTAATGTTTAAGAGAATGAAGTTATATTCATTTCTTTTGCTGGTAGAAGCCATCTCTTCTGCCGTGGTAGTTCTCAAACGTGAACTCAGGGTGGTTGAGCTTGGAGGCTAGGATTGCATGGCTAACATTAATTCTTTTCTTATTTGCACTAATTACATCTGTGTTACTGTTCAGTTTGCCTCAGGTTTTTTTCCTATCACTGTTCCATCTGCCTTTCTGCTTCTCCTTGACAAGTTCTTCCAGTGCACTCGTTACTGCTAATTTATCTGTATTATGCATGCCATTTTCCCTGCCCTCATGCCTTGTACTGTCAGAGCCTCGATTGCCTCAGCATGTAAACTGAACACTCTACGCAAGGATGCTGTCTCCTGCGTGGTACCACAGATGAGAGCTGTGGCCAGGAGCTGTAGGCCAGGCTTAGGGTCATCCACACTCTTCACAGTAGGATCCAGCAGTTCTCTGGTACATAGTTTCTCCCTGTCCCCATGGACTGGTGTAGCATTCAGTTGGACTACTGCTTCTGGGTTTGCCTAGATGGTGTTAGAGGACCTACAAAGCCTATCTTCAGAAGAGCAGCAGTTCTGTGATGGGAGATGAAGGTGTTCTGGTAAGATTGCCTTGACTCCTGGCAACTAGAACGGAGTATGAAGGGTTGCTTTAAATTTTTAGAGTTGTGAGCTGCTGTAGCATCTTCAGAGACCAAATTAGTCATTTGCTTTCAGAAGTCAGGCTCCCCTGACTCCTGCCACTTCTCACAGTAAGATCCATTGGTAGAACTTCAGTCATCATAGAATTGTGAGTTCCTGTCAGGTATATCTTTTGGTCTTCGCAAAAAGATCTTTAAATCATTGGAGGTTTTCTCAATACAGCATCACTTTCTGGGGCTGGCATCTTCTTGTAGCCATATGTGAGGTCTATGCTCATCTAAGGAGGTATATACCTGTATAATAGAGAGGGGATGCTATCCTGTTCTAGACCATATAGTCTACATAACGGCTATTTTAGCAGCAGGTCTGAGCATTGTACACTTCTGTACTACATAAATTTGGGATTCTGCATGGTAGGCCAATCCAGCATGTTCTTTTTCCTTAGACATGGGAGGGTACCCACCTGCATTGTAGCTGTTAAAGGCCCCACACATACATGTGTCCTCACTTATTCTGTTATGGACCTCATAGCAACTTGATTTGGGCTCTGCACTTCCATTGTGTCATTGTGAAGAGGGTTTCACTTGTCTCAAGGCAAGGTGATAGGCCCTGAGAGAAAGCCTGTAGACCAGTGTTTGACATGCTGTGCCCGTTATCATGCCTGCTGCTCCCTCCATAATCTCTGTGAGGCAAGCCAGGAATGTTTTTGTCAGAAACAGATGGAGGAGGACAGGGTGATTCTGGCTGCCTTCCTGCAGCCTGGCACTGTTGTCAAAAATAGACCTGGCTACTGTGAAAGAACACTGTCTGCCTTGACAGCAAGAGGCTCCTTGCATTTAAATTAAAACATCTGGGTTTTGCAGGTCCTTCAGTCAGTCCACCTATTGAATAAGCACAAGCCCATCTGCTCTTTGGTGCTTTGTCAGGAGCTACCCTTCTCATAATCTCAAACGGGAGACCACTATTTGGCACCTAATTCAGAATATCTCAGATTGGGTTGGCAGTGCAGGGTGTTAATAGGGCATGAGAGAAAAGTTTACCTGCCAAAGGGAGAAGGGCACTTCGATAAAGGCCCTTGTGTTGTGGCCTCCTCAGCTAATGGGTTATCTCTTGCAATCACTATGTAAGTTCTCCTTCCAAGTGATTTGCAGCACGTGGAAAGAACTGCTTGGGCAGGAAGAGTGCGAGTAGATGGGGCTCAGACCCATTTTTTTTTCTTTCTCAGACAAAATTCAGGCATATTTCTGGCAAAAAGAATAAGGCAAGAGTTTGGCTATAAATAAAAAAAGAAACTCAGCCCATGGGCTTTGTGCTGGCTGTTGTGGAAAAGTGTCTGAGCTTCGGGAGGTGCTACAGCTCTAACCAGTGGAACAACTGGTCTCGGTCTTTTGCCTGACTGGGAGTCTAATGATTGGTTTTGAAAATCAGAGTGACATAGTACAACTTTTGCAGGAACTTAGACCTCCACCATTTGGCCAGCAGCTTAAGCACATTATCTAAAGTGTCTGTGGCTTATGGGGAGGTAGTTGAGTTATGTGATTTTGCCCACAGTTGTATCGTGCGTGAAAGGAAGGGAACATCACAAGTGTTGCCATTTATTGTGATAGGGACTGTGCTGTCTTGGCGATACTGTAAAGGAGAGTAAGAAAAAAAAAAGGGACTACAGGTTCTGGCTATGGTCTAAAGCTCACCTCTCACCTTAATGTACCAGCTCAATTATGTGGTGAAGTGCAATGCAGGATCCCATTCTGTAAAGGGATTATCCATAGCCTGAGGGACATGCTGAAACATGACCAGAAATGTAGGCAGGTTCTCCTTGGTATTGACTGATGTGGGATTTCCAATGCCGTAGCAAAGAGGCATGTTTGGGGGGGAAAGGGGTGTGTGTCCATCCCTGTAATAAATAGCTTTGCTTGGATAAGTTCTGTGGAAGATATAAATGGGGTAGGAGGGTTATGGAGAGTTGGGGTAATGGAAGATAAGTTGTATTCTCTGAGTGAAGGCTTCTACAAGTGCGATAAACAGCAATGCCATGAGTGGTTTTTGTGCCACAAACTGCTCTTTGCCGTCATCCTGGCAGCGATGGGCTGTTTGGAATAGCAAATTCGGGGTGATTTGGCCATCAGTTAATTTTGGGTGGAGGAACAATAGATCGCAAAAGGGGAGCGTTGGCTCTGGGTAACAAGTGCACGTACACATCTGAGGCTACTACACGGTACAGAACATACTGGTGGAATTTTGTCTGGCTGTCAAATGCCCGTTCCATAACCAGTGGTGGGATGAAACTGAATGCTGGGTTGTCGTGTCTCATTACAGAATATCTCCTGCACATGTGGTTTACGTTGGATTTTAGCTGTTGCACAGGGTGTAATATACCTATTACTCTTAACTGCCGCATTCTGCCAGCTCCCCTCTTCTTGGAAGCTAGTCCATGTCACTTGTATGTTCCCTGACTGGACCGGTATAAATCTAAATATATGAACCTACTATGCAGGACCTCTGCCCTGCCTGTCATAGTACCCTCATCCACATGCCCAGTGCAGTTTTTCACCTACATTTTGGAAGAAATATTAATGAAGCTTGAGGTTCTGGGGTGTCTTTCTCAAAAATCACCAGTAGGCTTGAACTACAGCTGCACAGGGAGTCCACCGAGTGCCACTGCTCAGGAAATCTCAGGCTCAGAAAGGATTAACAAGTACTGTAGCCTGGCTTGGCTTCTGCTGCTGGGTAAGAATGGCCCTGGTACCAGTTCAGGGTTAGGGGTTTCTTCTGTGCCCCCCATGCCCCGGTTATGATTCTCATTCAGTTCATCTTGGAATGGTTCTTGTATACACAATTTTGTTCCCCTGTTCTGTCAGTCTTTTCAGAAATGGGAGTCTGTTTTGTGTTTTGTACTGAGATGGTGAGGGTTGGTGCCGGGCAGATTGGCATTAAGGGGTGGCCTGACATTGGTGAAGACGTGGCACATGCTTAGAGTAGCTCAAACCCACTTTTCCAAGAGTGGATCGCATTGAAAGTGAGTTGAAGCCTGCTCTGAGCTCAGTTTCTGTCCTGGGATTCAGCTGGCACATCCAGATGTACAAGTGATTTGAAAAGGACTCCGGTGTAAGCTTCAGCTACCATATTTGTGTAGCTATAACCACAGAAAACAGTTAACTCCTCATTATAGTGAACTCTTGTTCTCTTATAAATTGTTCAGAGTGGATTGCTGATAAGTACGTTCCCTCATGGGAGGGGAGGAAATATTTTTTAAGAAGAAACCTGATTTTCACTTGAGAGTCCCCTTGTAAATGGATCCCTTCTGCTATTAAAGGGTGGTGAAAAGGCAGCAGGTAGGACTGTGTTATCTTTTATAGTTGTGCTATTCTGATGGCTGTCTTATATCCATTAGCACTAGGGAGGTAAAACCCTTGGAATTTGTTCAGTGACAATCTGTAGATTCTTTTTGTTTAACCATCCTGCAGGTGAAAAAGGAATTGGCAAAACAACTGGAAAGAAGCTGTGTTACAAAGGCACCACGTTCCATCGTGTGGTTAAAAACTTCATGATTCAGGGTGGGGACTTCAGTGAAGGTAAAATACACTTTTAAAACTGAAATGTTTTAAGTGGAACAGAAATGTTATAACTTATATTTATTTAGAAAATGTGTTAAGTTAAAGAAGGAAAAACCCACGCTTGCTGGGGTTAGCACCTATCTTATTACAACAGAATTCAAATCCAAAATGTAGTCTTACTACTTCTCACTTTTGTGCATGCAGTAGAGGCAGCACTAGTAATGCTCTGTTGATAAAGGGACCTAACTATTTGAATAAGTTTACTTTTAAAAATTATTTTTAGTAACTGAACTAGAAGTGTTTAATGGGTAAGTCTCCAAAAGGACATTTTCCAGGAGTTTCTTTGTTTCCTTCCCTGCAGTCTGTGTACAACATAATGTTTTAGCCTGTTGTCCTTCCCTGAAATCTGTCCTTACCAAAATGTGTATCATCTTCCCTGTCCTGAAATCTTGTACCTGATAAAACGGGCACGGTGAGGGAGTATCTTGTTTTCAGAGTCAAGTAGAAGTAAGGATGCCTTTAAAACTGCCAGCTACTTTCTTACCTGATCTGTTCTAGTGGTCTCTCAGCTGCTTTGAGCCAGGCAAGATTGTTGGTCACACCTACTGTTGTCTTTTTTTAGTGTGCTGTTGTTGTTTTGCTGTCTGCTGCTGCAAATACCAGTGAGGATTATTAGCCTTTGGAGCCCTGCTACAGACTGTGCAGTGTTCAGAGGCACTAAGGCAATCTTTGCTCTCAGTATTTTGAGTGTCAAGGGGGTAATACACGGCTGTGACTTTAATTAAGGAGCTTTTGTTCCCATACTAGTAACTGGCCAGAGTATCCTGGTTTGTTACAAACTGGTGGAATGTTACATACAGCTTTTTTCATAAACAAAACCAAAGGTTTAATTCATGCTTTTTAATGTGTAGGTAATGGAAAAGGAGGTGAATCTATTTATGGTGGCTATTTTAAAGGTAAGAGGAAATATGTCTTTACAGATTCTTTATTCAGTTCTGAGATAAACAAGTCTTGATTCCCAAGCTACTTAATGAAAACAGGTCTACTTATAGATCACCTTTTGCATGAAACTAATGTTGCATGAGAATTATTTTTATATGCATGACTTTCAGATAATTTTTTTGGTAATATTTAACTTTAACTGACAACTAATTAAGGCTAACGTTATTGGTTAAACATGACTTTCAGCATGGAGGTTAGGCAACTTTATTCATGAATAAACTCCTATCTTCCTGCCTAAAACTGTCAACATATTCTTTTGTTTATAGAGAATGTGGTCTTTTGCAAAATGAAAAGGTAAGAGACAAAAGCTCAGTAACACAAATTCAAACTCTGTTCCCTTGTACCCTCCCTAGTAAATATATAGACAACTGATAACATCCATTTGTAGATGGATATCTGTGTTGCTTGGAGAAATGAAGAGTTCTGTGTCTAACCTTTCTGAGGGTTAATGACTTATTCTGAGAAAGAATACTGCCATAATTTCCAGCTCTAAACAGTTATTTCTTCTTTTGTTCATGTCCCTTTCCTCCCCTTCCCTGTTCAAGGTTTGTATTCAAGTATTCATTTCTGAAAGTGTTTGTTTATATGCTACACAAGTTATTTCACTTGCAAATAATTTGTAAATAAATGTACATTTACCTCTTTTTAAAATCTGTTGTTGGAAGGAAAATGGTGAGTTTATAAAGTATTCGTTTAAAGACATACAATTATTTCTTGCACAGAAAAACAGGTAGTTACTGTGGTGTTCAAGTGTTAATAAAGGCACTGTATGTATTTGTGTATCAGCCCCTGGTATGTTTTGCAAGTAGCTCTGCCTGGTTAAGTACTTGCCATTAAGTTTGTCTTAAAGAGAGACATAGTTTGGTGTTGGAGCATTACAGCCTTTAGTCAAAAGAAAGCCTTGAGTATATCCCTTTGCTAAGAAGTTACTAGGGTTTGTTTCTAGAGGCGGTGAGTGCTAAACACGCAGTGTTGTGTTTTGTTGTGTAATCTTAAATGTCATGGCTTTGTACACCCAAATTACTATTTGTAGCTTTGAAAATGAACTTCAGAATATCTGGTTTTATATTACGCTGTACAACCAGAAGTCCTCTTTAATTCACTGGAATATAAAATGGATGTTTTGTTTAGTCTTAATTGATTTTATACTTAGATTGAAGGAAGAGTATGTTCTTTAGTTTCTCGTTCAGGTATCTAGGGTTTCTTTCCCGTGTAAGTTTTGAGACTTCCAGTGTTGAATTGATAGGTGGCTGTCTTTTAATGTGCCATACCAGGGAAATGGCTTTTTCTCTAGATCTTTCTACCTGAGGTGCATGCTGTGTAAATAGCAGTATCATGTCTGTTAAGTCTTGTTTAAGGATGTCAGTAAGTCTGCCAACCTTGCTCTTATTCAGAAGATGCTGGATTTAAATCCAAGTCTATGAGAATCTAATGTTTATTGAAGACACTAATAATGACTTTAAATATTTTTTCATAAGAAATGTTTTCACTATACCTGAAACTTTAAGAAAGCTTTCTGTCTCATAACTGCTTCTACTGTAGCTTTTGAGAGGCTTGTTTCAACTTGATCTTTTGGTTTTTTCCAACCTGTTCATGTTCCTTCAGCAGCAGCAGAATTTCTCCTTATAGCAGCCATAAGTTACTAAGAAAACTAGACTTGCATTTCTCGTCAGGGAAAATCTGACAAACATATTTTTTCTTCAAACAGATGAAAACTTTATTCTCAAACATGACAGAGCGTTCCTTTTGTCAATGGCAAACCGAGGGAAACATACCAATGGTTCCCAATTTTTCATGTGAGTAGATGTAATATGAGAGTCGAGCTTTTCTTAAACAGAGAAGCGCTGTTCATGAGAAAGATGGTATTGCTAAATTATCTATAACACTGTTATCTGCCTGATTTTAGAGTTGAGTAGGTACCTACAGTGTAAGCTATAGTAGGAACCTTTAGTTATCACAATTTGCTTGTGGCATTCATTTGGATTAGAAGCTGGTACTACATGGATGTTCCTTGTTCATTGCTTTTTACCCTAAAACTATGGCTTATGCAATAAGTTCTTAGTGTCCAGAAAATAGATTCTTTGGCTTTGTGTGTGCACCAACCAAATCTTAACAGGTTATCTACAAATTACAATGTTGAGCATTGTATGCAGAAGGGTGTGAGATCTAGGGGTGGTTTGTATGGTTTTGCATGTGCTCTTTAAAATATGCTGATTTATGATTTAGTTTTGGGGGGTATTTTTGTGTGGTTTTGTTTTTTTGTTGTTTTTGTTTTTTTCCAGGGGAAGGATGAGTGGGGTTGTTCATTGTTTTGTTTTTTTTTTTTTTATTTTGGGGTGTTTGTTCCTGACATCCTTTTCTTCTATATTGCTGCGTAGTTCTGTTTACTTGTGCCTATACCAACTATATTGGTACCAACAATATGTAAAATTATGTGCTGATAATCAGATTTTTCCTTCATTACCTTAAAAAAAAAAAATCCTTTCTAGTATGTGGCTATATTCTGTTAAATTATTGAAAACTCATGACACTGCCATCAATAAATACGCAGCTCTGATACGTCAGGGTCTTCTGGTTAAAGTAGTTCTATTCTAGGTTCAGTATTAGTATTTTTAAACTTGCTAATTTTTATGTGATTATTCATCCTGTTGACTCCCTTTTAAAAATTGCCTTCTGCTAATGTTTAACAGTTTGTATTTGGAAAGATCTGGATTATAACTTTGGGCTTGTGCTGAGAAGAACTTTGTGAAATAACACTGGTGTTTTCAACAGGAAATTTTAGTGTAGTTATTAACTAGAAATAACTTTTTTTTTCTTTGCCATCTTTCTTGGGGGTAAGAATGAATGGCGCTTCCCTGTCTTCAGTAAAGGAGTAAATTGTCCTCAAGAAACTTTCTTTTTTTCTTTGCCTGAAAAAGATCTTCACTGTGATACGATGAAGTTCAGATAAGAGACATTTTTAGGTTTGTTCCTAAAGAATGCCCTAAAAATGGAAAATGAATAGGGACCTAAGAGGAAGTCTCACAGTTACCACTGTTCTGACTTTCTGTAGAGATAAAATTGTAAGTGTAAAAACCAAACCAAAAAAAAAAAACCCACAAAAAACAAACCAAAGAAACAAACAAACTTGTTTTCTGTTACCTTCAAACCAAATTTTAGATGTGCTTCCTTACAATAAACCTGAGTGGATATATATATAGACATTAATATGGAAAACAATCTGTATATAAAGAAACTTGCATTTAATAAGCTCTCTGCAAGACATTGGTTCACTGTTTATTACTTTGACTTATCTTTTGGTTCTTTTGTAATAATTTTCCATTTTTAAGCTTATCTGAACAATATACATGAGAACTTAACGATGTCACATCAGTCAAGAAGCTATCATTTGAGGGCTCTAAAGTTTCTTTTCTCTCCTGCATTTGATTCAGAACTCGTCTTTTTTCCCTTATGCTTACTTGTTCAATTAGATTTAACAGACATAAACACCTTGTCTCTCCCCACACACCAAAACAACCTAAGGTTGTATTAGATGCTAAATTGCCAGTTACATGGGACAATAAAATGAACAGTATTTAAGAGCACTTTCATCATCTACAGAACTATTTTGAACGATGCAAAGTCTGGCTTTTCATAAAATCACTGTAAAAAGAAAGTGTTAGTTTGGTGGGAATTGAGGCAGAGTGAGATGACAGAACATAATTTTCTCCATGTAAGTGAGATTCACCTCAGCTGCCTGTAGGAATCTAAAGCCATTTTTGGGGTCCTGGGGTGTCCTACCTGGCCTTCAGCTGCTGGGAGAGAAGGGTGTGGATGTTCTGAAGGTCTTATGTCTTACCTGCCTGCCCTATGCAGACTTCTTGGATATCCTGTAGTGTCTTAAATGGCACCAGCTTGCCCTAGAGTCAGCAAGTGAATCAAGCCCAGGAGTAAACTCCCAGTGTAATTGATAAGGTTTGAGTGGCTGCTAAGTCTTTAAAAGCCACTGAAGCTGCTTGTAAAGGGAGGGGTGTGTGTACACAGTCAGCTGCAAAGTCAGGTTTGTGTTTGGTAACTCGGTTTATGAGTAGGCAAGGATGGATGGTGAAACACATAGTTCAACAATCTGTCTTTTTGGGTAGTTTTTTTATGGTGGAACTTGGTTTCTGCTTCATAACATGGAGAGTTTGAATTTCAAGATTCAAAGTAGGAAACAACTGCTAAAGACTTTAGGCAGTTTCTGACTTAACTTTAAAATGCAATATATTAAAGCAGTTAGTCTTGCTTGATGACATTTGTCTGATTACTTCAGGGAATGCCCTGTGCATCTGTACAGCTTTTCTTTAAAAAAATATGTTTGTTTCCTTTAGTGATATACTTTAAGCTGCAATTAAAATGTGTTTCTTATACTCAAAAGAATGCTCAGTTATTCAGTAGTTTATCATTAGGAAAAATGTTCTTCAAATGTGTAACCTGCAAATTGTGTGAAAGGCAGTTTTCAGTGGCAGTCTTTAGATATATATTTTATTTTATGGTTTGAACATGTTTGATTTTATTGATTAGATTTATAGAAAGGGAAATAGTTCATCTCCATCTGAACTTCTTCAGATGTTTGCATTTTTTCCGTAGATAACTTCAGGGATGAGAACTCTATATTTCTCTATTGTACATGTGTCTAAAGTAGTGCAAATAAGTTTTTTATATAAGTATTTTTCCAAGTAGAGCTAGAATAATAATAGCAAGAATCCTGACTATAACAGTTTTGCTTGCTCATTGGAAGTGCTTCCCCTGCTTACCACATAAAGTGTCATTTGGAATAACTAGTCTTTACAGAAAGTAATTAGGCAGCAAATATCTCTTTGACAGACTGCACTAACGAACTGGTCAGAGCAAGACTCTCTGCAATACCTAAAAAGTGTTAAAAGTTGAGCAACAGTGGTCAGTTTTACTCGAAACAGAAGCTCCAGGCTGATCTTAACGTAAACAAGCATCCTACCAATCCTAAAATATCATCAGCTTGCTTTGATTCATCAGGAATTTCTCTGGCATGAATGAGTTTGAAGCATTTATAAGCAACAATAGATAACTGGGCATAGAAAAGACAGTGTAAGTATTGTTAGGAAGCTCTGGTGAGGGCAGTGTAAAAAGAATTAACATAAATTAAAGCACTGGTAGAAACTGGCAAGATGCAAAAGTAGAATAAAGAGTCAGAAGTGTATATATGGTGTCAGAAGTGCTGTGTTTACTGCTCGTTGACTAATTTTCCCCACTTATCTTTTTTTCTTACTTGAATAGGAGTAACAGCTGGTTTGAAAGGAGAACGTTTAGCTAAGGCAGGGTTGGTTTTCATGCACGCACACTTTAAATAGGTCAAGTCTATTCACACGTGTCTAAGAAACATTTCCTAGTCTGAAGAAATGCATCTTGTTGAAATCCAGCAGGAAGGATGTGGAGACTATACTTTTATAATGTTTGGATTTGTGAAATATTGGAATTTCAATTTTCTATGCCCAAAGGGACCTGTTGTAGCATTTTATTGCAGACTTGGGTTGAAGACAGTTGTAAGGTACCAGTTTATAAATTAGCGATTTGTATTTTCAGGTAGCACCACTATTAATTTCCTTCCTTTCTGTGAATAACTTTTTAGAACCATCAGTTATTTAGCAAGTGTTTTAAACACCACCCAAGTGTGTTAATCTTCTAATTGTCCTGTTTCCATGTTGATACTTGGATATGATACCCCTAGGATGGGGTAGAGGTTGACAGGAACCACTCTAGAATCATCTGCCTTTTTCTGTGTACTCCAATATCCATTTTGAACTGCTGCCAGAAAGATTATTATTAATATTAATTACTGGGGGAGTGCATCTAGAGCATTGCACAAATACAGCTGATGTATTTAGGTCCCTGATTTAGAATTGGGGGGGGATAGTAGGCCAGTTCTGGGATGTTCCAGCTCACTGGCTGTATTACTTGTTGGGTGATGTTCTTGCACAACATCTTCTGGTTCTCAGTCAAGCTGATCTGATAATGGTATCTTGTCTCTTCAGAGCAACCCCATCATGCCTGTGGCCGTACCCAACCTGCTAGTAAGGAAAGTTGCAAGACAAAATCAGTGCAACTCTTGTGAAAACGGGTAGATAAAATACTATAAAATTAATGAGACTCCAGATCCTACAAATGCTTGTATGGGCTTAACTTTGCTTCCGTTGTCATACAAAATCTCTCGGGCTATGCTTACTAGAAAAATAGCAGTGACTGTGCAGAATGAAGCATAAAGAAAACAATAGGAAGCAAAAAAAAAAAAGTAACCAACCTCTTTGTTGTCATTGGGAAGTTTTGTGTAACAATTAATTTATTGCCTTGTTATTTAGCCATGTGGTTTCCTGGGGAATACGTCCTTATTGCAATGTACAGAGGAGTCCTTGGTTGGGTTCCTTATCAGTTCAAACGCTTGGATTTCTTGCCTCTGTGTTCAAAAGCTATTTAAAACGTGAGGCTGTTTTGCTATTACTGCTAGATTTATTTTTTTTCCCATATTGAGGGTATTGTTGGTTTAATGTGTCTCTCAAGCTCTGCTTTCTTGCTCAAAACTGAATAGCTTTTTGTTTTAAAAACGTCGTTAATGTGTGGTGCCATGCCTAGTTACTAAATTCAAACTAACTACTTTGATCTGCTAAATGAAGGATAAAATAAATTGTGAGGATGTTTTTGTTTTGATTTCACAAATGATTTCTGAATGTTACCAGGTTATTAAAAGTGGTTCATTTCTAAGTCTTTTTGGCGTCACAAAACAGGTATTTTTTTAATCAACAGTTAATTTTTTTTTTTCCTGTGAGTCAAATACCTTTGAGCTAATTTCGAACAGTTGATGTATAAAAACCTAAAAATTCCAAATGAGAGGGGCTGATGGTGCGTTATCTTTGAGTAGCAGTGATATATGTGCACTTATCACACAAGCAGGTCCCATTGGCTTATCAAAAGTTTCTATAAAAGCACAGCCCATATGTTTATTTGAGAGAGAAAAATACAGATAAGATCAACTGATGGTGTTCAGAATTATACCAGAGCAAAAGTGTGGTATTAGTTGGTGCACACGTTTTGTCTTTTTTGCATCTGTAATATGTTTGTTTTTCTATAATTCTGAACACAAGCAACCTAATAGTCATGCACGTACTTTAGAGAAAACATTTATTATTTTTAGTTTTAGAAAAGCTTCCTAGTACAAGGAAGATGTCAGGTGATTATGAAATGTATGAAGTTGTAGACTTACTGATTTAACACATTTCATTTGTAAATCAAAACGTTTAAGCTGTGGTGTGCTGTCTTATGAAATATATATTTAGGACTGGATTCAGTAGAGCATTTGAGCACCTATGGAACTGCAAGCATGTGAATAAACCCCATTGAAATCATTATTCATCTGCTTCAAGTTGTGCATGTGTTCTAACACTTGTTGCTGGACTGAGACTTAGAGGGGAGCAGGAGGATTCTCTTTTCTAACATTTATCTTTGTAATAGTGTGTGCAAGCAGGTTGTGTCTGTAGGTTTCTTTTTTTTTAAGAACTTACTGTAGTTTTCAAAGTACCTTGTATTCTAAAGAAAATTTAGAGCCCTCTTTTAGGCATCCTTGTTCTGCATACAACTTGATTAATATTAATTTTAAACTTGTATTTAATAAAACATAGACTCAGTTTTGTCTCAAAATGTATTACAATTTATTTCTGCCGTTTTTGTGTAAAATTTACAGAAACAGTGTTACATCGTGCGCTCCAAAGGTAATGTTTCGTTCCTCTAAGGCTGTGTCCTTTCCTTTTCTTCTTTTATCTTTCTTGTTTTTCTGATCATATTGTTATGTGCATTGAATCCTTTGTTAGGACTGAGGTTCTTGGGGGGTGGGTGATCACATGCTTTTATCAAAAAGATGCTTTTCTCTTCAGCAGTATCTTAAATCAATTTACTTTAAACTTGAGTGAAGAAAGGTATTTGTCCTACTGTAAATAACTTGGATAATAGTATATATTATAAGGCAGATTTTGAATGTTTTAAATTATAAAAGTTCTGTATAGAAATGTTTTAATAAAATACTATTTTGGGGGAGGAACTCATCATGACTGTAGGTTTCTATAGTGCAAGGCAGTAAGTAGGTTTTCTCCTGATTAAGTTTTGAAGCCAAAGCAAATGTTCAAGGATTGAAAGGCAGAACATATGCAGGAAACTTTGAAGTGGTCTTCTAAAGTGCATGTTTGTAGAACAAATGTCATGTTACAACCCTACTATTGAGATGAGAAAACCTTCAAAAGCACAGTGAGGAGTTGGGTTTCTGCTTCCCATAAGAAGTCTGTTAAGTCACCTAACTCCTCGTCATGCATCTGAAAAGTTTTCGTTTTGGATAATGCTTTTTCCTTTTGTCTTCATGAACACGTAAATGAGAAAAATCCATTACACTGGCAGTTTGATAAATTAAATGGATAGGAAGAAACCTCTGTGGGGGTTTTAACGTACCAACTATCCCTTTCTTTGCTTATTGAGGGCTAGTCTACAGAAAATACATGCTTAGGTAATTTGCTGAATTGGTCTTCAAGTGCTGCTGCAGCATGGCAGGAGCAATTACTACAGCATTCACATCAAGTGTGTTTGAACCTGTTGCTGTTTCTGGCTAATTCTAAGCACTGTCTTGTTTATTGTTGGTTTCGTTGAAGTAACCCACTTCTATTTTTCCACTACTTTAAATCAGCTTTATAATGAAGGCCGCTTAAACTGTTCATTTAACAGCAGGTTGTTAATGCAGTTAACTTTTGCTTAAAGAACTTCAAAAGCTGTGAGAATTTTTCAGTTTGTAGCAATGTGCTGTATTAACAAGGGAAAAAACAACACTCCCTACTATTGAGAAATTAAATGTTGGCTTGATAGCATTTCTTTCCCTGTGTTAAACCAAAGAAGTTTTCTGTATTAGTTTTACAGAAATGGAAGGTCTGGTTGGCATTTGGAGCTTAAAAAAAAATCAAGAGTGTAAACGCTCCTGATTCACAGTTCCATCTTTTGGTATATGTTCCAGCACTGCGGTGTTTTGTGACCTACTAGTGCAAAATTTGAGTGAAGAGATGTGCTTAAAAAGTAATATTTTATTATAGCAGAGAAAAACTGACTTCATTGTTCCACATCTGTGTTATTGTAGATTTAGAAAAAGCAGCTGTGATTGATTATTTATTTTGAGGGAGGGGAGTTCATTGGACGAAGGCTAGAAAGGCAAAATAGTGCCTGGGGAGGAGAGAGGAAGAGTGTTTTCAAATATTAAAATAACTTGGAAAGCAAATTATCTTGAGTCCTATTTTTTTTTTCTTCCCCAATATATAAGATTAATCAAGTTTTGATGTTACTTACTGAATTTTTCTGCATAGCAAAGTTCCCTGTGCAACATTATGGAGGCTTAATTGTAGAAGTAATTTCCTTTCTTTTATGGAAAAGGATATTGAGAGATGCCAGGTTAAAGCATTAACATCACAAAGGTGTATCTTAATATATAATTATGTATGCACAGCCTTGAATATTCCAATTTGAAGTCAACTCAGAAATTTGGCGTAACTCCAAATGCCTTTTAGGATGGCATACAAATGTAATGCAGTTGCATTTCTCACAGCAGTAAACTGTAGGGTGGGTAGCATCATGTCTGCTTGCATTGTGCTGCTGTTGCTTTTGGGAAGCCTGTGAGCTGATGGGCTGAAGTGCCATAGTCTTGATGGTTAAAGATAGTAGTAGTGCTGTGAGTTCTGAGTAGTGAGGCCAATCAAGTAAATGGAGAGTAAGAAAGTATTTGGGGGGGGAAGCGAAGAATCTATCACCTATAACTCTCTTCTTTATTTTTAAATAAGCTGACTTTAAAGTGACCGTGTAATGTAAGAACATAACAGTTTCAGAAACATTTAAATCCCATTAGTTACCCAATATTTATTACCAAATTGTATCTTCTCTGTGATCAGAAATGTTAGTGAGTTATATTTGAATGTGTATTTAAAGATGCTTATTTGAAGATTATTTATTGCATGCATAAAATGATACGTGGTACAGCTTTCAAGTTTACACAGTCAGCTAAACTTCAAACAAATTTCATGTAAAAGTTTAAAAAAGCCTGTGCGTATAATCTGTAAAGTTATTTTAATTCCATGTATGTAACTGAATTTTTTCACTATTTTTTGTCTTACCTTCACCTCTTTTTTTTTTTCTGTGCCATTCTCCTCTTTTACTTCATCTGAATCCCTGATTATTTTTTTTTACCATCTTACCATCTTGCTGTTTGTCAAACAGAACAACAAAACCTGCTCCTCATCTCGATGGGTAAGAATCCTTTATAGTTTCTCCAATGATGGCTAAAATTTGACGGTTGTAAGACTTCACATGTTGTATTGAAAGTAGGCAACAATGGGGAAACAAATTCTTAATTCTGTGAAAGATTATACAGTAGAACAAGATGGAAAACAAAAGCTTTAGTTCTGTAAAAAAATTTCAAGTTGCAACTTATTTCTTAAAGCTGGTCAAAAACTTGGTCTTAAATCTTAACATTAATTTCTTTAAAATTAGTTGCTGCCCTCAGTCCATAAATCAGTGAGTTGAAATGTCAAGTTTAACGTATTTGGATAGTACTCTTTTTTTGGCATGTTTTTATCCCCAAAATGTATTAGTTCCTGGAAGTATAAGTTACGGGGCAAATGGAAGGACAGAGAAATGTGGTATGGTAGAACAGAACTGGGGATTCCTTAATTATAACTGTCCCTGCAATGTCAGTGGGAATTTGTATGCTGAGCTTGTATAGACCTATAAATGCTGCTTCTCTGGGGAAGTCTGCACTTTGTCATCTTTATTTATGGACTCTTGATCTCTCTATTCCACAAAATTTCAAAAATAGAAGGGTGGATTAGAAATGATGATTTATTTACCCTGCCCATGTAGAAGAGAGTAGAATGACATCAAGTATTTATCTCAAATTGAACTGGAGTGGACCTCTGTTTCATGTTGCATGAAATCTTAACATTGCTGTAAATGTGAAAGTAATAAAAATCTTATTTTTAAGTTTAATACATTTTAAGAGCCAGATGATGCAAGTGAAGCTGAATGTTTCTATTTCAGAATGACTTTTTAAATCTGAAATTCATTGGAAAACAATGACAGCAATATAAAAATGTTTGTACTTTCCAAATATTTTATTTCTGCAGTGTACATGTTGTCTTTGGCCTGGTTATTTCTGGTTTTGAAGTAATAGAACAAATAGAAAATCTGAAAACTGATACTGCAAGTAGGCCCTATGCAGATGTACGAGTTATTGACTGTGGGGTGCTTGTTACAAAATCAGCAAAAGATGGTAAGCACACGTATACCTGAAGTTAATTCAATGTTGACATTGTTTTCAGAGAGTATAAAAATTATGCCAACATTTAGAAATCAATATGGTGGATCTCTAGAATCTTAATTAATTTTTACAATTTTTACAAGCCTTTAAAACTCTGAAATCTTGGTGTAGGTGAGGAAGTCACAGCACGGGAAAAGGTTTTCTGACCTAAACCTTTATGCCTTGGAAAACATACACCTGCTTCCTATTCTCCTTAATTAATGTTTGAGGTTACTGAGACATACTGAGGAAGAACTTAGAACTGATTTTTCTGAGTTTGAAGGATGGGGACACAAACTTTTCTTGAAGTTGAGTTTTGTACAGTTCCCAAAGGTTTATTTTAAGGTCATGTAATGTTAGTATATGCAGTAGATGTAGTCAACATAACTTTCCATTTCATGAGAATCCATAGGGAATAACTTATCTTAAATACATGTTTGGATAGTTGCTGTAAAGTAGTGGAGTATTATAAGTGTGAGTTTTCTACCTCACTTTTGACTTTCCATAAGGATAATGTGGTTATTTATGTCCTCTAGAGAAAGTCAAGAGGATGGATAATGTAAAAGTATGAGGGTGCAGAAGGGAGAGAATGACAGAGTTTTAGAAATAAGACATATACAACTGAGGCTGAGACTAACTCTTTCAGAAACTTTGTTTTGTAATCTGTGCATTGCTTTCTAAAGAAACTACATTTTTTTTTTTTACTATAAATAGTCTTTGCTTATCTGTGTATTCTATTCTAACCCAAAGGTATGAATTCAGTCTTATGACCTAAAATAACATTTTCAAAGGAGAAAAGAAGGGGAGCCCTCCTTAAAATTGTACTTATTCCTCAGCCTTTTTTTATGAGCTTGGCACAAGTTAATGTGCAACTTCAGCTATAAACTTACTGTGTATTAATTTAAAAATGTTTTGGCTTTGCAGTGATATGTCATTTTATGTGGTGGAAGTTGTGCATGGAAGTTCTTGTAGTTTACTTAATTCAACTAAAGGAATTTTTTTATAACTTATCTTTGCTGGAAAATATTTGTATAATTTTAATGGTATGCGTTTAGACTGGACACAATTATATGACTTTATTATTGTACTTTATTACAACTCATTGTGAAAAAGGTTCACAGAGCTCCTCTGAGGGAGTACGTCTGTGTATTTATACATATAAAATTGTATCTTTTGTGCTGTATATATACACACTACGCACACATGCACATGTACACACTGTAAGTTTAAAATGTCTTTTTTAAGCTTTGGAGAAGAAGAAGAAAGTATGTTCTGACTCAGAAGCTTCAGACTCCTCCTCCAGTGCATCGAACTCTTCAGAAACTTCATCTGAAAGTGAAGCTGAAAATGAAAGAAGCAGAAGAAGAAAGCGTAAAAGAAGAGCTAAAACCAAACAACCAAGAAAAAGGAGAAAGGAAGAGAAGAAAAAAGAGGATCCAAGGTGCAAGCGAATCTCAAACCAAAGACGGTGACTAGTCTTTTAATTTAAGAATTTCAGGGAAATCTGAGAAAATCTACTTTTTTTTTTTTTCATTAAGTACTCAAGCAATTAATACGAAGGTGCTTTTATTCTCTAATTTTGGATTTTGATGGTTGATTTTTATAAACAAACAAAACCAAACAAAAAAAAAGCTGAGCTTGTCGGGTAGCTTTTTCTATGACATGGTTTAAGATCTTTGTAGATAGAAGCTAGAGTGACTTTGAAGTAAGCCTCAGCATGTTAAAGTATTTAGGACTCACTATGCCTGTGTTAACAATGAGACATTAGGCAAATAAGAGATCTTTGATTTATATTCGATTATATTTCAAAAAATATTTCGTGACAAACAGCAAATTAAAAGCAAAATTATTTATGGTAAAGTGAGAACTGAACTTTCTTTCTAGTAACAGTGTACCATCCTTCCTTTAGCATAAAATGAGTTGTTAATGAAGTATGTTTTGGTTGTTAAGCCATCTTAAGGCTCAGAATTTGCTTTGAAAAGTGGTGTTTATCATTTGATAGTTAATTTTGATTTATCAACTTATTTTTCCCCACAGCAGCCTTTCTGACAAGAGTGATACAACAGAAAAAGCAGTCGATGTTAGTACAAAGAGGGACAAGCCTGTGGTACGTCCTGAAGAAATTCCCCCAGTGCCTGAAAACAGATTTTTGCTGAGAAGAGATGTGCCTGTTGTCAGCGTAGAACCTGAACCGTAAGAATCATTGAGCTTTCTTATTATGTTGACTTGTTGGAAACTATGTATAAACTTTTCCTGCTAATGTATTACTAGTACTGAGAGCAAAGGATGGATGTAGTGTTAGAATTTCTAAATGAGGTGATTTAATTGTCCTTTTTACAGTTTTCTTTGTAATACTCCTTACAACATGTGTCAGGTTTTCTCAGCAAAATCTGATGAGTTAGTTTCATTGGTCCTTAAGGGTCGTGCATGTTACTACCTTAAACTCAATTACAGATGATGCAAAAAAAAAAAGAGTGAATAATTCCAGAAGAAATTTTGCAATGTAAACCACAGCAAATATTTGATCGCAAGGTAGACTTGATTGGGAGAGATTGTTACCGGAAAATAGTAACCAAAAAAGACCTCTCTAAACCAAATGATAGTTTAGAAAGCCGACATTGGTTTATTGCAGCACTGGGTGCATGGGGGATCTCTCCTCCTAGCATGCACACCTGAGAACAAAAGCTTGCTCCTTATATACATAATTCCAAGAAAAGCCCACCCATTCCAAAAAAACTTACACGTATGCTAATACATTATGTAATGCATTACGTAATGTCTTTACACATGCGTACTAAATTGGGGAAGGGGTCTTGGGTGGTCTCTGGGGGTCTCTGGTGGTCCCAATCCCCCTTAAATCGTGCTTGTGCGCAAGCGTGGTCGAGGCCTTCTTGTTTACGAGTACATGTGTTCTCAAGAAGAAGATATTGTTTTGGACTTATCTCTCCTCTGACACAAGAGTTTATGAATCAAGTTAATTTAGACATCACAAAGTTGTTCTCTACAGTTTTGTTTTGTCTTTTGGCCCTTTTATAATTAGAGACCTTTGTTTTTCTAAGACTAAGCGTAAACAGCATGAATCATTGTTTACTAAAACCTTGTTATCAATCCCATAAACAAACTCTATCTACAAAACATGTAGTTTGCTTCAGAACCTATTGTTATTCTCTATTATTCTAGCTAAAAGGAAAATTATTGACAGGAAAGCTTGTTCTGTGTAAAGGTAACACAGAGCAGGCCTTTTAGAGCCTACTCTGAGGCCTGCTCTTGCTAAACTGTTGCGAACTCTGAGGCCTACTCTTGCTAAACCGTTGCTGAACTGAACCGTCTGGTATCAAGGTGATTTTTCAACTTTCTGAAACTGAAGAAGAAACTTTGCTTCAAAATCAGTCAAACAGAATTTTATGACCTATGATCTTGAAAATAAGAGAAAGTGCTATTCTGTTGATACAAAGGAAGTTAGGAGTTCTCAAGTTACTTTCACTTCGTGTTTGCACCTCTGCTAAATTACATTTAGGTTCTTTTTCAATCGAATTTATTTGCTTTTGGACTCAGATGAGCTACTATGTTACATTATCAGATATCTCTAAAATCAGTTTGTTTGCTTTTTTAATTTCAGTTAATGGTATGGTTTCTGTAAGCCTTTTCTTGAAACATTACTCATGTTTCCAAAGCCTTAGTAACTGCTTCTTTGGAGGATTTACACCTGTGAAAAGGAGTGCTGAATTACCTCTGGTTGCTTAAGAAAGCAGCAAGGCTTTAGAACCTGTGAACTACTGGGAATTGCCAGTTGTGTAACTGCAGAGATCCCGAAACTCTGTCCATATTGTCTTCATGATCTGTGTACCAAACACAAGTTAATCTCTTTAGAAAAGCCAAGTACCACTTTAACAGAGTACTTAACAAGTTCATTGTTAGCATTTATTTACATGTAGAGAGGTCAGATAGGCCACACATTTCTATGTTGATTTGCCTTTCCTTGCAGAACTGTCTTGCTTTATTTCTTGGAGAATTCCCTGAATTCTTAGTTCTGTCATCTCAAAATAAATGAATAAGATGAATATTTTGCATGATGAACTTACAATTAGTTTAAGTTAATTGTTTGGTTTTTTTCCTTGTAAGCTCATGTTGTATTAATTTGTGTAGGAAGCTTCTTGATACCACGCCAGTTCTGACTGACCAGAAACCATCAGTCTCTAAATCTGGACGAAAAATTAAAGGAAGAGGCACAATAGTATGTGACTTTTTTTTTCTTTCCTCTCACCCAGAGTATCTTCTCTGACCTTGAGCTTTGAATTTCCTTGGAGGTTTTGTGTGACTCTTTAACTGTTGTTGACATGTTGTAGATTCTAGCTTAGAAGGTTGAAATACTGTTGTCAGGTAGATCATTTTATAACACTGCTTTTTCCATTCTTCTTGTTACTGGCTTTTTTACTTAAAGATTATTTGGGAAAAAAAATGCTTAATCCTCAGCTACGAGAAGTCTTCAAATAAAAGAATAAAATTATTTCTTTTTAAAGATAGAATTTAATTCAGCCAGATTTGTCCCACGTGAGCCACGAGATCTAAAGTAAAGAGAAGTGACAAGAGCTTTTACTCTTCTCCACTCATTGGATTTCCTTGCTGTTTCTGTTAAGCATTAGGACTGTAATGCATAACAGTAGGCAAAGCTGTTCTACAGCGTCCTAAGTGTATACAGGCCTTTCTGATGTATGTTGCTTGTCTTCCCCCGTTCTGGTGTTTGCATCTTCTGATGGCTGTGCATACATCACTGAGAAACAACAGTTTTGTTGGCAGCTTTGGCAGAATCACTTACATTGTTTGTTCTGCTTTTTGACATCTCAAGTCAACCTTTTGTTTCCTTTTTCTAGCTGCCTAATGTGGTTTGTCAAATTCCATCAGCTATCCTGGCTGAGATCGAGTCTGTGTAATTTTGTAGATGACACTGCATGGGCAAGAAGTTCCTTCTTTGCAGTGCTGGTAGTGAAGCATTTTTACAGCAAAAGTTTTCTTGTCTCTTCTCTAATAACCCACAATACAGGGCCCAAAACACTGCACAGCTACACTGTTCTCACTGAAACTAAGAAAAGCTTTTGTAATTGTGCATTCGATTCTGATGTATTTCAAACTGGAGCATACCATGACTAAACATATTCTTCCCCTTTAAAATGTTTTCCTGGATCAATTTAGCAGGTGGTATTTGGGTAACCATAATCCAAACCAAGGCTTGGTCCTGCCAAATTTTTTTGCAAGTGGAAGTCCTCAAAAAAAAGTTTCTATATAGGAAATCAGTATCTGTATAGCTGAAGACAGTTTTCATTGGAATGGTCTTAACTGAGACTCCTCTGAGCATGATTTTCATATGTGATAGCCACTGGAGTTGAGAAGTACTTTTCTACAAATCCCCATGATGCAATTATTTTAAGCCACAAAATTAACGGCTTAGATGGCCGTAGTGTGGACCAAGGTATTGTAGTGTTTGAGCCTCGCCTGAGAACCAACCCTTATTTGCCAGCCTTGACATTAAATCTGATAGCTGTCTTTGCTGCATCTGATGGCTTTTATTTGTATTTGACACTTGTGATATCCACTAGAGGAAGCCTTTTAAATTGGAATGTTTTGAAATATTTGTTTAAAGAGTTCTGGAAAAATAGCTTAAAGCTGAGTGGAATTGGCTTTTACCAGGGATTTGGGTGTCTCTGTTTTTTTTTGTAATTTTGGGATCCTCTTGGCAAAACTAAGAATGAAAACCAGTAATATCAGAAATAATTTAGGGCTAGCAATTAGTTGGAGGAAACATTTTTCTGCAATCTCTAATAGTCTGATTAGCAACAGTTTCTATCCAGGGTGAACTTGTTTGATATTTTTCAAAATACTCGTTTGTAGTTTTGAATCCTCTTAGGTTCTGAGAGACTCCTGAGTATCATATGACACAATTAGGGAGGTCCATGAAACCTTTGCAGCCTATTATATGCCATTCATCTGTAAAAGCTTTTTTTAAGTAGTCATTACAGAATCACATAATCAGCCAGGTTGGAAGAGCCCTCTGGGATCATCGAGTCCAACCGTTGCTCTGACACCACCATGTCAACTAGACCATGGCACTAAGTGCCATGTCCAGTCTTTTCTTAAACACCTCCAGAGATGGTGACTCCACCACCTCCCTGGGCAGCCCCTTCTAATGGCTAATGACCCTTTCTGAGAAGAAATTCTTCCTAATGTCCAACCTGAACCTCCCCTGGCGAAGCTTGAGGCTTCAGCTCAAAGGATAGGGAAGCTCCAAGCACCAGGTTATCCTTATTTTATTTTTTTTTTTAATAAATATGATGTCTTAAGGACTTCTGACTGTAATTAACTGAATAAACCAATACATGCATCTTTGTGGTTTTATTCTGGGAGGCGATATTTTTTTTGCTTGCTTTTATAAGTAGCTCAAAATAATTGAGTAAAATCCAGATGTTTTTCTTTATTGAGTCAAGGAGCATCTAATTTCCTCACAGAATTTACCAAAGTGAATATCCAACTGGATAATGAAAAATAATGAGATAGCAATATTAGTTTTTTTTCTCTTGCACAAGTAGCTCTTATTACCTGCTTAAATGCCGTGCCTAAGCATAGTTTAAGTATGAAGCTTCATTACACTGTTGTAAAAGGCTTGGGTTTTTGGTGTGATGGGGTTTTTTTGTGGGGTTTTTTGGTGTTTTTTCTTTTTGCTTGGAAGGTATCTTAAACTGAATTCCCATTTCTGAAGAGCTGAACAGCAGTAACTTTTGCAATAGGGCTTGTCTTTACTCATACAAGTAGTTAAGTGTCTGCTAAGTGTCTGCTAACCGGAGTAAAACATCTGTGCTTTAGTATCCTGAAAAAAGTTGGTTATCTGCAGTCATTGTCTTATTTCAGAAGTTGTTACATAAAGGGAATCCATGACCTCTTCCTTAATTCTTCCTTTTGCATTTTGAAAAGATGGGTTAGCTGCTGGCCCCTCTCAAGCTTTGTGAAATGCTCTCAGAGTATAAAAAGATACAGTTAGCTATGTAATTCAGTCTCACGTGTGGGATATATGCATACCAAAAGTGGGTATTTTTGGCAGGAAATCTAGAATTTATGTTTTCTTCATGGACTTTGTGTGGTTAATGTCTGACTTGTGTTATGAAGATGCAAGCAAAATCTGTGTAAGAGGCACCATATATTTTCTACATTATCCAGTCTCTTTTATAGCTGCATAATGTATTTTTCTTTCTTTCTTTGCTTTTATAGCGATATCACACCCCACCTCGATCACGATCGTGTTCTGAATCCGATGATGATGAGAGCAGTGAGACCCCTCCTCACTGGAAAGAGGAAATGCAGAGATTACGAACATACAGACCACCCAGTGGAGAAAAGTGGAGTAAAGGCGATAAGTAAGATCCTTACCACAAATTTAAAATGTCTTGGCTTTTAACACAAGCTTTAATAGATTGTGTAGATGTACCATGTCATTTATGTTTGAATAAAAAAATGCAAATATCTTTGTGGTTAACACGTTGAATTTAAGTTCCAAAAATTAAAGTGGAAAACTTTCTTAAAACCTTTCTGCTTTGCTAATGTGACACCAGATGAACACACACTGAAAAGTGTCAGAAGGTTGGAAGACTTGTTTCTAATGGTGTCATCTTGGATCCTTATTTAAGAAGTAATTAATTGACCTGTCAGCTAGTCATGTCAGATTTCCTTTAGCCTCAAACTTAGTTATATGGTTTCTTTAGATGCCAAATAAGACAATCGAATCCACCAATCCTATATTGTTTTAGTTATATGTTCTTTCTGCAATTGCAAATTCGGTGATAGAAGCCAGCTCTCCAGAATTAATGATGACTTGATACTAAATATGAGCTTCTATCAAATTATGATAGATAAAACTCGAAAGCCGAAGAATATTATATAGAATCATTATTGAATAAGTGCAAATGTTTCTGATAGTTCTTTTTATGTACTGAGTCCATTCAGTTCATTGCTGTATTGCAGCATAGCAGCTAAAAGAATACTAAATAAGATGATGTTTTAAAATTTGTATTTAAATGCAGTTTAAGAATCCTATAGTTGTAGAGGTCAAAGTCCTGTGGACTAGGGCAGTTAAAACATTAAATCTCTTTACACAGGTTCTACAACATGCAAAATTTGCTGATGTTGGCTGATTCATCTCTTACAGAGAAGTAGCTCTCTTGATAGTGATATAATTCCATATCTTAAAAGAAGTGTAACCAGCTCAGTCAAAACGCAATTATCTGGTATTGAAGGGTGGGTGTCTGTGTTAATTTTTTTTAAAACTTAATTAATTGCATTGGAGGTGGGGAAAATATTTAGTTTATCTGAAGTTTTTGAAGAGTTTCCACTTAGTGTGGGACTTATTTGTTTTCTAGGTTGAGTGACCCATGTACAAGCAGATGGGATGAAAGAAGTGCATCCCGGAGATCAAGATCTTGGTCACATAACGGTTATTCTGATACAAGTACTGTAAGATATTCCAGCCATCACAAAAAGCACAGAAAAGAGAAAAAGAAGGTGAAACATAAAAAGAAATCTAAAAAGCAGAAGCATTTCAAGAAGCACAAGCAAACAAAAAAAAAGAAAACATCAGCCTCATCAGATGTAGAATCCTCTCATTCCTTCCGCAGGAGGACAAAATCACCTTGTGAACGTGAGAGGAAATCTCGTTCTTCGTCATCGTCTTCTAGACATTCATCCAGAAGAGACTGGTCTAAATCTGATAAGGAAGACCAGAGCTCATCAACTTCATCAAGCAGAGGGACTAGATCATGCTACAGGTCCCGGTCCAGATCAAGATCTAGGTCTAAATCAAGGTCTTATTCCCGAAGAAGTTCTAGATCAAGATCAGCCTCTAAATCATCGCGTTCTCGAAGTAGGTCAAGGTCAAGTTCTAACCCTAGGCATCAAAAGACAGTTTCCAGTTCTCCACGAAACATTTCAACACGATTAAACGAAAATAAGTTGAACAAGACTGCTGAGCCTGTAAGGGCAGTTATACTTCCAAGTGATAAAGTCGTCGTACCACCAGTTGTCCCAGAAAGCCTTCCTGTTATACCCTTAAGTGATAGTCCCCCACCTTCAAGGTGGAAACCTGGGCAGAAACCATGGAAGCCGTCTTATGAGCGAATTCAGGAAATGAAAGCTAAAACAACCCATTTAATACCCACACAAACTAATTACAATGTAGTAGTTGTTAAAGAGGCTAACACTTCTTCCTCGTATCACAAGCGACAAAGGAGTTCAGATAGCGATCGAAGCGGTTATTCCAAATATCGTAGTGACAGAAGCTCAGATAGTTGGCCGAGATCAAGAAGCAGGTCCTCTCGAAGCAGGTCATACTCCAGATCTTATACAAGATCTAGAAGTCCATCTAGCTCTAGGACGAAATCTCGTTCTTCTGGCAGATCACCATCACCGAGTAAATACCGCAGTGACAGGTCGGGTTATAGTGAGTCAACATCTTATTATTCCCTTAGTGATGATGATAGACACAGAAACAAAAGAAAATCTGCATCAAGTGATCAGAAAACTCGGTCTCTTAAACTGAGGCAAGAAACAAGCTCTGAAAGTACTCTCCCTTATAAGTGTACGAAAGACTATGATGAGTCTTCTCAAGGATTGAAAGAGAGTGACAGTTTATCATCTTCAGACTTCTCTACTGACAGCGAGTGTTCTGCCAAAATGAAAGTAGTCCAAGAAAAAGAAGGCCGTTTTCAATTAGAAGGAGATACTCAGAAACAGGATAAAAATAGCTTAAGTTCTGAGAGAGCAGAGGAGAAATCCAAGTGTGAGCGGGATTCTGATCATGCTAAAAAGAAAGCATCTAAGGAGAAATCTTCTGAGCAACCTAGAGGTGGTGCAAAAACTAAACGAAAATCCTATTCAGGTAGTAAATGGGACTCTGAATCAAATTCTGAAAGAGGAGAGGCAAGGCATAATAGGGGAGATTCCAGACCCTCCTCTAGTAAAGAAGAAGGAGAAGCCACATCAGGATCTGATACAGAGCTTAGCGTTACCAAAAGGATAAAAAAACAATCAAACTCTTCAGAAGGCTTTCTGGATTCTGATTGTACGTGGAAGACAAGCAAACAGTTGTCATCTTCTGAATCTGAGAGCTCTTGTTCTAGCTCAACAAACGTTAGAGGAAAGTCAAAAAAACACAAACATGGATCAAAAAAACCTCTTAAAAAATCACATTCCAAAAAAGCGAAAGAAAAAACAAAAGGGAAAAAGGAGAAGAAACACAAAGTTCAGAAAAGAAAAGAAATGTTTCATTGGCAGCCCCCCCTGGAGTTTGGTGAAGAGGATGATGATGAGATAAATGAAAAGCTGGTTACCAAGGATGACGATAAAGACAAGCAGCTCACCAGGGACATAAAGGATAAAAAAGAAGTTTATGAAAAGGATGAAACAGTCAAAGATAAAATGGGAAATGGTGAAAAGTCTTGTGCAGATGAAAACCTTTTAGGTAAAAACACTCCATGTGATGCCTCACCAGATCACAGTAACGTTAATAATGATAGCCTTGAAACAAACGCTTCAACCAGTGTTTTAAACTCGGGAATAAATGTGACCACTTGCAATGATGAGATTAAACAAGCTGAAGAAAGTAACCAGAACGGATTGGAAGATGTTATTCAGACAGATGACAACATGGAGATTTGTACTCCGGATCGTAACTCACCAGGCAAGGTTGATGTGGATGTTTTGTCTCCTGTCATTCTCACTGATAAACCTCAGGTTTTAAGTGCTAGTATAAACAAAGATTTACAGGTTGAGACCCCTGAACAAGATGCTGTCAAACTAGGAAATAATATTATAGACTTGATTAATATTAAAGAAGAAAAAGAAACAGGAAGGCAAGAAAATAACTCTGTCCCTGCGTCTAGTGCTAAAGACTGTAGTTTAAAAAGTGAAATTACTGAAAATACACAAAGCAATGTGATAGATAATAAATGGAAGCCTTTGCAAGGTATCAGTAATTTACAACCAGCAACAATTAGTACTGCCGCGGAAGTTAAGAACGTAGCGTCAGCACCAGAGCCTAAACCAGCAGGTTTAAGAATTGAAATAAAAACTAAAAATAAAGTAAGGCCTGGATCTCTGTTTGATGAAGTTAGAAAAACAGCACGGCTAAATCGAAGGCCAAGGAACCAAGAAAGTTCCAGTGAGGAAGAATCTCCAAGTAGAGACGACAATAGCCCATCCAGGAGCCTCAGTAGGTCACGAAGTAAATCTGACTCTAAATCCAGACACAGAACAAGGTCCATATCTTACAGTCACTCACGAAGTCGATCCCGAAGTTCTACATATTCATATAGGTAAGAAGTCTGTGGTATTCCCAATAACCTTCCATGTGAACTTGAACGTTCTGATACTTCTAGGGCATGTTTTTCAACTCATGTTTTTCTCTTAAACAGCACTGTATCATTTGATGAGTATGGAATACATATTTAGCTTGAAAGATAAAGCTTTGTAATACTTCTGCTTCTTGTTTTCTGCTGCTTTTCTCTTCAGTTATATTCTGTTTGGTGCCTTTCAAAGTTGTTCATTGATTGTAGGTCAAGAAGCTATACAAGAAGCCGAAGCAGAGGATGGTATAGTAGAGATCGGTCAAGAAGTCGAAGTAGTTCTTACCACAGTTACAAGAGTCGTAGGTAAGTTTTTCTAACTGGAGATAGTGTTGGGGTGTTTTACAAAACCAGAAAATTAGGCACAGCAGTGTGATGCTTCAGTCTCTGAGCGAGTTGGAAATGTGCTTAGCTGTGCATACTGTGGTCCGAAGTATCCACTTGAAAGGGGCAAGTGAGAATAGTCAGATTTCACAATTGCCTGTTACTGAAAAATAATTTTATTTAATGTTTTGTGGTATGAATAAGGAATTCTGAGCAAAACATGTTCTTCTCCTCTTGCTCCCCCTCTCTCCCCACTCTCTTCAGCACTTCTTTCTGATTAACTTAAAATGTCTCTTTATGTTTTTGCTCATCAGCCGAACCTATAGTAGAAGTAGATCCAGAAGTAGTTCTTATGGTCATCACAGTCGATCCAGGTATGGTTTATAGTTTTATACAAACTCTGCAATAAATGTACTTATAAAAATATCTTAGTAGAAGAATACCCTTTTACCTATGGTACTTAAAAAATATAATAACATGATAGCAACTTCAATCAAAGCAAAAACCAATAACCAAATCATCCTGGCATTACAGTTATAGCTGAGAGATAAGTAATAGTGGACACATTTCCCTTTATTGTTAAAATTGACTTACAAATGGAGTCACTTTGTTACTTGTTTTCAGAAGTGCTGGCAAACAAGATTTTTACTGCATCTACAACTTGTAGAGAAAACACAAAACTTTTTAAATGCTTATTAAGTTTTCTAGATTAATAAATTTGAGATTTTTACTCTTGGTTTGAAGATGCTTATATTTAAAATTTTATAAAATGCAGAATTATTGTTTGCCACATCCTTCAAAAGTAATTTCTGTGTAGCCACTTGTCTCTGTATATAAATGTCTTTAAAGCATACGTTTAAAATAAATAGCATTTTAGACAAGAAATTGTAAATTTACACTTACTTTCTTTTCCCTTTCAAGTAGGTCATACACATATGATAGTTACTATAGCAGAAGTCGAAGCAGAAGTAAAAGGAGTGACAGCTATCGAAGATCTAGAAGTTATGATCGGAGATCCAGGTGTGTCTTTTGCTAGCATGGCTTTGACACTATTTATGCAAAAGAATTTGCTAAGTGCATACTTACGATGTTCATGAAGGCTAATGGGTTTTTTCCCCCAAGTATAAAAAAATACGTTTTTATAGTAATATAGTATTACAAAGTAATAATTAAAAACAATTAAAATTAGAGCAAGTGTGTGAGTGTGTGAGTGGCTGAAGGAAAGAAGCCAGAGAGTGGTGGTCAATGGGACTGAGTCCAGTTGGAGGCCTGTGTCTAGCGGAGTCCCTCAAGGGTCGGTACTGGGACCAGTTCTAGTCAATATATTCATTAATGACTTGGATGAGGGAATAGAGTGCACTGTCAGCAAGTTCGCTGATGACACCAAACTGGGAGGAGTGGCTGACGCGCCGGAAGGCTGCGCAGCCATTCAGAGAGACCTGGACAGGCTGGAGAGTTGGGCGGGGAGAAATTTAATGAAATATAACAAGGGCAAGTGTAGAGTCCTGCATATGGGCAAGAACAACCCCATGTACCAGTACAAGTTGGGGACAGACCTGTTGGAGAGCAGCGTAGGGGAAAGGGACCTGGGGGTCCTAGTGGACAACAGGATGACCATGAGCCAGCAGTGTGCCCTTGTGGCCAAGAAGGCCAATGGCATCCTGGGGTGTATTAGAAGGGGTGTGGTCAGCAGGTCAAGAGAGGTTCTCCTCCCCCTCTACTCTGCCCTGGTGAGGCCGCATCTGGAATATTGTGTCCAGTTCTGGGCCCCTCAGTTCAAGAAGGACAGGGAACTGCTAGAGAGAGTCCAGCACAGAGCCACGAAGATGATTAAGGGAGTGGAACATCTCCCTTATGAGGAGAGGCTGAGGGAGCTGGGTCTCTTTAGCTTGGAGAAGAGGAGACTGAGGGGTGACCTCATTAATGTTTATAAATATGTAAAGGGCAAGTGTCAAGAGGATGGAGCCAGGCTCTTCTCAGTGACATCCCTTGACAGGACAAGGGGCAATGGGTGCAAGCTGGAACACAGGAGGTTCCACATAAATATGAGGAAAAACTTCTTTATGGTGAGGGTGACCGAACACTGGCACAGGCTGCCCAGAGAGGTTGTGGAGTCTCCTTCTCTGGAGACATTCAAAACCCGCCTGGACGCGTTCCTGTGTGATATGATCTAGGGAATCCTGCTCCGGCAGGGGGATTGGACTAGATGATCTTTCGAGGTCCCTTCCAATCCCTGACATTCTGTGATTCTGTGATTCTGTGAAATCAGAATTTCTGACATACTAAATTTGAGGATAGGGGAAGCAACTAGGATGAGAAAAAACTGAGGAGGCTCCAGTTCATTGTATGAATGCATCCAAAATAAGCACGTTTGGGGATTTTAATAATTTAAAATATTTCTTAAAAACTACAATGAACTAGCTCTCAAAGTTTAAATCAAGGGCCCTGTTATGGATTAAAAGCTACCTGGTATGCAAAGAATTTCATTGGATGGTAAATCCTTTTTGGTTAGACTGCAAAAGTGGATTTATAAAAAAAACCTGAAAGGGTAATTAAAAATTGCAGTGCTATCCAGAATTAATTTCTAACTTCCTAGAATATATTTTGAAAGAACGTTTTACCTGCAAACCCAGTGTGCTTCTGATGAATTTAGGATAAATTTTATTCTACTCAGTCCAGGGGAATTCTATAGGTGTAAGTGAGCACATATATCTATCTATCTATGCAAATATAGTGAATATCAGTGATTTGTTTTGTACCTTTTAATATGTCCCATATTAGCAGTAAATCAGGCAGATCTGACTACTGTAAATTTTTATTCTCTGCTGTCCTCATACTCATTTTTTCACAACTTTGTACCAACTCTTAATGGACTTTGCTCCCACCCATTTCACCATCTAGTTCTGACAGTCAGACAACTTTCATCTTGTGTTTGAGGAGAAATTAATGAGATTGACGAAAAGGGTGGAAATAGACTTGCAAAACCATTGTTTTGGGATGCTGGGAAGCTTCAGAGAAACAATGTTGGATTAGGATGTGCTCGTCTTTCATTGAGAAAGCTTTCCTTACAGGCACGAGGCTAGAAAATCTGATGGAAGTTTGTTCTCTGTAATTTGAATGTGTCCTGTGGCTTGTCTGAAACCATCTGGACTCTATCTTGATGCTTGGCCAGGTGCTGAGCTTGGAATTCTTCTGGATAAGCCAAAACATTTTAATCTACAACTTCCACTCTGTAGACACACACTCCTGTTGTTGTTAGGGGGCCTAATTCTTTAGACCCTTCTTCAAACAAACTGCAACAGATAAAGCAAGGATTTGTGAAATTATCTTAGCTGAGAAACGCTTGCAATGTAAAATTGTATTTGTTAGAATATACTTCTCAGTCAGCTGTTAGCATTTACAAAAGCAGTTATTTTGGATGATTTCTTAGCTGTGTCAGAGAAAGCAAGAAATTTTGTAGTTACGAACAGTTTGACTTGAGTTACACAGGGTTTTCATCATGTGAAGTTAATGAGTTTTTTAATTTTGATTGTTCCTTAATGAATATTTCACTTACATAAAATATGATCCTGTAAAGACTGCCTGTATGTTTTCTTCTTGTCTCCTCTGTGTCTGTCTTGACAATTTTTTTACGTGATGCAATTTTGAATTCGAAGCTCAAAATACAATTTTGAGGCATTTTTATCTTTTCTTTGTAGATCTTATGGCTCTGACAGTGAAAGTGATCGCAGTTACTCTAACAACCGAAGTCCCAGCGAAAGCAGCAGATATAGCTGAAAACATTTCTTTGATGATGGAAACCGTGCTTAATTTTTTCAGTGTTAAAAAAACCTGTTTTGACAGTGTCACAAGTGAAGGTGAAGGGTGTTTACTGAGTTAGCTGAAACTTTACCATTTAACAGTGAACTCACTTGACTGACTGTGTACTTATGAAGTACTGAGCTCAACTCGACTGATTTTTATGTCAAATGCTACTTTTACAAAATAGAAAAAAACACTTTTATTTCCTTGAATTAGATTTTCCAAGCCATGAATGACCCTTAGGAGAATTTGCTGCCACCACTTTTCTGGGTGCAGCAATCAGTACTGTCTTCAAGTATGTTTATAAACACCTTAGGGCTCTCTGCCTGTTACTGTTAAATATATGCTAGCAACTATAAAACTGTGAAGAAAACTTCTTACAAAGGCTGCCGTTTCTAGTTTATTAAAGTGCTTTTTTTAATGCTGGAAGATGGGTTTTGTGCTGTCTTGTTGATTATTGCATTATATCCAGGATACACACAACAGCTAGGTGATGAAAACAAAGACTGCCGCTCTGTCTTAATCCTTCCTGTACTGTGATATTCCAGAAGTCTGCTGAAAAGGGTGAGACTCTACACCATGGGAATTGTCCAACTGACAAGCAGTGAGCAAAAGTGTGGTGAAGGAGTTTTGGTCTTAATATCCAACTTGTCTCAATGTTTATGTTTTAAAAATGAATTTTGTGATTAAACAACGATCTTAAGAGTCTAAAAAAAAGTGTTTCTAAACACTTCTTGGATTTCATTTCAATGCATATTACAGTGCTTGGCATACTTAACACATTTTGAAGTTGAATGTTGTAAACTTGAGTATATCATGAGTTTGTTCAAAACACTTTTTAAAAAAAAAACTTAGGTGATGATAATTTTTTCAGAAAACAAACCATAATGGTTCCTTTATAAAATATCTGTAGATGCATCCCATTTGCCATAGGGAATATCAGATATTGATATCACAGATATTGAACTATATGTTGTTAAATTGCTATGACTACAAAAATACTGGTATGCCTGATAAAAAGCATGGACAATACTCTCAAAGGACAGTTTAATACCAAAAATGACTCCGCGTTACAGGTAAAGTTTGCAAAAAAACCCATAGATTTACGCTGAAGAGCATTGAGCAATTTTTGCAATATTCTGATTGAGTTGATTGAGAATAATTTGTAAAGTTTTTCAGTGTTTAGAAAGTTGTGTACTAAGAAACAGTTTTTTAATGGCATAATGTAACCTGAAAAGTGGGGTCTGTAGTGAAAAAAGACTAACACAGCTTTATTAGAGCTAATGAGTACTGTTGTATCATAATAGTTTTCATTACTGACTTTCTGTAATATCTTGAGATGCTTTCATTTTCTCAAATGTTTTCAAATATTGAAAATGATTTTTTTTTTAAATCTCATCAGGACCCAACAGCTTTGAAAATTAGAAGTGGTAATTTCTTGCATAGACGTCAGTTCATACTGTCTCTTTGATTGAATTAAACTATCCCAAATTAGCTTTCAGTACACTTCTGAAACATGAAAAGCAAGTTCAAAGTGAAGTTTGAAGACTGCAATGACACCCTCCACTTCTGTCCATGAACAGCTGAGTAAGACATTTGCACATAGGTTCCTAACACTGAATTTGTCATAAAGGTTTTTCACTTTCTAGAATAACCCAAAATTCTGGGCTTACACCCTTCCTACTCCTGTAGTTCAATGAAAACGTGTGTGCATGTAATCCTTTGGAATGAATATTTTTTAAGCTTCTTATGCTTTTTAACATTAGTACATTTATTACTCAAGTCAGTATACATTTACAGACAGTTTCTAACAGTAGCAGCCACTTGGAGTCCTGAACAAATATTTCATTGCTAACTTGAGGCAATATTTGTTGCAGTTTATAGTTTTAAGTCCAAATATAACATGTTTTTTTCTCTTACTGAGAAAATAGAACTAGTGGGCCAGTGGTGTAACAAAATATACAAATACAAACATTGCCAGTCAATACTTATTAGAAAAAAAATTGCTTCAGAATTGGATTTTGTCATATTTCAGATCTGAGTTGACTTTTTATTTTTGAGGCCAGGAAAAGGTAACAAATACAGTCAATCGATTAATTGTAGTTGTCCAAAATTACTGCAATGTCACCAATGTCTTTTTCATATCTTGAATTAAAGCTTTATAAAGAAATTCCTTCTGGTAGATGGTTGGGGAGGGGTGTGAGGGAGTATTTTTCTTAGTGAAGTCTGTTAAATTGTGCTTCAGATCGAAAATGTACCCCTGAGCTGGTTTTCTAATGTTGGTCTATGTTTTTGCAATTTTGTTATTCAAAAGTAGTTGCTCTTTGTAAAATAAACTTTTGTACATATCTGCAAAGGCTGTTTTCTCTACATCTGGAAAAATCTGTTGCTGCTTGAGGGGAAACAAGCAGGAAAATTAAAAATACACTTCAATTTCTGTATCCGCTTTTGTCCCTTGCAAGACTACATCCAAGTTGCCTTTCCTTTTGCTGACCTACATAGAGAATGATTCCTCAGCAAGACTCTGCGCTGGGTTTACATAACAGTCATTGGAGGAACAAATATTTTGAAATTTCCAAGTGATTTGAGGTCTCACCATTTCCTCAAATACATAAAAAGTTCCTATACTCTGTGAAAAGATAACACTTAACGGATCTACACGGAAAGCTCTAAAGGGGCTGAGTTTAACTCCTTTGCTAAATATTCTTTCCCAAATACACGTTCCCACATCATTTCCGCAGCATCTTGGAAATGTGGTGTTAGTTCAAGTCAGCAGATGTAATGGCTCAGGGGACTGATCTGGACCTTGTGTTCCAGAAGAACTGGGTTTCCTTGGAAAAGACGGGCTTTGTCCTAAGGGAAAGGCTAATTGTCTTGGTCTGAGGTGAAAGGGACAAGTGGAAGGGTTTCCTTGTTCAATTTCTTGTTTCAATTTGCATGTGGGTCGGGGCAATCCCAAGCACAAATACAGGCTGGGCAGGGAATGGATTGAGAGCAGCCCTGAGGAGAAGGACTTGGGGTGATGGTTGATGAGAAGCTCACCATGAGCAGGCAATGTGCACTTGCAGCCCAGAAGGCCAACCGTGTCCTGGGCTGCATCCCCAGCAGCGTGGCCAGCAGGGCGAGGGAGGGGATTCTGCCCCTCTGCTCCGCTCTCATGACACCCCCCTGCAGTGCTGCGTCCAGCTCTGGGGCCCCCAACAGAAGAAGGACACGGAGCTGTTGGAGCAAGTCCAGAGGAGGCCACGGAGATGCTCAGAGGGCTGGAGCCCCTCTGCTCTGGAGACAGGCTGGGAGAGTTGGGGCTGTTCAGCCTGGAGAAGAGAAGGCTCCGGGGAGACCTTCTAGCACCTTCCAGTCCCTGAAGGGGCTACAGGAAAGCTGGAGAGGGGCTTTTTACAAGGGCATGGAGTGATGGGATGAGGGGGAATGGTTTTAAACTGAAAGAGGGGAGATTTAGATTAGATATGAGGAAGAAATTCTTTACCATGAGGTTGGTGAGACACTGGCCCAGGTTGCCCAGAGAAGCTGTGGCTGTCCCCTCCCTGGCAGTGATCAAGGCCAGGCTGGATGGGGCTTGGAGCAACCTGGTCTGGTGGAAGGTGTCCCTGCCCGTGGCAGGGGGGTTGGAACTAGATGATCTTTAAGGTCCCTTCCCACCCAAACCAGTCTGTGATTCTATGATAATGTTGCTTTTTGGGCTTAGAAAGCCATATTCTGTGCAGAAGTTAAACAGGATCACGGGGCTGCTCTCAGGTGCTGCAGAGGTCAAGCCGTCACCTTGAGCCGCCTCCAGCAGCAAGGCTAGAGGCAGGGCACTGCGCTGGAGCACACTGGAGTAAAAATAGAGCAGCTGACACCCGGTTAAGTGTTACTCATCAGTGACATTTTTGTGTTAAAATAAGTCTTAAATCCTGCGTTGTAGTAAAATTATTACTCGAGTATAAGTGGTTTCATCAAAAGAAATCGGGGAGCTCTGGATGAGGGTTAGGTCTGTGTGTCTTCGGTTGTTTTGGCAACAGATTATCCGCTGTGTAGCACAGGGAATGTTGTGGTGCAGCCCTGTAAGAGCAAGCTGTCTGTCTCCAGTTGCAGGTGAGTGACTTAACTGGTCTAGAACAAGACAGTATTAAATGAACACAGCTTGCTATCAAACAACTCGTTCTTATAAAGCACATTTTTACAGCGTAAATGCCCTTTTCCTACAGTATCGACAAGCAGAGAGATTTCCTTCCTCCTGTATCACTTTTAAACAAGGGCTATTTGTGTCCTCGCACTCGAGGGTGAGCGGCGTGTGAAGTGCTCTTTCAGGAGATCACCAAGTGTCTGGCAGCGTATTAAATTTCTCTTGATGGCTTTGTGTGGTTCGTCATGATCACGCTTACGGTTTGGAGCGGAACACAGTGTTTAGATGACCTTGAGCTGCGCTCTGGAATCCATCTGGTGTAATTTCCAAACTGAACGCTGCCTGGGATTTAAATCGGGAGAAGATAAAGCTTTGCATGCTCCACCCCTACTTAACAGCCATATAAATAATCCTTTTTTTTATATGGTTGTGAAACAATAATGATTTTCCACCTGGTTTTAAAATGCTTTAGCTGCTTAACTGGGGTAAGTTCAAAGTGTTTAAAAATTAAAGGGACCAAGTCGTGAATTTAATAATGTCCGTGTAATCCCTCTGAAGTCAATAGGATTGCGTGCGTGGAATTAGTCAGTCTGTGGCGGTTTTAGGGTTGTTTTTTAATGAAGGGAGCATTTTGGAGTCGCAGCGGATGCAGAAAGACGAGGTGGGCGTTACAGAATCCCAGCCTGGTTGGGGTTGGAAGGGACCTCTGGAGATCACCCAGCCCAACCCCTGCCAAAGCAGGATCACCCAGAGCACGTTGCACAGGGTCGCGTCCAGGTGGGTTTTGAATATCTCCAGAGAAGGAGACTCCCCAGCCTCCCTGGGCAGCCTGTGCCAGGGCTCTGGCACCCTCAGAGAAGTTTTTCCTCATTTTCAGATGGAACTTCCCATGTTTCAGCTTGTGCCCATTGCCCCTTGTCCTGTCACTGGGCACCACTGAGAAGAGTCTGGCCCCATCCCCTTGACACCCACCCCTAAGGTATCTGTAAGCATTGATAAGATCCCCCCTCAGTCTGCTCTTCTCCAGCTGAACAGGCCCAGCTCCCTCAGCCTCTCCTCAAAAGAGAGATGCTCCAGTCCTCTGACCATCTCCGTACCCCTCCACTGGACTCTCTCCAGTAGTTCCTCGTCTTTCTTGAACTGGGGGGCCCAGAACTGGACAAATAATAATTAATTTGGTATTAATTGATATTTCTGCTGTGATGTGTATCTGTCCTTGAAAGAACATGGTGCAGCCCACGAAAACCAATGTCCTTACCCAAAGGATGGTCTAACAGGGAGAGGGCTGAGCTCAACGCAGCTTGTGAACACTTGTAGCTCCCAACCTGGCGTTATGTCCTAGTCCTGGCCTTAGGCTGCAAAATTCCTTAATTCAGCCAGGAAGGGGCTGCCCTTCCTCTTGGGCTTGCATTTTCTTCCAGCTCATCATGCACGCTGTGAGAAAGGACAATGAAGAGTTCTCCCCCTCTCCTAGTGCCTTGGCTGCCCATCCCATCACTTGGGCAGTGTCTGTGTAACTTCTCCCTTGTGCATTATGGAAAATGAGCCATGAAAAGCATGAGGAGGATTGGGAAGGTCGTCAGGGATGGGAGAGGGTAGGGAGCTGAGTGCTGCACTTCCAGCAGAAACAACCGGCTCTTCCAGGAATGTACCAATGAGATGAATCAATCCACAGGCTTTTGGGTCGTCAAGTGCCGGTTGAAGAAGTGTGTTTAAGGGAAAATGAAAAAGCAAACCCGTTCGGCTGAGAGGGCTGGATAATTTGGTGTAAAGAAAGGTTTTTCTTTATTTAAACCAGTGCAGCTGTGACAATTTTGTATGTTTATATTCGCTGTTGCAAAACTTCAAGAGAACTTCAAAAGAACTTCCTTTTCCCTGGCAAACCCCCACCCTCAATGTCCCCTGCGCACTCGATGTGGCCAAACCAAATGCCACTTGTTTCAGATTAAAGCTTTCCTCCTACAGAAGAAGTGAGGTCCTAGAACGCAAGCAACACCAGTGGTGATGATAACCAAGTTGCAGGTGCACAAAGAAAAGAAAAAGAAGAGGACAAATATATGATCCTTTCTCAGTAAACTTAGCAGGCTTTTGCAACGGCTGCATGTGAACCACTGTTTAGTAGTGGCCATATAAAGCTGGGGATGGGTTTTTCTTAATCCCTTTATGCTTTTGGGGTCTGCAGCATCCTCTAGTGATGGCTTCCACCTTTTAAAGAAATAACACTAGGTGTGGGGAATTCATTTTTCTACTGTAATGTGCAGTTGGGTAATTTCGTTGGGCATCCTTAGCCCTCATTTTGAGAGAAATGGCAAGCAATGAGTCCCTGGTCACTTCATTTCACCTATTTTCAATGTCTTCCCTCAAAGGGACCAATCAGCCCTTATTGTGTCCTGTGATTAGGGCTGCCCAGGGCTCCTCCACATTGGCTGCTGATGTCGCCTGTAGTCACTGGCACAGAGCAGCGGCTGCTCTGCAAGCAGCATTGCGATTTGGTACTGAGGCTTAGACATAATTTTGGAGAGCACACTAGACGACAGATACCTCACATTTGACAGACTTCGCTAGGACCTGCAACTCTGGCTGAACAGCAACAGCCTTCAGCCCATGCACTGAAGCTCTCTTAAGACCTTGCCTCTCGCTTCTTCAAAGCTTGAATCTCTTCCTTGTGACAAACAGTTGTTCATTTTAAGAAGTCAAAAAAACAAGGGGGAGGGAGGATATGAAGTACTCGATGTTCTCATCTGTGGAAAGATGGTCTGGAGAGTAGAGCGTTACCCAAGACTTTGAGATGGACATTGGTTTCTCTGTACCACCAAAGCTGCCTTGTGTCGCCTCGAGTCCAGAGAAGGGCAACGAAGCTGGTGAAGGGTCTGGAGCACAAGTGTGATGAGGAGCGGCTGAGGGAACTGGGGTGTTTAGTCTGGAGAAAAGGAGGCTGAGGGGAGACCTTATCGCTCTCTACAACTGCCTGAAAGGAGGTGATAGCGAGGAGGGGGTCGGTCTCTTCTCCCAGGTAACAAGTGATAGGACAAGAGGAAACAGCCTCAAGTTGTGCCAGGGGAGGTTTAGATTGGAGATCAGGAACAATTTCTTCATGGAAGGGGTTGTCAAGCAGTGGAACAGGCTGCCCAGGGCAGTGGTGGAGTCCCCATCCCTGGGGGGATTTAAAAGATGAGTAGATGTGGTGCTGAGGGACATGGGTTAGTGGTGGCCTTGGCAGTGCTGGGTTAACATTTGGACTTGATCATAAAGGTCCTTTCCAACCAAAACGATTCTATGATTCATCTGGGGCAACTCTGCGTTCTCAAGTGCACCACAAAGATGTGGTGCCCTACTGAGCTCGTCAGGATCAGTTGTTAGAGAAATGAGAGCTGTCTAAGGGTCATTTGGTCAACAGTAGTTCATCTGGGAATACGAGCTAGTAACACATAACACACCGGCTGCCTCGTTGTGCCTTTGCTACTTGGTGTGATTCTAGATCTCCCGAGTGTAGCAATGCACAGTGATACACACCTCCCTTCTTTTGCCATTAAACTAGGGGGGAGAGAAAGACAAAAAATAAAATTTTTATCATAACAGCTCTATCTGCAAAAAAACCCCCATACTGATGGTGAAATCTGGCTGCAGCCATGGTGTTCCTACAGATGTCCTGCAGGAAACAGCACAGATTCCACGATCGTCTTTCATTTCTCTCAATAGCTTCTAACCAATCCCTTTCAGAAAACATTTTTGCCAGAGAATAGGGAAAAACGGGACCTTTTCAGCACCGTTTCCTCCTCCCCAGAGGCAGGATCAACTCCATCTGTATAAATCGCAGTAGTTCTTATCCAACCTATCTGTAAAAAACTGCCAGCGCTATGATTCAGCAGTTGAAGTGCCAAAACCAAAATTGCCTGGACTATCCACGCTATAAAATAAATAAATACATTTTCTGATGGCTGAACTAAAGCTCCTTTGCTGCTGCTTAAGCCCATCGCTACTTCTCACAGTTAGAGAGGAAGAGAATGACCTTTTTCATTCTACTTCAATATTTAAGTAGAAGGAAGAAGGCCACCTTAGATATTTGTCAAAGGGTTGAGCTAGCTCTTGCCCAAATCTGGTCTTCTCTGGACCAGATAGCTCCAGGTCCTTTGGTTTTTGAGGGGGGTTTTGGGGTTTGGTTGGGTATTTTTTTTCAACTTCTTAGATCTGACCATCTCCTGGACTCTGCCACCAGCCCATAACCTCCCCAAATCACCATATCCAAGCGGACAACGTGCTCCAGCCGAGGCTTCACGGTGCCATGTGGATCTAAAGCATCGCTTCACGTGTCCTGCAGGCAACGTTTGTGTGTCCCTGCCTGGGGCTTTCTGCTTTTGCAATGGCGTGAGGAGGGCTGCTCATGTCCGGGCAGGGATGTGCTCACCCACTCCCTGCCCGTGCTGTGCTCCACAGCTCAACTCTTCTTACACAACCAGCAAGTTTTCCCTTTGTTTCCACTAAATTTCAGCTTTTTTTTTTTTCCCAGGCTATTTCTCTAATGTGTCAAGATTGTTTTGAAGTTCCAGCCCATCCTCCAAAGTACTTGAAGTCCCTCCCGGCTTGGTATCGTTTGCAGCTGTAAGAAGCAAATTTTCTATTCATGCAAGTAATTATTAAAAAAATATTTTGAGCGGTACCAGGCCTGGGACAGATCCCCAGGGACTCCCAGGCTGTGTATCTCTTCGCTTTCCCCGCGGATCATAAATAACTCCTCCGAGCAATGCTCCCTCCTTCCAGCACTGCTTTCTTCCAGCTTCGTGTCATCTGTCCCTGCCATCCTTCCTCTTCCAGCCACACGAGCGCAGCCACACTGGGGACACGGGGATGTGAGCAGGGGCTGGCGTCTTGATTTAATTTGAACTTCAGCTTGTCTGACTTGAGCTTCTGGATGTCGGGTCTTACAAAACCTTGGCTGAAGGTGCCAAGTTTTCCATAGTCACCCTTGGAGACCGTGTTTCTAATCCCCCCTGTAACTTTCTCTTTGAAAAACTGAGTGATGGTGCATGTTCCCTGAGCTTTTCATCCTCAGACATCTTCTCCAGGCCTCTGCTTCACCCCTGTGACCTTCTCTCCTGAATATCTTTCTGCATCCTCCTTGAATCAAGGATACCAGCACAGATACCAGCATTTAATATTTGTCTTTAGCACTAGTATAAACCAGATTATTCCTATGTGATCTTCACCCTGGAGATATTTTTATTTGGGGGGTTATTTTCCATGGCTTAGGCAGAGGGGGAAAATTCACTTTTTTCTGTATATGAGTATTTACTGAATAAAATGGTTTCTTGTCTTTCATGTTACCAATTTCCTAGAATCACAGACTGGTTTGGGTTGGAAGGGACCTTAAAGACCATCTAGTTCCAACCCCCTGCCATGGGCAGGGACACCTTCCACCAGACCAGGTTGCTCCAAGCCCCATCCAGCCTGGCCTTGAACACTGCCAGGGAGGGGGCAGCCACAGCTTCTCTGGGCAACCTGGGACAGTGTCTCACCACCCTCACAGCAAAGAATTTCTTCCTCATATCTAATCCAAATCTCCCTTCTTTCAGTTTAAAACTGTTCTCCCTCGTCCTGTCACTCCATGCCCTTGTAAAAAGCCCCTCTCCAGCTTTCCTGTAGCCCCTTCAGGTACTGGAAGGTGCTAGAAGGTCTCCCCGGAGCCTTCTCTTCTCCAGGCTGAACAGCCGCAACTCTCTCAGCCTGTCTCCAGAGCAGAGGTGCTCCAGCCCTCTGAGCATCTTTGTGGCCTCCTCTGGACTCGCTTCAACAGGAGGGAGTTTATACCCCTATCGTGGTGGAAAGGTTCCCCATGGATTCCAGGGACATAAAAGTCAGAGGGAAGCGAAGGGGCTTTGAAATTAATGCAGTTCTCAGGTATCTGCTTTGCCAGTGCACCAAGTACCAATCTTAAAAATCACTCCAGACTCTAGATTATCTAAGGAAAAAAGTAAGAATATGGGTTTTTTTCTAAGAAAATAGGTAAAAGTCAGGGTGAACTTGGAGACTGATACAGAAGAAGCAGTACCTGAAGGGGCTACAGGAAAGCGGGAGAGGGGCTTT